>NC_057419.1:123151786-123515308 GCF_019320065.1 Cervus canadensis
CAGGGTCTAGGGAATGAAGAGTCATGAGATCCCAGTTTTATTCCTGGCTCTGTCAAGAGTTGCCATGTGACTACCAGCAAGCTACTTCTCAGTGGGTCTCTCAGTTTTCCCTTCTCTAACAGAACACAGTCTTAACCCTGTCCTGTAATTTATTCTGTGATCTCCTTGCAAAAAGGGAAAGGAAGGGAATATATGAGGTGTGGTGAAGGGCTAGCTAGAGGGAGTGCTAAGCTCCTAAGACCTGGACACCGGGCATGTACAAGTATCCTTCATTTTCAATAAAGAAACTTGGCAGTATTTCTGATCTAGACAACTGATGAAGCAGAACGTCAGCCTGACTTGATGCAACCTGAAGTTTAATGATTAAACAATTCAGGTTAAAGGACATCATAGGTTAGATGGCACCATCTATTAGAAAAGTATGAGCCCACAATGCAGCTCCAACAAGCATGTTAACACCCACAAAAGAATTCAAAGGGTATTTGTAAGTCAGAAGATCTTTAAGAACTAGAACATTCTTACTGAGGGAGAGGAAGCAGGCAATGAATGAAAGTAGGAGAGGCACCTCACCTATAATAGCCAGAATGCGTAAGGCTTTGTAACTGAACACTTTCTTTTTTAATCTCAAGTTTGTAAAGATTCAAACTTCTTATAACGGAGGCTATTTTTTTCCTACTAATTCCAATTTCAGAATAGACAATCAGTGAGATATGTGTATATGTGTGTATATATACACAAAATACAAATATGTAAACATATATATACACACATATAGATATAGATATATATGTATATCTATCTATCTACACCTATAGATACAGATATATACACAAAATCTGTCATTAGCTTAATTTAAGGCAAGGTTAGCTATCAATACATAGAATTTGGAGAGGGAGGGTAGTTGGCTTATTATATAAATGAGCAAATGAAAATCACTCCTTGACCTTGGTAACTTTCAATTCTGGAGCAAAAGGAAGGAATTTGAAGAGAAGAGACAAAAAATTCAAGTCCAGTCACACCAGTACAGTTATAACTAGAAGTAGCAGATGGCACCTTCCTGTCAGGGGATGATGCAGCTGCCAGTTTGCCAAAATGGGACCTCCCCCCAACCCAGTGCCATCAGTTTCTAGCTCTTCTACCCTCAGGCTCACACACCACCTGAGGAAACTACACATACCTCTTCTTCCAGCTTTACCACCTTGGCCTGGGCATTGCTCAGGGCCTGGTCTCGGATTTCGATGTGTCGCCTTTGGTCCTCATTGGTAGAACGGGCAGTGGCCAGCTCCGCTTCCAGTTTCTCCTTCTCACGCTGGCTCTCCTTATCTATCAGGACATGAAATATCAATACTGCCATTCCAGAGCTGGCTCAAAACCTTACCTGAGCAAAACTGATAGTCATACCCATTCCTGGACATTTTAGTGTTCTAACACCCAGCGACAAGAAGCAGGACACCGAGATCGGGACTCTTACCACTGGTTCTACCACTAAATTGCTGTGTCAATTTAGAAGTCACTTAAAAATGGTGGTTTGTGCAGAAGCAATGAGAAAACAGATGTCAAAAGTATTGTGAAAAATATTATACAAAGGTGAACACAAAAACACATACAGACACACATATGTCAGAAGAACAGGTAGGCTTGTCTCCTCCATTTTATTTCTTCAAACAGTCTTGTATTGGCCAATGAGCCATTGAGCCTCCACAAATTTTCCCCATCATTTCCTCAATAGACAGTCTATTAAATCAATAAAAAAAATCGATATTAAACTGATCAGAAAAAAATGGTATTTCATAAAAATGCATAAAACTGGCAATGTCACCCTTTATTCACTAACATAATTTTCAAACTAAGGTCAATCTGAGATCACACTGTAGGTACAGATGACCATGACATACGTAGTTATGCCCCATGCCTTTCTAGGTCCCTCCACTTTTAACTCTGACAGACCTCACATAAAAACTCAAATGAGCAGTTTTGATTCTCAGTGCAGGAGGAGTGCCCTTCCTCTCAAGACATGGATACTTAAGTCTTTAGGAGAGACTTTATTTGGCTACACCACAAGGCATGGCATGTGGGCTCTTAGTTCCCTGACCAGGGATCAAAGCTTCCCTGCCTTGGAAGCTTAGAGTCTTAACCACCGGACTGCCAGGAAAGTTCCTGTAGGAGAGACTTTAATAGGGCAGCCTACCTTCCTTCCCATCTTGACTTTACATACCTATTCAGATGTACCTTGGGAAGAAATAAATATTTGTTGAATACTTATTGCATACCAAGTATTGTACTAACTTAATCCTCAGAACAACCATACATGGCAGGTGTTGTATTATTCTCTTCTCCTTTGTGCATATGAGAAAACAGAGCCTCTGAGAGCTTGAGTAACCTGTACCATGTCCCACACCCTTAAGGCCAGGTTGTTCTGAGCTCTTTGTACTGTACCAGACTGCCTTCTCCTAGGATTAGGTTGGTCTGGCCTGTCTAGGGGGCCTTTTCAAGAGTGTTTTCTTGGCTCCTGCCACACTTCCAACCATGTAGCACCCTGTGGATGCCCAAAGGCAAAAGAAATGACAGAGCCACACAAGTCATGCCCTCTTCCCTACCTACTAGGCTCCTTCTAGAACCGTTTGACAGTCTTAGACGCTGCTGCTAATAAAGTTTGATCTACTAAATGACCACATTTGAGAAACCAGCAGCAGAACTCTCAGGACACCTGAAATACCATCTCCACACAGGGAGAAGTGTGAAGTCGCAGATCCAGGGCCAAGAACCCATACATTCTCTGGTTTGTTTTAAACTGGGAGGCCACCACCATCTCCACCAGCAAAGTAGCTTCCAAGGAACACCACAAAAGCAACTTCACAACAACTTACACTAAGCACTGATGACACCAGAAATGCGACATTCCTTCCTCTAAGGCAAACTGACAAAAGAACAGGAAGCTCAGGGAAATGAGGAAGGGAAAATAAAAAAGCCCCAGTTCTGAAGCCAAAGCACAAGAGAGCAACCCAGGAAGGGAGGGGGATATTGTAAGTGAAGATCAAACAAACTTGTAAAAGCTGACTGGAAGTCGCATGGAATGACTTGAAAGGGTCACGTGGAGGCCCAGCAAAGATGCGGCCCGACGGATCCCCACAAAGCACTTCTCCAGCTGAGAACCACACTGGTGGAGGCCGAGGGTAGCGGCCACCAAGCCTTGGGCATCTGCAGAAGTCAGAGGAGATCATCTATTTCCTCCGGACTTGTCTCTCCCTAGGGACTGTGTAGTTTTTTACTGCTGCTTTTACTGTGGCAGTTGGAAAGAATGAAGCATTGTCTAGCTGGGTGGAGTCCACTAGGGACCCGATAAAGAAAAAGATTAATTCATTGTCCCGGTCCTAGGAGTATTTCCAGACAAAGGAAACACTATTAGGAGGAAGACATAGCTCTGCCCTCCCGCACAACCTCCAACTCCACACTAGAGTCACTAGCTGAGGCCTTAGCTGTGGTCTCTCTCTAGTTCTCCTTGCAATCCTCCAATATGGAATCACATGATATAAAAAGGGTGTTGACGAGAGCCCCAGGTACAGGTTAGGTTTTCTAAGCACTAGTCTCAGTCCTACGTGGTAATCTCATCTCTTCCAGAACCAGCAGATGCAGCCTTCAATGATAAGTCCCTTCAATATTAAGGGACCCCAAGTTTACCAAGGTCCTTTTCAGCTAGCTGTGACAAAAAGCCGGAATTCCAAGGGGCGTCTCTGTTTTAATACAGAAGGAGTTATGTTGATGTGACTCGGTGTTGTGGCAAGCAGCCTTCGTGGCCAGAAGGAAAAGAACACAATCTCCCAACTTGATGCTTGAACAGGAAAAAGAATCCTTAGGTGACATTCACTCTTTCCTGGCTGTTTTAGGAGGCTATATAGAACTGCATAACCTTTTCATACACCTCATTCCCACTCGTACATGAATACCTGCTGCTGAAGCTTTCAGACTTACTTTTTGCAAAGAGCTGAGAGATGGTTTTTCTGGTATCTTCTGACCCCTCATATTCTTTCTCTGCAAGCTGCTTGTTGGCCGTCTCCAGACGCTCTGTGGAATTTGGAGACAATCAACAGGGCCCTGAGGACAAACTTCCAAGCACAAGCTATTTGCCCTCTAAATACTGATCTTGAGCAAAACAAGCCTGTCTCTTCTTATTACACAAGAAGGGGTGACACAGACAAAGGTTTGCAAACGTGGATCCCAAAACGACACTAGACCATGACAGGAAAGTAGGAGGCAAGTACTTTAACACTTTCACTCCTCACTGACAAAACCTAAGTGCAAATTTCTAGATTCCATCCAAGGAATCTGTCCCTGAATATATGATATTTTTCATTCACTGGGAAAAAAAGAGCACCAGAGTTATTATAAAATGTTTAAATTTAAATCTTTATAAAATCTTTAAAGCCGGAAAGGAAAGGAAGACAAGTAGCATAGACTATGGGGGCAGGCCAACTGGGTCCAGGGGACCTGAGAGGAGTACCATCTGATTTACACATCAGTTCATCCCACTTTGATTAAGAAAGCTTAGGACCAGACACGACTGTAATCACAAAAACCTAGCCTGTCTATGCTCTGCAATTTGCTGACCATCCCAGTGGGCTGGACAAGACCTAGAAGCCTCACCATGTGTTCCTTAGCTTAGCCCTTCCCTTCACCACCCTTTTTTAAAATTGAAGTATAGTTGATTTACAATGTTGTGTTAATTTCTGCTATACAGCATAGTGATTCTGAGATATATCTATATCTATATATATACATATTCTTTTTTATATTCTTTTCACTGAAGTTTATCAAAGGGAATTTTTTTTAATTGACTGCTAGAGGTACTGGTGGGCTCTGACCTCCCTTTCTATCATAGGATATTGAATATAGTTCTCTGTGCTATACAGTAGGACCTTGTTGTTTGTAGTAGGACCTTGTTGTTCCCTTCAACATCTTGACTGATACCCTCAGTGATTCTCTCACCTCTCAGATCCCTGTTGAAGTCATGCATTCTCCGAATCTCGCCCTCAAGCTTGTTTCTCATAGCTTTCTCCAGGGCCTCTCTTTTGGAGGATGACTTGACAAGGTTCTCATATGCCTCTGAGACTCGCTGGATTTCTGTCTCCACCTGAACAGCAACAAAAATGAAAGACAGTGATGATGGTAGGAAGTGGATGGGGGAAGAAGATCTGAAAACATATATGCAAATCCTTAATGACAACTTTTCCCAGGGATTTATGGATGGACAGGAGACAAGCATAACACATTCAGATAAGAAAAGTTTCCTGGAAAAATTTCTAAGTTCAGCCTCAAGCTCAGTAATTAACTCACCAGTCCCCAAGATTTCCTTAGGTTAAAACCAAATATGTTTATCTGTCTTCAGAGAAGGTTGTAGGAGAGGATAAATTTCATAAATATAGTTACAAATGATTTTCCTTTCTGAGTAAGAATTTTCTTAATTTAGAAAATAATAATAATGTATATAGTTACTGCAAAGCATTCAAAGGGTTTTTATATGTTTATTTCGAACCGGGCTGATATTGGCCTACACAAGAGTACCTCTCCCCCATTTTAGGAAAGAGAAGACTGAGATGGCCTTTTACTAGAAGGCAGAGGCAAAGATGAAACCTAAACACCCTAAGCCTCAGCCTCATTAGCTAGTTCAGTTCAATTTAACAAACATTTACCAGGGGCCAAATATTACAAGAACTCTTTAAAGCACTGTGGGGTGTGCAAATATGAATAAGGACATTACAATTGCCCTCAAGAAGCTTTCAATCTAATCAAGTAAAAGAATACTGGGAAAGATATGTTATTAAGAAAAGTTGGAGTAGTGTTATAAATTGTAGGGGAGAAAGAGGTTTTTCCTGTTTGGGGGTGAAGGGAGAGGAGAAGAATTTCAGGGAGGAGGTGGCATTTACAGTCAGATCCTAAAAGCTGGGTTAAATTTCAGTGAGCAGAGGTGAGGGGAAGGGTATTCTATTCTAAGTGAGCGAATGCATTCCCAGAATGACCAGTAGTCTCATTTGGCTGGACACTGTGGGGTACACAGGGAGAAGCTGGTAAGATCTGGCTGCAAAGATAGATTGGAGTAAGATCATAAAAGGGCTTTAATGCCAGGCATGTGGACTTTATCCCGTAGTCAGTGGGACACCATAACAGATTTTTTAACAGAAATTCATGATTAGAGTTGTGTTTTATGACACTCCAGCAAATCTTGTAAAAGGTAAACACACACACATATACACACATATACACACACAACCTCAAAAAGAAAGGATCCCGCCCTGAATCAGCCTGAATTGGGAAGAAAATAAGAAATCTGACTCCAGAATCTCTCTGGAACCAGTAGAACTTCATTGTACATATCACAACCACAGAGATATTTGCATATGATTTGTATAAGACAAGTAAACCCCATTGCCTATTGAGTAATTTTCAAGTAAAATCTGACTCCTGCAACCATTCTGCGTTCCTTCTCAGCTTTCCACTATCCTCCTTAACAAAGCTCAGGCTACTTTAGGGGGAGAAATATCAGAGACTCCCCACCCCCGGCCCCGTGGGAGACTCAGGGAAAGGTGGGGTTACCAAACAACTCTGATTGCACCTGCCCTAGCTCCAGCGTGATGCCTGAGGCAGGACTGCCTGCAAACAAATGAAGTTTACACTACAGAAAAGAGCAGACTTGAGAGTGTTTTTTTCCTTGCAGATGGTACCAAGATAGCAGCACAGAAGGTGAAAACTGGTGAATGGCATTTAGAGACAAAATCTGCAAGGCCTGAGCCCAATAAAGCTTCTGCATGAAATTCAAGTGCTTGGAAGAGAAAATAAACATTTCTATTTGAAAGAGCAGGCTTGGTGCTGGTCTGCTTTGGGCCGTCTTCAGAGTACAAGGTTTTCTAGTGCCCCACAGAATGCCACACCTGGAAGGCAGTCCCCTTTGTTTATGTTTTTATGGAAGTATATTTGACGTACAATATTGTAGACGTTATAGGTGTACAATATAGTGATTCCCTATTTTTAAAGGTTATACTCCATTTATAGTTATATAAAATATGGGCTATATTCCTCATGAAGTGAAAGTCACTCAGTTGTGTCTGATTCTTTGTGACCCCCCTGGACTATACAGTCCATGGAATTCTTGGGCCAGAATACTGGAGTGGGTAGCAGTTCCCTCCTCCAGGGAATCTTCCCAACCCAGGGATCAAACCCAGATCTCCCACATTGCAGGCGGATTATTAACCATCTGAGCCATCAGGGAAGCCCAAGAATACTAGAGTGGGTAGCCTAACCCTTCTCCAGTGGATCTTCCCAACCCAGGAATCAAACAGGGTCTCCTGCATTGCAGGTGGATTCTTTACCAGCTGAGCTACCAGGGAAATTGGTGTTGTGTAATATATCCTTGTAGCTTATTTTATACCCAATAGTTTGTGCCTCTTACTCCCCTCCCCCTATGTTGCTCCTCCCTCTTTCCCTCTCCCCACTGGTTATCACTAGTTTGTTCTCTGTATCTCTGAGTCTGCTTCTTTTTTGTTATATTCACTAGTTTGATGTATTTTTTAGATTTCTCATATAAGTGATATCATACAGTATTTTTTTTCTGACTTATTTCACTTATCATAATACCCTCCAGGTCCATCCATGTTGTTGCAAATGGCAGAATTTCATTCTTTTTCTGCCTGAGCAGTATTCCGTTGTGTGTGTGTATATATATATATATACACACCACATCTTCTTCATTCATCTGTTGATGGACACTTAGGTTGCTTCCATATCTTGGCTATCATACACAATGCTGCTATGAACACTTGGGTGCATGCATCTTCTTGAATTAGTGTTTTTTTTTTTTTTTTTCAGATATACACCCAGGAGTGGAACTGCTGAGTCATATGATAGTTCTATTTTTAGTTTTTTGGGAAACCTCCATACTGTTTTCCATAGTGGCTACATCAATTTACCTTCCTACTGGCAGTGTATAGGGTTCCTTTTATTCCGCATCCTCATGGAAGGCAGTCCCTTTACTCAAGTTGTTCAGAGTACTATTTCAAGACATTGTACCAATCCTTTCCCTACACCGTTTGTAGATACTGCCCCCACCAAAAGTGCAAGTTGTATATCTGTCAACAGGAAAAGAAGTCACAGAAGGGCATATTCATTGGTTTGGTCTGTGGTGGGAGGTGAGGGGAGAGAGAGGATGGTGTGGGTTTCCAGGTTGATTCTATCTACTTATTCCCCTCATGAGCCTCAGGCCTTCTTATTTTTTCCAGCACCAGCTGACAACTACCTTATTCCCCTCATTTGTCCTCTTCTTAACACACCCGTGCCTCTAACCCACTGCAGCATTGAGTCAGCTTTCACTTCTCCCAGCACTCAAGCTGTCCCAATTGCACTTGGTTGAGGCATCTTTCCCCATATCAGAGAACAAAACAACAACCCAGACTCTGTTCTGCTCCACTTCCCTGCCACCCATCTTCCCCCTCAAAAAAAAAAAAAAATCACTATCCTCTAGAAAAGAGAGTCTGTAGAAGATCTGGGTTCACCCTTCATTTACTACATCAAAGATGAGGCCAGGGCCACCATGAATAGAGAGTTTAGGGAGCAGTGTCAACTGTTAAACCTAATCAGCCAAACTGGACCAGTCTGCTTATAGTGTGTGAGTACCAATGTGAGTGGACAGGGGCAGGTATGAGAGAAGAGGGAAAATTTCAAATTGGGGGCAAAGCCAGGAAGAAACATTACTCACTCAACAACCCCCATCCACCCAGACTTGGGAACATTAGGTGCGGTAAAGGCATTTTTTTGTTCCGTAAAAATACTTAGCTGATAATAAGCCGTCCTCTCCTTTAGGACTCAGATCTGGTGTTTACATAGTGTTAGCTTCATTCAGGCCCCTGAAATTTCCACTGCTGGGTGTCTCCTGAGGACAGAGTTACTCAACAATACCAGGCAACCTCCCTTCCCTCCTCCACCTTCATCCTCACATCCCTGCTGCTGCTGCTAAGTCACGTCACTTGTGTCCGACTCTGTGCGACCCCACAGACGGCAGCCCACCAGGCTCCCATCCCTGGGATTCTCCAGGCAAGAATACTGGAGTGGGTTGCCATTTCCTTCTCTAGTGCATGAAAGTGAAAAGTGAAAGTGAAGTCACTCAGTCGTGTCTGACTCTTCGCGACCCCATGGACTCCAGCCCACCAGGCTCCTCTGTCCATGGGATTTCCCAGGCAAGAGTACTGGAGTGGGTTGCCATTGCCTTCTCCTGTCATTGTGGAGCTCCTTTGGTAATTGTCTGGGAGATCAAACCAAAGGAGCTCCACAACGACAGAAGTTGCAAAGAGGCTGCCAAAGGCGAACCCTATTCACCACCAGCCACAGAAAGCCAAGAGCTAAGGTTCCTAGCTTAGGGAACTCAAGACCTAAAGTCCCAGCTGCAAGAGACTCAGGAGGGGCCCAGGGAAGAATGTGAACTTGGGACATACACTCCATTTGCTACTTCCTTAGCCTCGGGCTGTCACCTGTCACCCATCTGTGGTGTGCTAAACCCCTCCTGCCCCCACACACACACCAGAGGAGAGCAGATGTTTCATTTGAGCTGCAGGGAAGGACCAAAGCAAGAAGCGGGGAAAGGAAAGGGCATTGAAAATGAGTTACATTGAGACCTACCACTTGGAAAAGTACTCTAGGCCCTTTCCAGAACAAGGTAGGGCAGGATCTAACTTCAATGATGAGATTTTTCTGGGAAATATGGATTTATAGTTAAGATTCAAATTCAGTATTTTGTATTTGGGAAAATATAATCAAAAGGAAAAGTCTTTATGCTGGCAGGTACTTCTACACAGACCTCTCCAGTATTCTTGACCTTCTGAAGCAGTTTCCCTGCCTTTCATAATTCTCAAACACTCAGTTAAGCTTTCTTGGGGGCTATGGTTTCTGTGAAATGTTACTTCTAGAAAGAGAGGAAGAAAGTTTTTCTAAAGTTTGCTCCATCTAACCTTCAGATATAAGAATCCTGAAAAAAAAAAAAAAAAAGAATCCTGAAGATTCCTGAAGAATCCTGAAGATAAGTCATACAGGGACCCACAAGTGGACACTTTTATATCAATATTAAACAAATAAGATTTAAAAAAGACTCAAATAGCCCCATACAGAGGTCTCACCTTCTGTAGTCTCGCCACCTTCTCATAGCATCCTTCCAACTCCTGCCGCAAGTTCCGGTTCTCATCTGAGAGAATCTCAACCATCTGCTGGGCTCTGGAAACAATGGCAAAAGGGTCGGCTGGCATTGGCTGATATGAAGCAGACGACTGCTGAGCTCGTGGCATAGCGGAATAGCCTTCTCCTGGCTGCTGCTGCTGCTGGTGATGGTGGTGATGGTGTGGCTGCGGCTGCTGTGGCTGCTGTGGACTCAGGCCAGGCTGGGGGAGACGGTAATGATCCCCCTGGTGAGCCTGGTTAGGAAGGAAATGCTGCTGTGGCCTAGGCAGGTGGGCCGAGTGGTCTCCTTGGTTGGGGACCAAGGGGTGTTGGGCAGGAGACAATCTAGTGGATGGTGGAGACTGCAGCAAGGGCAAGGAACCCCCAGACGTGAGGGAAGAAGTAGGGCTGTGAGGCTGAGAGTTCCGGGCTGACAAAGGCAATGAGATGTCCTGTGTTGGCCTGGAAAACATGGAGGGTGTACTCAGGTTAAGCTCCCACTTAAAGGCACAAGAAAGGGAGATGTGGAGGCTCCCAGGCTCCCCAGAAGAGGTGCAAAATGAGGAGCAGGCAGGGTTGGACTACAAGGTCCAACCTTAGACCTCTCCAGTCCCTTCCACGCCTGGCCTCCTCTCAATACCTGACCCACAGAGGTGTGATCCTATGGAGGACAGATCAGATGATCTCAAAGGTTGCTTTGTGAAAATCAAAGTAATGCATCCTTATACACCTGTTTCTCAAGTCTAAGCATGTCAAATGCAACTTTGACAATGTAATTGTCACCTCATGATTTTAAACTAAGCTTTTTCTGGCATACTGTATGTAGCCCAGCACACAGAAATAGTCACAGAAAGTTCATTCCACTTTCCCAGAAGGAAAGAGCAAACCGTCATCAAATTCACCCCTCATCTTGTTATCTGCAACTCTCTTGGATAATTCGTATAGTCAGAAAAAGCTACCTGAGGATATACAGGTACTTACTACATTACAGATACCAAATAATTATTGTTGATGACAGTTGTTAATAACTGAATGATGCTTTTTAGCAGCAATAATTCCAAGAGTTGGAAGGGATTACAAGTAACTCTATCATACAATTTGTGATGTACTGAATCACAAAATATAAGGACTGGAAAGACCTTAAATAAATTATTTAGTCCAACTCTGTCAGTGAACAGAGGGGGAAACTGAGGTCCAGAGAGGAGAAGTATTCTGCCAAATATTACAGAGTGAGTTAAAAGCAGTGCCAGGGTAGAACCTAAGTGCCATTTTCAGGTTCTTTCCACTACTATTAAATATAATGCACTGATTTGTAGTGATGTTCAGATTCCCAACCTATTACTTATAGAAAGTTCCAGAAAGATAACTTTAGCACATGGTTTAATATGACTTTTCCATTTTATACTGGACTATGAGCCATTAATGGAAACAGCATATGCAAATGGATCATTTCCACCATTGCCACAACTAGAAGAATATCTGTCAGTATACACTGAACACACACAAAAAATTGTTCACCTCCCTGCCCCTGCCCAGTTAACCTAATATACTCCCACATCCAGTGGATGCCTGTCCTACAGTTGGTATTTCTCAATCCAGGGAAGACAGATGGCTAAGAGCACAGGATTTGGATCCCAACAGAGTTTGGAGACTTTTCCTACTGCTTACTAGCTTTGTAACCTTGCTCAAGTTACTTCATCTGCATGAGCCTATTTTGTTCCCGAGGTCACAAATGAATTACTAAAATACTGGGCTCTTCTCAGTGTTGAGCTCCATAGGAATTACAAACAGTCTCATATCTACCTCTCAATGAGAATGGTTGACCCTGTTAGTGATTTTACTTATGGGATATCCACTTAATCTTTGCACTAAATTGCATAAAAGTTGTGGTGAAACTGGGACAAATCACCAGGAGCAATTAACTTTTAACTGGCATTCCTGATACTAAAGCACATTCCCTCCCACACATACTCCAGTTATCATTACTGTTCATTTGTCTATCGCTACAAGAGATCCTCACTATGACAGATTTTTACAGCTACAAAACCATTCCAAACACTTGCTCACACATACCCAATAACCCAGATGTTCAGCAGAGCCCTCAAACCTATTCAAGTCGAAGGTTGTCACTCAATCCCATCAGTGCCTCTGGTGTACCCACATTCTTCCAATTTCACATATCTGTCACTATAAATAATTGCTAAATACTGAAGTAGGCAAACTACTTGTGGACAGAAGAATTTACATGGTTTTCATGATGACAACTGGAAAGTTGCTACCCTACATAACCCTTATGTCTGAGAGTTCAAGGCACTCATGCAATCTGAAGCATGGGGGCTGTTTATAAACTTATGAGGGGGGAGTCTTTCTCCATTTTTCATACTTTCTTTAATTTCCTCAGAGGTTAAATGGACTATGTACTCTCCTTCCACTTTGAATAAGAGCTATTATAAATTGGGTTGGCCAATAAATTCATTTGAGTTTTTCAAAACATCTTACAGAAAAGCCTGAACGAACTTTTTGGCCAACCTTATATATATATATATCATTAGGAGTTAAAATGTGGCATCCTGGGATCTGTTAGGGCTGATGTCTCAGGCAGAAAAGAGGAGCTGAAATTTCATGTTGTCTAATCCAGTCCTCAAATTTTAAGGGGAAAATGACCATATTAACGTTCATCCTCATTGCCAGGATGTGTAAACCCAAGGCCTGGGAGGTGCTCTCTTTTAAAGACTGAATGCCCAGCTGTGAACTGGGCTTCCTCCCCCCAGCTCCCCTGGGTCCCACCGGCAACCTAGACCTCTCTCTCAAACAAACCAGCCACTGACCTCTCTTCCACCTGTAAACTGAAAGGCCTCCCCATGCCCTGGACAGAACATGGCCTCCCAGGGGCCTCGCAGAAGGGGTGACCACGAGGTGCCTGGAAGGAGGCTCCAGAGTTGGATAAGCCCAGGATGGCAGTGGCCATGGCCACAACTGTTGGCTCCGCCTAGAGATAAATGGAGAAGAGGCAGCTGCCCTTCACATTCCCCAGGCTGGAAAAGGAAGCAGATTTCCGTGCACCGTGATGTTGGTAAAACCAAGGCAGTCCGACCCTGGCAGGTTTGCAAACACAAAGCAAGGCTTGGGCAGTCGTAAAAGAAGAGAAAGCCCTCCAGCCAACGAACTCCATCTGGATCTCAGCATCCGCCCACCATGAAAAAGCAGGACAGTATTAATGCTTGTGTGAATTTCCCCCTGAGAGAAGGGGACTGAAGAACGACGGGTATAGGATAGAGCTGGGGGAATGTCAGAGGAAGCAAACCTACACTCGAGACAGAGTAATTGTAATAATGGTAATAAGGGTGTCAGCTGGGTGAGAGACACTATCCCCAGCTCCTTCCACTGACATATTAACCAGGAACAAGGTGCGTGCAGACAACAGAATCACATGATCCCATGGAAGCCCTGACCTGCCTCCCTGCCCCTTCCCTCCCTTTGTCCTTCTCCTTCCTAAGACAACCTGGGCCTCCAGTGTTCTGTGGAATAGGAGACCTGACAGACACATGGGACAGAGGCCAGGGACCAAAATCAGCGTCTCTCCAAAGCTGGGGAAGATCCCCACCCAGAGACAGCTTGTGAGGACACAAATGGAAAGCAATCGAGCTGACACGGCAACTTCTATCCTGCCTCCTCGCTGACCGGAGCCCCCACTCTTCCCAGACACATGTCACCCCAACCCCCCACCCCAACCCCCAATGCACGCAAAACAGTCCTGACCTACACGTATGCAAGCTCCCCTATACACCCTCTCACCAGATCAGGTGCCAACAGCCTGGAACCCAATTTATTCTCCCCACAGAAACTGCCTTTCCCAGGCTCTATGATGGTCACTCTCTGAAGCCTGGAGAGAGCTGCAAATTCCTGATTGTTTCTCTTGCACAACCAACTCTGCTCTGAGCTACAGAGTTAGGTCACCCTTAGATTCCACTAAACAAGGATTTCAAGAAACCTCAGATCTGGGCACGATGTCAACAACTGAAAGGAGGTGGCTGCTTTACAAACAGAAAGGATTTGATTTTTAAAAGCAGTTGATAAATGTATAAACCCCGGCTGCAGAAAAGGCTCAGCACTTAGACAAAGATTCAACAAAGTTTTAATTCTTCAGATGGCTTGGCCTTGTTTCCCATCTGGAGTTCAGGGCATTCAGGATATTTATTTTTTAAGTGGGGAGGAGGGCATAGGGAAAATGAAGTAATAAAAAAGACTGTTTATAACATTGTGTTCATCTTAACAGCAAATCTCTAGTATTTCACAGCACCTCTGAAGAAGAAAATGGCATCCCACTCCAGTACTCTTGCCTGGAAAACCCCATGGATGGAGGAGCCTGGTAGGCTACAGTCCATGGGGTCGCAAAGAGTTGCACACAACTGAGCATCTTCACTTCACTTCTGAAGGTCAACAAAGGTTTTTTTGGATGACAATTTGCTCAAAGAGCTTGCTCTGAATCTTGATCTGTAATTTGTGGATTAAGAACTAAGTATTTTGTCTTCTAATTGTTTGGTACTAGCAGCAGTTACTTGGAAAGGTACTCACAAACTGTCAACTAGTTGGTTTAAAGGAAATAAAGAAGGAAAAACGTGCCTCCACCTAAAATGGTACACTTATGGAAAGCCATTCAAGGTCCTCCCCTTGGCAGGCATTCGTCAACACATGCCACACCCTCACCCCAGGCTCTGCAAAAAAATTTTATTGCCAGTTTGTCTGCTGCAGACCCAAAACTCACAAAGAGCATCTTCTGATTATGATTGTTTTAGGCTTGATTTTTCATTGAGCATGGGCTTTCCAGGTAGCTCAGTGGTAAGGAATCTGCCTGCAATGCAGGAGGTACAGGTTTGATCCCTGGGTAAGGGAGATCCTCTGGAGAAGGGAATGGCAACCCCCCAGTATTCTTGCCTGGAGAATTCCATGGACAGAGGAGCCTGGCAGGCTACAGTCCATGGGATTGCAAAGAGACACAACTGAGCATGCAGGCACATTCATTGAGCATATCAAGCACCCTATTTCTCTCCCATAGAGGGGAAAAAAAAAAAACACCATTTCTCTCCCATAGAGAAAAAAAAAAAAAAACACAAACTATTTCCGCAAACCTGTGTGTTAAAATACTGCTCAAGAGAAGATAATCAGCGTGGGCTCTACTGCTTTGGGGAGCAGAGCAAGAGATCCATAGATAAAATAGGAGGGAGGAGAAAATACAAATCTCTTCCAGTTAAATATATGCAGCTAAGTTTCTCTGGTGGTTTAATCAGTATGGAAAGGAAAAAAAAAACACCCTCTTTGGGCTCCTTAGTATTTATTTAGGCAGATCAAAGGGCTTTTCCATCTAGCTTCAAACACTGTGGGAGTCATTTCAGATCGCAAACAATACTCCTGAATGAGTTCTGAAAATAGCTTTCCTGGGAAGGCAGGCCATGTGCTGAGCGGGGCTTGGATTCTGCTCCACACCCCAGCCAACACGTTCCCCTCCCACAAGGCAATACACACACATCCCATCCACATACAGGAGGGAGTCCCCCCAGACTCTTCCATGCTGATGAGAAGAAGAAAACAAAACCCTCCAGCTTCACTGACATGTTGCTGGCTTGCATGGGTCTCCACTAAGCTAAGCAGCCCAATGAACCAACCCCTCCCCGGGTCTTTCACTGGGCAGATGGGAATCGGATTCTTGCTCATTTAAACCGGAAGGGCCCTGTCCCTTGCCCCATTTCCTGTTCCAAGCCACTTATCAGAAGTTAGGCTCCTGCCCTTTGAAAGCTGCACAGCAGAGGTTGAAAAGGGTTAGGAAATCAACCTGAGTTAAGGAAAAAAAAAATCCTAAACTAGCAAAGTTAGGGGTGGAGCCCAAAGTGAATTGCCTCTGGCTAAAAAACAGGACCTGAAGGTGAAAAAAGTAAAATACCAGGAAATGCCAGGTGCATTCTCTTACCTACACCCTACTCCACCCCTTGACTGCCTTCTTTCTCTCCTGAGTCACCCACTATACTTCAAGCCAAGAGACTCTTTCCCAAATGAGTAAGAGGGGACAGGAGACAAAAAGTTAGACATCAAAGAGATCACAGGCCTCGTCTGGGGGCTGCCTATAGAAAAAAGCCACCTATAATTACCCATGGTAATCAGGCAGGAATACCACATATAACTGTCATCATTTTTGCCCAACACTGAAACCTTCCCTCTGTCCCATACGCTGAAATACTCCTGACTGGAGACATGGCCCCAATAGGAACAATGAACAGAATCAAGGAATCATAAGGTCTAGTTGATACAGCAATAAGTCAACAGGCCCCTGAATAATTCAGAACTATATTTAGGGATTAATGACTACTCAAAACAGTCCTCCTGAACTAATGGCAAGTTGTACAGAAGCCATGGGAATATTTTTTTCTTCTGCATTTTAGCATTTGACCAAAACTTCTATACAATATGAGGTGAATTTAACTTAGATGTTAAGTCACCAGCAACTACTAAACTCACTACAGAAGAAAGCTTAAGCAGCCCAGACTTCAGGAACTGCAAGGAAGTACATGGCTAGTCACATGCTGAACCTGCACATATACAGTTTTCCCAACAATAATATCCAGATGTTTGTTTATAGTGTCTGAGCGAATCATGGTAATTCTGCAGAAAGATTTGTTTGCAGAAATTAGTGAAAAGAATATTGTGGAAGAGAATAAATGAAAGTGATAGGATATTCCAGACTCAAGTGCAAGATAATTTACCTCCCCTCAAAGGAGGGCTTAATAACGCACAAGAAGAAGAACACTGACTCTTCCTTCAATCTCCCAGGAGACCGGACAGTGAAATACTACTGAAATCAAGACTTATGCTCCCGTTCAGCCACTAGGCAGTTGAGGCCATGCTCAACCTATAAAGTCAAGGGTATGTTAATTACACGACTAATGATGGCTGAAGAAGGCTACACTTTCAGGCTGGCAGGACATTTACTAAGCCAAGGACCAGCCATGCATTGCAGAGTTTGTTACACCAAATGCCTGCCCATTACTTCCCTTAAGGTTCCCAACACACAGCAGAAGCTGGTTGGGGATGAGATCAGGGAATGACAGAAAGGGAACTGTCTTACCTGGCTGCTCCATACTCAGGGGGATGCTGATACCTCATCAGTTGCCCCTCTGTTCTCCCTGGCTGGTTCAGACGATGCTCACTATAGTAGTGCCCTGGCTCTTGGGGCTTGCACACTACAGATTGGGGTGGCATGCCCTTGAAGGGATACTCTGGTGGGGGGCCTCGGTGTTCCATGCCCTTCAGGCTATGCTGGCTGGGAGGTGGCCCTTGGGCCTTGTAGAAATCACTGGAACTTGTGGGATTCTTGTACATGTCATTGGGTTGTGGTGGGGAGAGGGGAGCGCTGGTAACAGGCGGATGGGCCTTAACTCCGCTGGTAGCCAGTGACATCTGCATGAGTCGTTCACTCAGGGAGCGAACATGTCCTTGCTTAAGATCTCTGAGTCCTTCATCCTGGTGCATCTTTCCAGGATTGAGCCGCTGAACTGATGGGCGTCCCTCAGTCCTCATCTTCTGGTTGGTCACTCCAGTGACATAGAAGGCAGCTCCGACACTGGCATGCTGTTGGCCCCGAAAATACTGGGACTGGACCTTGGCTTCCTCATAGGTCGGGAGTTCTTCATTATTCTGCATCCGAGGAGACAGCTGTTTCTCCATGATGATGTTTTCTGACTGGATTTCCTGCCCCTGAGGTTCCTGCCGGGCAGCATGAGCCACAAGCTGTTGGTGGTGATCTTGGGGACTCAACACATCATTCTGAGGGCCTGGGTTCCCACTGCCACTGGGGAAAGGAGGGCCGTTCCCTGTGGCTTGCTGGTGTATGGCAAGCAGGTTGCGATTCTCACTGGGATTGCCATAGCGAAGCTGCTCTTGTAGCAGACGCTGCAACACCGTAGTTCCTCCACTTGGCTGTTCATCAGAATTTCTCATCTCTATTGCTGGTGGTGCCTTGTGAAGAGAGAGAGAAATTGGGCACCTGGGCTGCCCTTGACCTGGGAAGGGGAAACAGGAAGCTTAACACCCAGTTGATGGATAAATCAGTCCTCTAAAGGGGGAGAAAATGAGTATTTGGGGGTGAGGATTTTTCTGCAGAGATCAAGTAGAGAACTGAATCTAGAATTAATCAGTTAATTGTTGGCCACTTCTGGCTCTAGCATTGACATGAGGAGGAACTTGGAGGCATACGAGTCCTCTGTTTCCTCTTTTACTTTTAGCCTGGGTTAAGTATTCACTCTTAACTCCTAAAAGGACTGGGGAAACCTGAAGCAGTCAAGTGAGGTGGTCAGAGAGTGCAACTTTCCTAGGCCCTTATCAAGTTCATCTCTCTGTATTCTATTGAAATGAAAAATTCAACTCTTAAGGTTGTGGTAGTGGGGGCAGGAAATTACCCCATAGGCAGGATCTGTAAAACAGTTCAGCATGTGGAGGGAGCTACAAAATGTCAAATGATAACTAAGATAAATAAAAAGTGATGAGAGAGCTTGGTTGTACCAGATAAAAATGATCTCTGCTTGATGCAAATCTTTTTCTCTGATCTCATAAAACTCTGAAACATCTCTTTTTTAAAAAAATCCTTTTTGTATTGTCCATTTTGGATGCTCCTTGGCTTAATAAGAGAAGAGCTTGGGATAATTGTTATTGACAAAGTTTCTCTTTCAGCCATCCAGGAATAGTCATTGAGCATTTGTTGTTGTTGTTGTTGTTGTGTACCAGGAGTTAAAAGGGGAAGCCCTCTTTCATTTGAAGTGTGCCTCTGATAGTAGTATAGTATCCACAAATTCATTAGAAGCTCATTAAATCTTTGGACAGAATCTGTCTGTCATGTTAAGTCCTGCAATTTGATACTAAGCTTCAGTAGTGAAAACTTTCACCCGAAGGATCTTAAGTAGTGTTGGAGAATGGACATGATGTCACACCAAGTCACAATTAGGTCAACCTAATCAGCCTCAGGTTCCTAGAGGAGAACTTTGGACTCCTGGCTTCCAGGTCCTGATTTCTATGATATGAAATAGTTTCCAGTGTCTCTGGAAACATGATCCCCTTTGCCTTCAGTCTTACAGGGACTGACCCAGAAGATGTGTGTGGTAGCTGGAGAAAGGTCATCCCCCTTCCTTTTCTACTTTTCTGATTACTGCTACCTGGTTTCTAATTGTTCTATTGAGCAGTTTGACTCCACAGTTAACCTTCCAGAGGCCCCCTTTAAATCCCATTTATCAGATTCTTGGGGGAAGCATATACCAAGGGGCTGAGCAACCTGCCCTTAAGTCCCCTTTCCCTCCCTGCCAATGACCCTCAGGGACTCCTGTGTTTCAACTGTCAGACTGAGATTTTCTATTAGGCTGACAAGTATAACACAAATCTCTCTTGGTGCCTTAAACTGGAAAGATGATTACCAAATTACTTCTCCTCTGTCAAAAGAAAAATAGAAATGGGAGTGTGTATGGTTAAAACAACACCACTCAGAAACCCCTCCTGCAAGGCAGAGAGATCCGGACAGTGAGCTGCCCCAGACTCTAAAGAGCACACCACCCCCTCCCACCCCACACCCACCCCACCCCACACACACACAGGCTCACACACACACACCAGCACCCACACACACTGATGGTCCATACCTATTTCTGCTTTCTTTTAGGCTTAAAGCCTTGCTCAGGATAGGGAATTCTTGCTTATGAGCAGCTCCAGAAACCGCAACAGTAGATTCCCTCTGCCCTAACACTCAGGTTCAGGGTAAGCGTCGCCAAGAGTCCAACCACTGGTCACTCTGAAATGGTCAGGAGGGGGAGGGGGAGAAACAAAAATGTCGTTTCTATTTTGCCACCAATGGCCAACAGTTAACCAAACCAGTTCTTCCAAGGGGATGACTTCTCCTCCCGTTTTGTTTTGTTGTTGTTGTTTTGCCTTTTATGTGAGTGGCAGAGTCCATTTCCACAAGGACAAAAGGCAATCTCACTCTGGTGGCTGTATTCAGGAGGTCAGCCAGTCTCCTGGAGATGGAAATGTGCAAGATGGCTCTGTCATAGCCTCACAGCCCTCAGGAGCTGCTGCTTCCATTCTGAGTTGGAATGGTGGTTTAGTCACTAAGTCGTGTCTGACTCTTGTGACACCATGGACTGTAGCCCACCAGGCTTCTCTGTCCATAGGATTTTCCAGGCAAGAATACTGGAGTGGGTTGCCATTTCCTTCTCCAGGGGATCTTCCCAACCCAGGGATCGAAGCCAGGTCTCCTGCACTGCAGGCAGATTCTTTACCAATTGAGCTACCATGGAGTTGGAATGGTAGGTGATGACAAAAGCTGTACCTATCATCACCTTGAGAATGCGACCTTTAAACTGCTATCAATAGCAGGAGAGATGAGTTGGGCTCACTGGCCCACATCCCAGAAGGGAAAACAGTCATCAAAAGGTAGATTTTAGTCAAAAAAGAACACCCGGTGAAGCTCCCGATTAATGGCTACAGTCTCAGAGGGCCAGAAGAAAATCCCAACTTCTTGTCAACCAAGCCATTAAGTATTTGTTGCATCCCAGCTATTCCAGATATTTGCCAGCCTCGCGCTAGACACAATGAGGGATAGAAAGGACACACAATATATAGTTCCTGCCCTCACAGAGCTTACAATCTGATCAACAGTCCACCCATTCTTACTGGCGTAGCAAACCTGACGGCCCTTCTTCAGCAGCAACTCTTCTCTGAGAAGATGGCTCCATTTGCTTTCTCAGTGCTTCCACTGCCCCAGTATCTCCACGAAAGGAAACTACTAGACTCACATTATAGAGACTAGATGCAAATGCCCACCAGATATGGATTTGAGATAGTCCTCACTTCGAATGACTCCTCTGACCCTCAGCAAAAAGCCCTGCAGGTCCAACCAAAATGGTTATGAAACTGAGGGGTTGAGGTGAGAGGCACATGATCTACATTCCTATTTTCTGCCCTGGACTAGCCATGACTCACTCATATCACTTAAAGGAAAGCCTTTAATCTGCACCAGGGACGCCATTTGAGGAGCAAAGCAATGCAAAGGAAGCACACCCGCGTCCCCGTGCTTTGGGAGCATATCCAAAACATCCAAGTTGAAAAAAAAAAATCTACAAAACCGCACGATGATTAATTTAACATTATTTCCTTGCAATGTTGCCAAAAATAAAGTGAACAGATATAGAGTGAACAAACACGGATATTTGTCTTTCCATCTTGTCTCGGTCCAATATATAATGACAATCAAAAAGCAAAGTCATCTCCAGTATGCAAGGTAATTGTTTTAGGGTGTCTCCCCTAATTTCAAAAGCAGAGAAACAACTTCCAATTGGAATCAAAGCTGGGCTGTTAACAGAGCTATGGTAAATAACTGCTGTGTTTCTATTGTCCAATTTTGAACAAAACAGTTGTCTTTTTTTTTTTTTCCAAACGAAACACACAGAAAACAGGCTTTAAAACTTGAGCTCCTGGTAAGAAACCACCACGACTCTTTTCCAGGACTATTTAGATTCTTCATACTGATTTTGACTGGCTTGCTCCTGACACCCAGTTCCTCACCAAGAAAACTTATCCAACATCTTGCTCTCTTCCTTCAATTTTGTCCCCTCTCCTCCATATCCTTTTCAAAACTCAAATCAGTTTGTGTCAACCAGACAGACTGTCCCTTCCCAGCACCCCGCCCCCTGGCCTTTTTGTTTCTGTTTAAAAGAGGAAAAGAAATCAGTCTAAGAGAAAAGCTTTGCTGATTCCTTTCCAGTTTACCGATTTTTTCCCCTACAAAACTTATGTTCATCTACATGTTCAGAGTCACATAAGAAGGAAACACTACCCCATTTTTTTATTAGAGAAAAGATAGGAAGATTCCTTGTCTCATGCGCAAGAACTAAAATAGTATGAACTCTGCAACCTTTCATCTGCCCACAGCTTTAATCATGCCACTGCCAGGGGTCTGACATCATCTTCAATCAATAAAATAACCTTGTTTCTCCTATACAAACAGACTTTCCCTGAGGACATTTGATAGGAGAAGAAAGGATTTCCGCGGTTCTCTCTTTAAAAATGCAATTTGAATCTATATATTCAACTCTCTTGTAACAATAACAGGGCAGCAGGGCCAAGATAAGTTCTCACTGCATTTGCAGTCATCGGCCACTCCCACTGTACCTGAGAGGGTGAGCCGAAATGAAACACGTCTGTGACAACCAAGGTGTTTCCCAAGCTAAGTCCCAGAAAAGCAGCCTTACAACATGGCCAGGACACACCAAATTCCCACCCTTCACATAAATTTTGAAATCTGCCTATAAGATCTTCTTTCTATCCCTTCTACCTCCTCCACCGATTCTGCCCTCACCCCTCACTCTACCAACCAGGATGAAGAATCTGAGTCTAGGGAACCTGTTTCTCTGCTAAATCTTGGTCAACTTGTTTCATACCATTTTACTTCCAGCTAAATGGAAAGAAGCCAGTTCAAAGTTTCCCCTATATCTGTGTGCATGTATTTGTGCATAAGACACACACAGACACACAACCTCCCCCACAAAGATGCCAAACAGGCCATTGAATTCTCTCATGTCCTCTCACATTGGTCCATATTGTGGCCTGAAGTGTTCTAGAGAACACCTTTCCCAAGAGTCTTGAAATGCAAGCTACTAATTTGCTTCCTTTGGGAGGTAAGAAACAATGGTCCCTTTGCAGGTTATCCCTAAAACTTTCCATGGGTAATGGGCAGGCAGTATAAATATCATGATTAAGAGCCTGGGTCCAGAACCACACTGCCCAAATCCAAATCCTGGATCTATGGTTTACTAAGTGACCTCGCCCATGTCTCTCAATCTCCCCAAGTCTCAATTTCATCATCTGCAAAATAGGGCTAACGGTGCTCATACCTCATATGGTTGTTATGAAGATTAAGGGAAGTAGTCTATGTAAAGTGCTAACCTTGGAGGCCAGTACATAGTAAAGGCTCAATAAAAGTTAGCTATTACTATTACTATTTCAAAGTGGTCTTTTTCTAGAAGAGTACAGTTATTTTATGAAGTAAGTTTTTTTTTTTTAAACCTTTTATCTGCAACTCAAATCTTCTATGCCCACATCCTTAAATAAGTGAAGGCCAGAACTAGAAAGACTCTTGGGAGACCATCTGGTAGTCTAACCCTCTCTTTCTAAAGATGAATATGTCAGAGTTTAAAAGTGATCAGAGCCAGGGCCAGAATGCAGGTTTTATTATTCCTAGGGTAACAGCACTTCCACTACAATATATGGGCTTCCCAGGTGGCGCTAGTGGTAAAGAACCCGCCTGCCAATGCAGGAGACATAAGAGAGGTTTGATCCCTGGGTCAGGAAGATCCCAGGGAGAAGGAAATGGCAACCCACTCCAGGATTCTTGCCCAGAGAATCCCATGGACAGAGGAGCCTGGCAGGCTACAGTCCACAGGGTTGCAAAGAGTTAGACATGACTGAAGCAACTTAACATGCACATTCGCACTACAATATATTATGTAGTATATTAGCTTGTACATTGAAGATGCTTAATAAATATTCATTAAATTGAATTGATTCTGGTTTTAAGAGATTCTAAATCTGGCTTAATGCTACCATCAATTTTCCAAGTCCACTGGAAGTAAAATGTTAATGGGAGGAGGGAAAATTCAAAGATATAAGAGGGATATGTTTTTAGCCAGAGGTATGGCAGAAGGACCCTGCAAAATCTCTCCTCTTTAGGCCATGATATGCAGGTAGGTTGGAGAGTAATAGAACCTCCACTGATCAATATTTCCAGGCCTCTGTTCCAGGTCTTGTCAACATTGTACCAACTTGGCACTTACTGTGGTTTAAGTCTAGCACTAGTTTAAGAACAGGTTATGAGTTGGCCCCCACCTCTTCGCTCCTATCTCTACTTCTATCTAGATTAGGTTGGAAAATTATTTTAAGAATCACAGTAAGTCCTTGGCATTTCCAAATCTTAGGATCAGTGTCAGTTATCTGTTTCTCAAATGGTAACTCAAGGCATGGTCAATTTGGTAGCAGTTTTACCCTTCCGGATTCTAAAACAATCAACTTGAACAAGGTAATAGTCACAAAGGTGATTAACCCTAAAGAGTACATGAGCAGTGAAACACTAACAAGGAGAATCCTGATGCTACCACCCTCCACTCCCCTCAACATACACCCATCCCAAGGACTAGATCACACCATCACATCCCATTTCTTCTTGCCTCAGAAAAAGTATAAGCAGTCCATGGAATCAGACGGAGCATAAACTGAGAAAAGTTTAAGAATATACCTGAAACTTGCCAGCTTTACCAATATCCTGTTTTCAGTGGCATACTACCCACTTTTATTTTACTAGTATAATAATATAAGCACAATATGCAAATACTGATAACAAAGAGAAAAAAAAACCACTCATAATCCCAGCACCTCAGCCCAAGCATTGTTAGCATTATAAAATAGTATCTGTAGTTTTTTTTCTATGTGTTTTTGTATTTTTCACAAAGCAATGAAATTTTAACATACATATCATTTTGGCTCCTCCATTTCACTTAATCATAAGCACTTTCTCTATGTTGTGGCATAGACTTCTTAACAAACAATGCAATGTCCATTAAATGAGTGCATCAAGATTCCCTAATCCATTCTCCAATTATTAAGAGATTTAAACTGCTTTTTTACTTTCTGCTAATCTAAATAATGCGACAAAATCATCTTTGTGATTTAGCCTTTTTTCAATATTTTGGGTTGTTTCCTAATAGAGTCCCAGAAGTGAAATTAATGGGTCAAGGAACATGAATGTTTTCAGACAACTCACTAAAAAAATAAATAAAACTAACAAAACACCAAAGCCCCATGAAATCTCGCCTTCATTTAATGAAAAGTTCTTCTGCTCCCATTTTTCCACCAGGGCAGAGCAGGACTCCTGGGAGGGAAAGAAGCCAGTGTAGTATCCTAGTGGCTTGCGAAATGGCAGAGTGGAATGTGGGCTCCCCTGTGAATCCAGCTTGCATGCACTTGCCCCAAATTGCCACTCAGCCAAGAAGCTAATTAGTAAAAGCATCAGGTGGGTGAGAACAGGTTCATGGCCTGTAATGGCTTATATCATGTTTCATTTTTGCCCTTGGAAAGATCTGACAGTCAGCTCAAAAACATTCAGTTTCAGTGACCCAACATGGTACATTCTGGGAAATAAATCTGTTAATTTTCAGAACCAATCTTCAATGTATTTTAAAGGCTATTTTGCTATATAGAAATAAGCGTACATGACCAATGAGCCTGTGTGTGTACCTCTATTTTCAACCACAGTTAAGGAGGCACATTTAAGGTCAGCCTTGTTTAATACTATATGACTAAGTGGCACCTGTCTTACATGGTCAATGTGTTATAGACGGAGGTTTATTTGCAGATCCAACCATAAAAGTCATCCAGTCTTAAGGCAGAGGAAGCAACAGGGCAGAGATGCCCCTGGCTTAGCAAAAGCAGACACAACAAGCATTTCTTTCTGGGCTGCTCAGTCAGAGCTTTCAGAAGACGGCAGTTCCTCTCTCCATCTTCTGCTTGAAGAATTTTCCCAATCCATCTCCATCTTCCCCTTGCCCCCAACTCTGCTCAATGTGGAAAATTAATTCTCTCTTCTCAGTCTCCCCGCTGGACTTTGGACACATCTCTATTACAACACTTATCGCACCATATTTTCCACAAACATTTATTGAGCACTTACTATAGCCAGCTTCCCTCCTGGCTCAGCTGGTAAAGAGACCTGGGTTCGATCCCTGGGTTGGGAAGATCCCTTGGAGAAGGGAAGGGTTACCCACTCCAGTATTATGGCCTGGGGAATTCCATGGACTGTATAGTCCATGGAGTCGCAAAGAGTCGGATATGACTAAGCAACTTTCACTTTCTTTCACTTTACTATAGCCAGACACTGAATAGGCCTTAGAATGGACTTAAAAAAAAAAAAAATGAAAGTAATACAGAGTCTAGTCCTCAAGGAGTTCCCAGTCAAGCAGAGAGGGTACAATTCAATGGGAAACCAGAGGTATGAGCAGATAGCTCAGGAAAGCAGAAGATGCTGCAAAAAAAAAACCAAACAAACAAAAAAACAAAACAAAACTCTGGGCCACCTAAGCAAAACTTCCTACAGGGAAAAATCCCATGAGCTGAGTAGGAGACGTGGAATCTGGTAACCAATGTTGGGGAAATTGAAAAGGGAGGAGTCAAAGGTTGATATATATCTTCCAGAGTCATTAGCATATGGTAAAAGCTAAGGTCAAAGAGTGGGCTAGATCATATAGAAAAGGAACAGAACAGAACAAGGATGAAGCTAAGGATAGACTCCTCAAAAAAGTGATCATTATAGAGTCAGGTGCTTTGCAAATGTGGGAGTGAGAGAGAAATTCCCTTATCTACTGAATGGCTTTTTCCCCATATAGCTTTAATTGAGACTTTGTAGTACACTGCTCCAGGGTCAGAAGTCCCCATTTGCAATGCAGAAAGAAGTAAGTTCATTCTTATTCTTTTATGCTTCTAAGTATCCAGGTTGAAGTGAAGTGAAAATGTTACTCTTAGTCATGTCTGACTCTTTGTGACCCCATGGACTGTATCCCACCAGGCTCCTCTGTCCATGGAATTCTCCAGGCAAGAATACTAGAGTGAGTAGCCATTCCCTTCTCCAAGGATCTTCCCAACCCAGGGATGGAACCCGGGTCACCTGCATCGCAGACAGATTCTTTATCGCCTGAGCCATCACGGAAGCCCCAGTAGAAATCATGATAATAGGCTGAGCCAGAAATGGAAATTGTGATCTTAGAGGGCATGGGTTGAGTGCATGATTTCCTCTGTATACTTCCCAACACCTAAAACATTAGGTACTTAATAACTGCCTATTGAGTAAATAACTTTCCAAAGACTCTGCTAGAGGCAACAGAAAGAGAAGAAAAGGAATGAAAGACACAGAATAGCAATAACAATAATACTCTTACCTTAAGTTCTCAGCCTTTCTTCTAAGGAGACAGAAGCTTTCACTTCTGTTATCTTATTTGTCCTTCTCCGCAGCTCTGTGAGAAAATAAAGCCTGATGTAATTAATTCCATTTTATTAACAGGAGAAGCTTAAGTCCAGGACAGATAGTTTTTGATAATTAATTTGACCCAAGGTTTCATTCTGACTTACTCGTGGGGCCAGGATCAGAACCCAGGTCTTGTGACTTCCTGCCCTGTGCTGTGTGACTAGACACAAACTTCTACAGAACTGACTTTCCGATTATTAAGATGACAGTTCCCAGGAGAAATTCATCAGGAAAGCAAATTCCTCTGGGACTTCAACAGTCTCTTGAGCAAGCCAGTGCACTGCACCTATAAGAAAATATCTAAGACGTTTGTTTCCCCATACCAACACTGGAATGGCTCAATGTAATCATTCACAGTGGTGCTCTGCTAACATAATCAGGAGCTCTCCGTTTTGTTGAACCCCTTTTGAAGGGAGCTCCATTTGCCTTCAGTCTGGTTTTTCTGTCTGAGTGGGGCTCAGGTGCTGACTACAGGTGTGGCATCCAGCAGGTGCATGGACAGAAGCCAGCATTTCGTATCTTCATACCAAAGGGCCTGAGTCACTCCCCAAAGGCAGTCGCTTCTCCTCCCTCTGACTTGCAAGCCCCAGGAACCTGTCTTCACTGAGTTGCTACTGAAAAACAAAATCTAGACCCTGATTTCTCAGGAAGGGCTAGGGTGGAATCAATTAAACTACAAATCAGATAACCCAGCCAATGTCCCCACTTACTCTCCAAAACTGGTGCAGGCACAGGTCACAGGCATATAGCATCAGGGAATGTATGTACAGAATGACTGTCGCCTACTAGTTACGAGGGAAAGGAGGACCACAGCAGACCCATATTATATATTTATTTAACTACAGGACACTTACTCTATTGCAAATGGCCTTCAACCCTCAGAAGCAAGGATTCATTTCCCTAAATAAGATGGAGTACAGTAGAAAGAACATGCTAGAAATTCTGCACTCCAATTCCCATCATAACCGCTCTCCTTCAGGCTGCCATAGGAGAACCACTTAGCATACTCACAAAAAGTACCAGGTCGGAAAAGTCATCACAGTGTCCTAATGGAAGCCAAGCTGAGAGCCTGAGGCAGACAAAATGTTCTAGGGAGTAAGGGGGGCAGTCATCAAATTTTTCTTAGCTCCAATTTTTTTTTTCTAAGAAAGCAATTTGCCTCCACCAAACACACACACACACACACACACACACACACACAGCAAAGAGAAACTAGTTGTAGGAGAAAAGAACACAATTGTTACCTTAATAAAATGGTTCACTGTCATTTGTCGTATTTCCCCAATTCATATGGGAAACTCAAATTAATAAGCTTTGGTTTACAGCCCGTGATCCAGAAAGTAAAACTGGCTACTAAACTAAAATGTGATCACTGTATATAAACAGAGTGAAAGAAAAATCTGAACTGAAAACCTAAATGTAATAAAGAGGAAATTAGATTTCTTCAAAATAGGCAATCTAAATAATTTTCCCCATCTGTGATTTTTATCTTACTTTGCTATCACATGGAAAAGAATGTCATTAATTCAATGCAAATCCATGCCCCTTGAAAACAACCGAAATGAGTAAGTGATGTACTAATTAGCTTCCTAATGGGGAAGGTTTTAATTGAACCATTCTATAACAACCTTCATCAAAGTTTCCAGGGCAACTTCATAAAAGGATGTCAAACCTGGCCCATATTTTTATCCCCTTAAAAATAAATTCTCAATGCACAGAAACACAGAAAGCTTATTTCTCTTCAATGCTGTTAACACTCAGGCCACTACATTTTCTGATGTCAGCAATCTCCTTCCCACAAATATTCCAAGTATGCACCACCGTCATTCTCCTTTCAATTATGTGGTTTCTCTGCTCCTTTACTGATTGAGTCCAGGCCTCTAGGATAATGAGAAGCATGTGCAGGGAAAATATGCTCTTAAAAAACACATACATCAGTTTCATCTGCATTATGAAGCGGGGGGGGGGGCAATCATTTGTCCATATCAAAAGGATCAAAATTTGAAGCATGCTACAGGATATATAAAGGGAAAAAATAAAGATCAGCATCAATGCCTAAAGTTGGGAGGCAGTTATTGTGATCTGAAGCAACATCACTAAGGATAAAGAGGACTCCCCCAATCCATCCTTTCTAGCTTGGCCACATTTATATTTAATGTTATCTTAATGTTGCTTTGGGGGGTATTTAAGTTCTGACATACACATGGAAATGAGCCACGAATTGTACAGCAAGCATAAATATTCCATCATTAATAAAAACCAGCTGTGTATAAAACACTACAATGGCTCGGTTTCAGTTACTGGCTATCATCAGTATGTGTCACAAGCAAATATTACTCAAAACTTTCTCCCTTAAAACACACACACACACACACACATCCATACACAGACAGAGATACATGCAGAAATTTTCTTTACTCTTTTTAACTTTTTGTAAGAACTTTGAAGAACTCAATGATCTCCATAGCACATTCCAACTAATGTCTCTTTTTGAAGCTATTTTTCACCACCCCAGCAAATGCTGGAGTCCTCTGATTAGAACCTCAACTTATCATATAAAAGACAATGTTTTAATTTTATAGAAGTCAAGAGGACCAATAATACAAATGTTGGGACAATCAATTATAGTCAGTACAGCAATTGAGGCACCAAAGGGCTCTGGATGTTATAAAAGACGAAAAGCTCATTAAAAGTGAACACCTGCTCAGGACCCTATAATAAGCCTGCTCGGCCATCCTGCAGACACCTTTCATCCAATGGCCTCAAAGCAAATGCCCAATATGAAGCATGCCTAAACACCTCTGTGAAATATTAATATCCTTGCTTCCCAGAAGGGTAAATGAAGCTCAGAGCAGCTAATTCATTTACCCTTGGTCACATGGCAAGTCAAAGGGTTGGGCAGAGAAACCCAGAGCCTGGCTTCAAGTCACGCCGTCTAATGATATTTCATGAGTTGGGGCAATAGTGAAAGTGACTTAACAAATGTCAAGGGCAGCCTACAGAGTTTTTTGTTTAAGTAGATTTTCAAAAATCACCTTAGGAGATGTTAGCAGATATATCAATCTGCATTTTCCCCATGAACACATATCATTAAAAAAGTTCCTATATTTGACTTGGTAATTTCTGAGTACTAAAAACCCATACTTCACTTCCCTATTCTGGTTAGATGAAATTTAATCTAATTTATGAAGAACCTATTGAAGGAAAATTAAAGGACCGTGTAACTGAACTGTCACTGTATGGTAAAGCCTCAAACAAAGAACCTCTTATGTGTGGGTCATCCTGCTTACTACCTATATCTTTTATTTAATTATCTAAAGCCCTTAGTTTCCTTACTATTATTTATCCTAGTTTAATATTGTTTTCAAAGCTATTAAAAATTTTGTCTTCTCTTGCTTTTCCTTTCTTGTTTGGGAGACTTCATAGTGTACCCATATTTGTACTCTCCTGAAGGGATATCATGATACAGTGATTTAAGAATCATTGCTAATGATTTAGACAAAGTAAACAGTGAACGCTAGTTTTCCTTTTGCTTAAAAAGAATGGGAGAAGGGTTAACAGGAGGTCGAGGGAGTACACTTAAAAGCCTTTCTAGATACATGAACACCCTAAATTACAGAAATGGATTAGGGATTACTTATTAAATCTGTTAGTTTCTCCTAGCATTGGAGGAACAAACATACGTGATTCCTCACATATACTCAGATTCTGACTTCATTCCTCCGCATGGGTTTACAAAGCTAAGTCTTAGGTGGGCTCTTTTTCAAAATTTAAAAGCAACAGTGTACATTTCTAGGACTCTCACTCTGTAAAATTCGTATTAGTACAGAAACAAGGACTTGAAAGGAACTACAAAAAGTGAAAGCAGGTGATCTGTTAGGATGATAGGATTCTTGATAAAGTTTTGGACTGGGTCTTAGCTTTTTAATTTGGTATGTTGCTAAAATACAAAACACAATGCATTTGTATCAATATATTGATTATTGATATATCCTTAGAGGGTTTTTCTTAATATATCCAGGTGACTACATGATTGTATTTCTAACAACTGCTGCACCTCATATAGTAGGAATCATTCGCATTCACATCAGAAATCGAGGCCTAAGTAGAGAACCCTAAACTTTTGATAACTGGTTCTCAAAATCACCCTGTCTGATCCCCCACAATTTACAGAGGAGGAAACTTGCTAAGGGTGGCAAACATAGAGTTGTGCTCAGAACCAAGTCCCACTCACCAACAGGCTCACAAGGAAAGCTTATTGTGCATTTTTTTTATTTAAAATGGCATCAGTTGCTATTATTTTTGACAGCCTTACTAGATACATGAACAGACTACCAGAAAAAAAATTTCCAAATCCTTGGGTTATTAAAATACAACAACTGGAATTTAAATCTTCTACCTACATGGGATAGAGGCCCATCCTTGGACTTCTCAAAATCCACGTCTGATATTGTTTCAGAAAATCATACTAGCTTTCTTCTATGAGTGGATGTACGCTGAGGCTAAACGTGGCCAGCATTATTACAAGCCAGAATAATTTAGACAATTAACTCCATGCCATGTAAGAAAAAGATTTCCAAGACCAAATAATGGCCTTGCTTATTCAAGCAATAATCATTACAACAAAATTCTAAAACCTTTATGTAATAAATATGCTTCTGAGCAGTCTCAGTTAGAGTGAATTTTTATATATCAAGTCATAGTTCAAAGGCACTAACTAGGAAAGCTAGTTCTTTCAGAGAAAACTGTAGTGGATTCTTTTATAAAACAAATGACCTCCTATTTTCCTTCTTTTTCCTTTTTTATTTCCTAGTTCAGATTTCGTGTATGGAAGGGGAGATGGCCCTCCTTTCTTTGTTTTAAAAGGGGTCAGAAGCCCACCATGGAGAGGAGTAATGCCATATGGGCAGCTTGTTTAATGCCCCCCTTAGTTCCTGGGACCAAATTCTAACCTTTGACTTAGGGGTGGGACCCTAGATTTTGGACCGAAGTCCACAAAAGGAAGCAAAGAACGAAGAAGTAAGCAAGACTAAAGACAACACGTAAACCAGCAACAAAAATTCCTGGGGACAGGAAATCAATGGAGCACAATTCTAAACAAATTGGTTTAGTCCCAAGCTAATTAACTTGTCAAGCAGATCTCCAAACCCCCTGAATCCATGGGGGAAAGAGGTGATGTAATAGGAGATTTGGGAACATTTACCCATTTACCATCCTAAAAGGCTCAGCTACGACCACACACACCTCTCTCCACTCCTTTCAGTGGGTTTAAGCTGGGCTTAATGGGTGCAAAGGACAATTTCTTCCAGACAGCCCCTAAGAATAAACTGTTCTCATGCATTCCAAATGCTCAGTCTCCATGGAAGAGGCTACCTGGTCACAAACATTTCTCAAGAGGGACTATATCGTCAACTCCTCCTTATTGGTGACACCCCCACCCCAACAAAGCAAAACAATTTCTAGCCATCCTGAGAACTTTGGGGCACTTTGGTGGGGAGAAAGGAAAAGAAACCTTAAGAGGGGTGTAGGAGAGTGTGAGAAACAACTCTTGTCTTCAAAATGGAAAAAAAGGCCTTAAAAAAGCTGGATCAAAGGAAGAAAAGGGGGATGGGGGAGAAGGGCTGCTTAATTACAAAGACACCCTTTTAAAGAAGGCGCAGGCCCTGGGAGAGGGCTCTTAGGAGAAGCACAGAAGCAGATGTACCCACTTAGAATTCTGGCACTCAATGGAACCTCAAGGTCATAGCATCCATCCCTCTGCTTTCTGAATAGACTGTTCCTAAGGCATTCCAGAAAGAGACTGATTCGGTCTTTACAAAACTTCATAAAAAGCAACTCCACAAAACGCCTTGGTAATACATTAGTCTAATAAATCCTATTTCATAAACCAGAAACGAGATTTCAATTTCCAAATCCAAAACAGTATTGAATGTGAATTTTAAAATTCCCTTCTAAAATCTTTTACATAGGTAAACAGATCTGCAACTTTCACATAAAAGTTACTTTACATATAAGCATGGTTAGAGATTTACTTCCTATCTAGACTATGAAGTAAGAAAAAGCGCTTTCAATTTTACGGAGCCACAGACTTTTCCAAAGAAAGTAGTATCTTAAAATGAAGTATGATGTAGTGCCAGAAACTGTCTGTAAATGACACTGGATAAACCCATACAGAATAGCTGGAACCTGAGTTATCATCTGTAAATAGATGCAACTACTCTACAACCACCTGGCTATTAAAATGTCCCAGGCCAGTTATAAAATGTAGTTTCGTCAGGCCAACTTTTCCTTCCCAGTTGATCTGAAATATGATAGCCTTTAAAATTGTCACCCTGTAGCATTCCTTCTCTCCTTCCTGCTTTCTTCCCCCCATTAAAATCAACTAATGAAATCAGGTAAAAATATAAGTAAATAATTTGCTCCCCAATAAGCAATGTGTTGCAGACATCTTGGTAGTTGGTCTTTGAACACCACCATTCTTTTAAGTTTGCCAGGCTTGCTAGATTGGAGGTTAGGTGGGAGATGGGTGAAGGTTTATCTAGCATCCAAAATGGTATTTCAAACTATTCTTAGCTACTAAATGAGGGTGCGAAAGGTCTAACTCAAAAAGCTTCACAAAGGCTGTCCTGAGAAAAGACTTTTCACAAAGCCTAGTTCAAGGAGACTTAAATACCCTTAGCCCCACATTATGGAAGATTATGGTGACTAATTATCTTCGTCTCTGAATGGGAGAAGAGGGTTATATTTTTTAAAGCTTTAAACTGCCTCCAACTTCCACTCTTCATAGGGGTAGGGGAGGACAGGGAGGAGGAAGGAAAACTAAATCAGATACTTCCTGACATGTTAGAGATTGGAAATGCCATTTCTCACAAACTGTTCTTTCCTCTCTCATTTAATCATATTTAGTCCTTTGCTGCAAATTACTATTATATTATTACTAGCAGCAATTAACCAGGGATTGCTGAGTCTACAAAGACTGTCATTTTGTCTCTCACTTTTCTTCTCTTCACTGGCTTACCCTGATAAAGCCGTCCTGCTGCTGAAGCATCTGCGTACAGCGACCCAGCCTTGGGACCCTCAAGACACCTGCATGATCAGGCAAAACTAGTTACTAACATCCATAACGCAAATAAGGGGCAACCCTTTCCTCATGACCACACACACACTTATACCTAAAAGAACCTATACCTAAAAGAGTATAGCACCGTAGATTACTCCTCCAGGCTAAGATTTCAAGAATTCACAGCCCCGGGGAAGAGGAGTGTGAGCTCCCACCCCAACCCCAAGCATTTAGGAAAAATGCATCTAACAATCTGAGATAAACCCAGACATTCCAGATGAGCCAAACGTAGACTTCAAGTTCCCTCTGCTCTTTAGTTCCTTTTGTGCTTAATTACCTAGAGACCTACAAGGACCCCAGGAAGCAAGAAAGTAAAAGTACCATCAAGCAGTGGTACCCATTCGCATCTCCGTAGGACGGGGAAATGAGCGCACACTCTTTAACCTATTTAACTTACTGCACATCCCGGAAAACTTGTGGCCAGCTGCAAAGAAAGTAGAACACACATCCCCACGCAAATCTAGATCGACTCACTCACGCTGAGGTTATGATCAAGTTCATGCCACCATGGATTCCTGCCCCAGTCCCCGCGAAAAGTAACCACGCGTATCCTACCCCAGAAGGCAACGAAGACAAGGTGAAGACTCTGCTCGCGCAAGTGGCTTCGGTCCCGGGCCAGAGGCCAGGGGTAGGCAGGAGGGAAGCCCCAGCTCCCGGCTGCTCCCCTCCTCACCGCTCCGTCCGGACTCTCCTTGGTGGCAGTGGACAGGCAGGATACCGGGCCGGAGGGTGGAGCAGCGGATGGTCGGAGGCGAGACACACTGGAGGTGGGGGTGGAGGGGGCGGTGAGAACTAAGAGAAGATGAGGCGAAAGGGAGCGGAGATGGAGGAATAAATCAGAGGGTCTACCAGCTTAGGCAGCTAGAAAGCTCCTCGGAAGGAAGGGGCGTGACTGCGATGAAGGCAGCTCCTGGGCAAAGGATTGGAGATAGGGGAGGGGGACGAACGGGTGGCTTTTCTTCTTGCGGTGAGCGGCTAGGACCGCCCAGGAGCCGGGGCGGGGGGGGGCGGGGGTGGACTAGGCAGTGGGGCGGAGAAGAGGGCGGGGAAAGAAGGGAGGGAGTCGGCCTGGACCCCGGGCGGGGTGGGGGGGCGGAAGAGAGGCGGGGCTAGGGGGCGGGGAAGTTCAAACAATTGAACGCCGGGGTCCGATAGCTCCTACGAAAGCGGGGACGCTCACTCTGGTAGCCCACGAACGTGGCACGATTCGGTTATAGTAGCCCCGAGTCTACGCAAGGATTGGCTGGGAGGAAGGAAAGGCTTGTGCAAAGACTCCAAAAATAGTGTGCGGCAACAGCGGAGCGGAGTCGCGTGGGAGAGCTAGTGCCGCTCCCCGCCCCATAGCGGGAGGAAGAAAAACAAATAACAGAAATGCTGAAAAGCAGCTTCTCGAGAAGCTTGCTTAAAATAATTCAGGAAGAAGCAGCGATCCTTCATTTTCCTTCCCCTCTTGCTTCCTATGACCAGGAGGCCCCCACCCAGGTCACAACTCCGCGAGACACCCTCCTTTCTTCCTCCACTCCCCCTAGCCACCCCTTTCCTCCCCCGCACCACCCTGCGTTCCCGCCCCCCTCCCCCGGCGGCGGGCCGCGCTGGCGACTGGGGTTGCGTGGGCGGGGCTCTGCCGAGTCTCCGCCTCTTGGGCGGGCTGAAAGGGCCGGTCTGGGCGGGGCCGGCCTAGAGGAGTAAATCCCGCCCACCAGTCTTTGACGGCTACCGGTTGGCGAATCCTGGCCCAAGGTTCTCTTATGATTGGTCACTGGCGTCGTCGCTCGGATTCTTTGGTCCCACCCGCCCTCAAAATTAATAAAACTAAACAAGAGGCTATTGTCTTGCTCTCGGTTCTCTCGCAGCTACTGCAGAGAAAAGAAAGATGAGACGCTTGGTTTTTCCGTCTCCTAAGAGAGTACGACAGTGTGTCGGCTGGATCCGGTACACCTTCCCGGCCCTCCGGGAATAGGTAACTTTTCTTCCCCCTTAATTCATTAGGCCCAGAGGGGGAAAAAAAGTATGAGAAGTGTCAATGTGGTGGTCACATTTTCCGGCTGCGAAAAAATTGGTATTGCTTGAAAAACACAGCCTGGTTGAGAACAGCCTCCTGGGACACTGAAAATCAACCATTTTACAGCCGGGAAACGAAAGCACAAAGAAATAGCAGGAAAGATGGAATTCGGAACTAAAGGAAGAACTCCTTCAGACTCAAACACTCAATAGCTAGTTGTGCGACGACTTCGGTTAAGTTCCTTAATTTCTCTGAGCCTTTATTTTCCTATCTGTAAATAAAGGCTATGAGACATGTCCTGTTAACCTAATGGCACTGGTATATGAAAAATAAAACGAATTGTGTGTGAAAACTCTGTAAATCACAAGGCACTCCACACGTGTATATGTTCCTACTTGTTTCTGTCACACGTGGAAATTCTCCACATGTGTTTGGGAATCAAATATTCAGCTCATATGTTCTAAGCATTTATAGCCAAGGTGTGTAGGTTTTTGTGGCTTTATTTTTTTTCTTCTTTTAAATTTATCTTTAATGGGAAAATTGCTTTACAATGTTTTGTTGGTTTCTGCCATACAACAATGCAGATCAGCCATAAGTATACATATATCACCTCCCTGTGGCTTTATTTTTTGAAAGTCAGCTCTTTTCCTACAGTTTTCAGGGTGGATATGAAAGTGGCTCCCTGCAGTTAGCATAATAAATCACTACTTAGTCTAACCAAGGTAGGTGAGCTTTCTTTTTTAAACAGTTCTGCAGTGGCGCCACCACCTAAAGTCTATTGTGATGCTGGTAGCAAAAGAGGAAATCATACTGTGTATCTCTGAAGAGAACTTAAGAAAACAAATGTGAGGGAACATTTACCATGGAAACCACCATTCTCTACAGATCTATATTTCCTAGAAAATACTACAAGGAGGAAGTTAGTCTAAATGTAAGGCCTTGACAATGCAGAGCTATTACAAAGAACTCATGCCAATGAGAAAATGACACCCAATTCAAGCCTGCCTAATGGGAACCTTCTGAGGTGCCATGGACCAACCTGCAAGAGAAAGTGTGCTCCAAGGAAATACCATCTCACCATGAACAGGGTCCCAGGCTGTAACCAGGTGCAGAAAAAGTAGTGGGGTACCCTCAATGTGCAGAGGGCTCTGCTAGAGCTGCTGAAAGATTCAGAAGCGAGCACAGGGGCAACAATGGTTTCTTGATATGATTCAGTTTATGTGTGTGGTGAAGTTATTTAGCTGATTTTTTCCTGGGAAAGGTGAGATTTTGAGTGTTCAAGATGTGGAGACACCTGATTTGTGAAGCAAAGGAAGATTATCCCAGCCTTGTTTGGAGGGGTGGACAACAGAGCTGGATAGGGTGGGTATATGCTGCAGACGACTACTGATCATAACGGTAATGGGATACTTGCTAAAATTAACAATGCTGTTAAAGTGGGAAAAGTAAAATATGCACATGGTAAAATGAAAACGATGCTGAAAGCAGGACCATAAAGGGTTCCTCTCTAGCTCTGTTCTCCTTAGTCCCTTTCTCTCCATACCTAGGTATAATCTTCAAAATATGTTATTTGCAGACACACACATTTTGCATTTCTTTACTCAGTAACGTCTCTTAAATATTCTTCCGTATCAGGGTAACTTCCTTTACCTCATTCTTTTTCATGACTGTTCAGTGTTCCATTGCATAGATGTGCCAAAATTCTTTTACTCATGCCCCTCTTGAGAGGTGGTTTAGGCCATTATGGAAAATACTGGAAAACAAACCCCGGTAGCAAAGACCTGGTGACTGCAGAGTGCCTGACCCCAAGCTTGAAGTTGTCCTTCAAAGACTTTTCCAAACCTGCCTTCCTCACAGCTACTGGGGCCTTCGTACAGTGGAAACTCCTCAAACACTTAATTCCTTTAACACTCCCCCTCTCAAATCCTACCTTGGGCATTACTGATTTCCAATTTCGAGTTTTGATGGGGTAGAATAGAGCACAGCTCTGAATCTCATGGTGGATCAGGCCCTGTGTGAGTCACTTTCTTAGCCTGTGGCTAATAACAGGTTTTTCACTACCTTGTCTTCGCCCAAGTCTTCTAAGCGTCTTAGGTGTTCCTTCTGTCCTGCCACGCAAGACTTCCTTCTGTTTTTACCCTGAAAACCCTTCAGTTTGTTTAAACTGAGTTTCAGTGTAAAGCTATGCTTTGCCTGCTCTACTTAAAAGGAAGAGGGGAGGGGAGCAAACATCAACAAACATTGATGGAGCTGCTATTATGGACAAGACTAAAAAAACAAAGAGGGATGAGACTTGGCTCTTGTCTTCAAGGGTATATACAGAAAAAGACAACTAACAAGCATATGCTAAGTGCTAAATGAGTGGGATTGACAGTAAAAGCTGTAGAGTTGAGAGCAGGGAGTGAAAACTAGTTCTAGAGAGCGAGTTTATACAGCCAAGTTTGCCACACACATTTAACTAATCCCTGGAGCATCCCTGTGTCTTCATATCCTGACTATATAGAGAAGCCTCTGGGGGATACCGCAAGAATTAACCACTAACTGTAGAGCACCTGTGTAAAGACACAGGCTTGCCTGAGTACATGAACAATCTCCACGTATTGATAATAGATGTAACGAACATTTTAAGCTTAGAAGTCAAGAATCTCCATCCAAACTACCTGTCCTATTTGACACTTTTTTTTTCCCCAATAAAATGCAACTCTTACTTTAAAATGCAATAAAAATCAGGAGTTTCCTGGTGGTCTAGTGATTAGGACTCGCCATGGCCTGGGTTCAATCCCTGGTCACAGAACTAAGATCCTGCAAGCCATGGGGTGCAGCGCCCCCCCCAAACACAGTAAAAATCAATGTCAATGTGCTACTTTGGCCACCTGATGTGAAGAGACAACACATTAGAAAAGACCCTGATCCTGGGAAAGATTGAAGGCAAAAGGAGAAGGGGGCGGCAGAGGATGAGGTGGTTAGATAGCATCACTGACTCAATGGACATGAGTTCTGAGCAAACTCCGGGAGATAGTGAACAACAGGGAAGCCTGGCATGCTGCAGTCCATGGGGTTGCAAAGAGTGAGACATGACTTGGCAACTGAGCAACAGCCACATGTACAAGAAAAAAGCAATTAAAAAATCAAGGTCTCCCTTTAAAATATTATGCTAAGCCAAAGAAGTCAGATACAAAAGGACAAATATTGTGTGATTCTGCTCATCTGAGGTACCTAGGATAGGCACTGTTCACAGAAAATAGCAGAGTGGCTATCAGGGACCTAGGGGAGGGAGAAATGGAGAATTATTGCCTAATGAGCACAGTTTCTCTTTGGAATCATAAAAAAATTTCTGGAACAAGATAGTGGTGACGGTTGTACAACATTGTGGATGTATTTAATGCTACTTACTTAAAAAATAGTTAATATGGTAAATTTTATGTTGTATATATTTTACCAAGATAAAAACAACTAAGATACCAACCCTCAGGCTCAGTGTCAGGAGACAAAGCCAATGATGGAGGTTGCCAAGAAGGCAGGACCCCTCTAAAGGGGGCAGCTTGGTCATCACCAGGGGGAAAGCAGGCCCAATTTGGCCAGGACTTCTGATTTTTCAAGAGAAAGCAGAAGTCAAAAGTTTCAGTGTAAAACCTCCTGGTTTTTAATTTTGGCAACTACCAAATATTTTAATTAAAAAAAAAATGGGAAGACCCAGAAGGATCGGGTGGAGAGGGAGGTGGGAGGGGGGATCGGGATGGGAATACATGTAAATCCATGGCTGATTCATGTCAATGTATGGCAAAAACCACTACAATATTGTAAAGTAATTAGCCTCCAACTAATAAAAATAAATGGGAAAAAAAAAAAGTCTGGCCTTTGCACACAGTATTTTCCCCAATGTATGGGAAAAGTCGGAAGGAGAATGTGGTTTATAGTGTATTCCTAGATCCCTGGCTAGGTTCTTCTAGAAGGAAAGACCACAAAATCATAGTGCCTTGTATTGAATGACATTCTCCCCACCCATCAAGTCAACTGGGAGTGTGAAATGAGCATGTCTTCCTCTAATTGCCTGGTGAACAACTCAATCATTTAAATGTATTTAGAAACAAAAGTAGGGGCAAGCACATACACCAGGGAAAATAAATCCTAAGGATTTATGGCTCCACATGACTCTCGCTCTTCCCCCAACTCCAGGAAAAAAAAAAAAAAAACAACGCTCTTCAGATATATTTGACAAACACTGAGGAGCAGCCTTCTCCAGGACACCTCTTAAAGTCAGTCTCTCATTTATTCCCAAGGATACTATCCCTTGCACATACAGAAGCCAGCTGAATAGATAATAGCTGCTTTATCTGAACAGGAAAGGATCAAAGGAATACATATGCAGTACAAGCATTGAGCTAAATTCTCTTCCTTTTAGGTTCCCCTCCTTCCCCCCATCCACCCTTCCCAAGCATATAAACACACACACACACATACACAAACGCGTGTGCGCGTGCACACACACACACACACACACACACACACACACACACACACGGTCCAGACACAGGAAGTTTGAAGCCTGATCCATGCGTGGAAGTCAGCAATGTGGGAATTCAGGAAACAACACAAGAACTGTGCTCCAAGGCCAAGACCTGCTCCAGCATTTGGGAGCCAAGTTACTCCTGGGGTACTTGTGGGCCCCAGCATTTTGGAAGTCAAACAACTGTAGAAAAATAAAGCTGCCTGCAAGTCTATTCCCCAAGCACCTCCTAGGGTCCTGTTTGAGTAACCTGGGTTCACCTCTTTATGATTTATGCAGGGCTTCACTTCAGCTTAACTAAATATCATATCTCCCTCAGCAGCTTGAGTTTCTGGAAAGGCCCAGACTGTCCATACTTCTCAGTAGGGTTTGTTTGCAAAGTCCTGTGTTAGATGGTGCAAGAGGGATGTAGGGAGACCAAGAGGCACACATCAAAGTCTGCACTTCTGAAAGGTGGTGGGATGACAGGAAGAAGACGATTTAGTCAATGATAAAGAACAAATTGCTGAAAGCAAGTCAGAGAGAAATCACATTCCTGAGCCAGTGAGCTGTTGAACTGTATGAAGTTAGCAGGATTTAAAGGAAGTTCATCCTCTGACATTACGCTTTGCAAATAAACTCTTGATTGATTCGGAGCTTTCTCTGTTCCTGTAGTTGCTAGAGTTTCTGAGAGTTGTTATCCCAGTTGGAGAAGGCTGTGACTGGAATAGAGATTTATCTTTGTTGGCAGGCTGCCCCACTTCAGGAACTACAGGGAGAGGGCCAGGTCAATGCCATTCCAGTGTGATTTAAGGCACGCTCACCTTGCAGCCCCCAATTAGCCTTCTCTTCACGTTCGCCATGGTCTTGTGAGATTCACACAGGAAAGACCCTTGTTAAAGTGCAAATATGTAACCTGTGAAGGGTTAAACATTAAGCCATCTTTGGTGTACTGTGATGGAAAGGGTGTAGACTTTTGGAGTCACTCAAGCCTGGATTTCGGTCCCAGCTCAAATACTTACCAATGAGGTAATTATTTAACCATGCTGGGCCACAGCTCCCTCATCTGTAAAGTCGGGGGGACGGTAATAATTTCTCCACCATGAGGGGGTTGCTGTTGGTATTCCATGAAATAACTCATTGAGAAGCCTTGTCACCATGCCTGGCTTTTAGTAGTCACTTAACACCGTTTCTTTCTTTATGCCCCTCTGTTCAGTGTTCTTAGGGAATTCCAGAGGTTAGGACAATGGGTTTGCTCAGGGGCCTGCTGGGATTAAGACTCTAGTTATCACTCCTCCTAACCCTGCTCAGCCAGGCAGTGTGGTACTAAGTGTGGTACATACTTAGTACCACACTTACTGGGTGGTACATACACACATACACACTGGGCAGTGTGGCCCAGTGTGGTACATATGGGCTTCAGCACCAAAGACCGAGTATCAGAGTCTTTGTTCTGTCACTCACTAGCTATGTGACTTTGGGCCCATTTGGAGCCTGTTTTCCTCATTTGTAGAAAGAGCAATTGCTGTTGTTCAGTTGTTAAGTCATGTCTGACTCCTTGTGACATCATGAACTGCAGCATGCCAGGCTTCCCTGTCCTTCACTAATAACAATAACTAATAATAATAATAATAGCACTTATTTCATTGGGAGAGGGGAGGGATGATAAGGATGAAATGACAGCCACACGCAGATATTACTAACAGCTGAGATGGTTATTTGCAATATTCTGTGCCATGGGCTGACTAGAGTTTACTTTTATACCAAGCAGTTCTAATCTAAACTAGTGAATGGTTTTAGCAAGAGTGTTGAAAACCCTTAAGCAATGACAGTGATGTGTTCCTGGCTTCTGGGTTTTGGCTAAGGAATTTGGGGTGCTTTTGGAGTAGCTGCAGATATCTCAGTTCCAGGCAATTGGAACTTCTCCCCACCCCCACACCCCCACAAAGATTTTCACAGTGTTTTCACAGGGTATGAGCAAAAGAGGAAGAATTCCTAGGAGGTGTTTCAGGAGATCCTGAGATAATAGACTATTCTTGTTGTGGAGTGTGGGCTGAGGACATTAAGGCCTCCAGCTCTTTGAATCCCATATGTCCCTGCCTTAGATTTCTTGCCCATACTACTGTTTCTGCCAAGGACACAAACACACACCTCCCTTCACTCCACTTTTCACCTCATGGACTCAATCTTATTTCTCAGGCCTCAACTTAAATGTCACTTCTTCATGGAAAAATTCCCTAAACAGTAACCTCTACCCTGCTGCTGCTGCTGCTGCTAAGTCACGCCAGTCGTATCCAACTCTGTGCGACCCCATAGACAGCAGCCTACCAGGCTCCGTCGTCCCTGGGATTCTCCAGGCAAGAACACATCTACCCTAGTCTCCTGTTTTTCTTTAAACATTCATGAGAATTGCATATTCTATGTGATAAACTATATCACAAGTGGTTTTAGTATACAAATAATATTTAAATTATTTCATAGGTAAATTATTTAATTTTGTCTTCCAATCTAGAAAATCATTGGTTCAGGAAGAAGCTTCAGGCTTATCAGATAGCTTTGTGTACGGCCTGACACCCTTTTGCTTACTTCCTTAGGAATACCCATGGACTGACCTGAGTTAGTCATTGTTTTAGAGTGCTTCCTGTGTTAGGCAGGTGCATTGAACTAGATGATCTTCAGGGTTCCTTGCAACTCTTGACTGCTGACAGTTGTCAGATGCTGACAAGTTTACCTAATGCTGGCATGGGAAGCTATGTCAGAAGTGTCATCCATATCCTCCTGCCTCCCAATTTCTTGATCTTGGTGTATAACGGGGAGTTCTGAAGTATGGCAAGGAAATGTGGGTGTGAACTGTTTAAACATAAGGTGGTTTATTTATTTGGTGGCTAGTAAATGAGTGCTATGAGATCAGAGGGAAGACAGTACAGGCATGAGAGATAGGAAGTCGATTCATTAGAGTGTGACTGACTGGCTGAAGGCTTTTGATGGCAAGAAGATGGTTCCTGATGGGTTTATGAATGGTGCCGCTTCCTGTATTCCCATGAGAACTGCAAACCAGGAAAAGTTTCACCCAAAGGCAGCCTAGTATAGTGGAAGAAACAAAGCAGTTTTTCATTCAGACCCAACTAGGTTAAGATCCCCACATTCAAGTAGTTATGTGACCTTGGAAAAATCACTTAACCTCACAAGTCTGAATTATAATTTGTTGGTTGGACAGATATGTATTGAGTATCGACTATATGTTCAGCACTGTTCTAACCACTTGGGATGATTTGGTGAAAAAAACAGGCAATATCCTTGCCCTTACGGAGCTTACATTTTGGAGGGATGTGGGAATGGTAAGTAGATATTTAAAGATCTGTGAAGATTCATGATGTTGTCTGCATAGTCCTGAAACATGATAGTATCAGTAAATAATAATACTAAGTAGTAGTTATTATATTATTATTATTATTATTATATTTTTAGCAAAGCAATCAACATCGTGAAGGCAGGTAGTTTCTATACAAATTAAAATGTCTGTACAAAGGGTTGTTAAAATGAAAGAAAACTCAGGTGAAGTCAGGTAATTTCTACATAAGAGATTATAGATGGCTTGAACAAAATGCTTAAGATCCATGCAATTTGTAGTAACAGGAGACTTGTATGAGTTTATGCTGCTGCTGCTGCTGCTGCTAAGTTGCTTCAGTCGTGTCCATCTCTGTGCGACCCCATAGATGGCAGCCCACCAGGCTCTGCCGTCCCTGGGATTCTCCAGGCAAGAGTACTGGAGTGGGGTGCCATTGCCTGAGTTTATGCTAAGTGGCAATATTTTCTTCCTATTTGAGTTTCCTACATGAGTTTGAGCAAACTCTGGGAGATGGTGAAAGACCGGGAAGCCTGGCATGCTGCAGTCCATGGTGTTGCAAAGAGTCAGACACAACTTAGTGACTGAACAACTATTCAGTAGCAGTTCCCTCTGTGGCAAAATTTCACCCAGGGTGGCCCTAAGCCATAGGTTTAACCTCCATTTGGATAAACTTTCCTCATTCGTTATCTCCAGGAGATCAAAGAGCATAAATCTGGGATGATGACATTCCCCTCCAACCACTCTGGTCATGCTCCTCCTCAGGTGACATTAACCAACCGAACTTTTTAGCAGAGGTCTGATGTCCCATCCCTCTAGTCCCATAGCCCCCTTTCTAGAAGCATAGTGTCAGAGAGGGGAAAGAAGGGAAGGCTGTTCATAGTTTTTCATGGTTCATGGTTTCTAGCTTGAAAAGAAGAAATTGCATTTTTTTGCCTCGTTACAGAGCAACAGAACTGCAACTTATGTTTACAATGTATGTAGTTCATTTCACAGGGTGTCATGTTTCATGTATTATCCCATTTCCAGCATTTCAGTAACACTCTCCTTGGGAGTGGGGCAGGCATCCAGTCAGGGTATGCTGTGGGCGAGCAGCACCTCCTCCCTAGATCCCTCCCTCTTTCTCTAGGCTCCAGGTCTCTTCCTGCTGCTGCTGCTAAGTCGATTCAGTCATATCTGACTCTGTGCGACCCCACAGATGACAGCCCACTAGGCTCCTCTGTCCCTGGGATTCTCCAGGCAAGAACACTGGAGTGGGTTGCCATTTCATTCTCCAATGCATGAAAGTGAAAAGTGAAAGTGAAGTTGCTCAGTTGTGTCCAACTCTTAGCGACCCCATGGACTGCAGCCTACCAGGCTCCTCCGTCCATGGGATTTTCCAGGCAAGAGTACTAGAGTGGGTTGCCATTGCCTTCTCCAGGTCTCTTTCTACTTCCTCTCTTTATTAGATTACTTTTCACATTGTCTTGTAGCTACTTATACTCTGGATGCCCAGCTAGACTTCAGGTTCACCCGTCGTCACGGACAGTCTCTTATTCAGTGCTATATCCCCCAAACCTAGCACACACTGTATCTGGCCCATAGTGGGTACCTAGGAAATATTTGTTGGGTGAAGGAAACATATTTCATAACAATTCCCCATCTTACTTTGTGTTTAAAACCAAAATAAAAACTATTTTTCTCAGCACCTGTGACAACTGAGCAGGCAAAGTCATTGCTCCGGTGTACCCCTCTGCCCCAGGTAAAAAACCCCCGAAGCCATTCCAACCCCATCTTGGTGGCTTTCCCAGGATGCTCTCAATACTCATGCTTCAAAACTCATCTCCCCGTTTTCTTGGAACAGAGACTCTGGATTCCCAACTATTTTAATGTAAAAGTCTTTTTGATTCCTAGCCTTCTGAAAGCCTGAACTTTTTCCCACAGCTTTACCATCCTCACTTCTCATTTTTCATTTCTGTTTTCACCTCTCCAGCTCCCCAGTGGGTCACCCCTCCCCATGGATGTACTTCTTTGCCAGCCATTTCTCACCTTGGTGTTTTGTCACTAAGAACACCAGCAGTAGTGTAAAAGTAGCATTAGGTATGAACTCTTGAGAGATCTGAGTGTGTAACTGCTATTTACAAGCTGTGAGAACATGGGCAAGTAGCTCAACCTTTTTGAGCTTCAATTTCCTCATCTATAAAAATTGGGAGAATAATCTCTGTCATGTTTTAGGACCACACTGGCTTGTTGTAAGCTTCAGATCAAACAAGGGTGGTGAAAACACCTTGGAGGCTGAAATATATGGTTATTTTCAGGACACCTGTGGTTAGTGTGGTTACCACCCACATTAACCCACACTAACCCTTCCTCCTCCCAATTAGGCACCAGGCTTTTATTTAGTCTTAAATGCTCTGGCCCCAGGCTACATTTGGGTGGGGGAAGCATTGTTCTTCCTATCTTCTTGACAAGTTGATCTCAGCTTAAGACTTGTTGCCCTCAGGTCTTTTCAGTCAACATCTGGGGGGGGAGCCCCTCCCTTGGTTTCTAAAAAGCTGTTTGTCAGGTGTTCTTTAGATACTGGGTACTTTCTACCTTCAGGCCCGCTTTGTCCTCCCTAGTGAAAAGTGGTTCCAGTAGGGGAAGGGGGAGGGAATATTTCTAACCTCCCCCTCTCCTGCACCTGAACTCTCACGGTCCCCAGACTCCAATTTCTCAGGCCTAATTTCTTTACATTCATCAGGATCTACCCTATAAGGTATTTTAGACTGATCCCAGGCAGGTAAGTTACATTTTGCAGAGATTTTACTTATTCCCAAAGTGCAGTCCCAGCTGCTTGGTAATTACAAAGCCCAGGACTTCCCCTGCCTTTGTGATCAAAAAAACACCCTGAGTGTTTGCCTCTCCTTGACCCCAGCTTCCAGACTGCTTTTGGGTCTGCTCTGAAAGCTCCTGGGAGAGTTCCCCAGCTTTAATTTGGCCAGATGCTCAGTGTCCTGCTCAAATCACACTCACAGATTTTTTCCACTTTGAGTAGCTTTTGCACAGACTGTTAGATTCACTCAAATCTGGCTCTCTCCTCCAGTTAATTCTTGGTGCTGGGAGTGTTGTCCTGTTTTCAGGCTGAGAATCACTGGTTATTTAGCCTGGAGTTTAGTCTTTTCCTCCTTGAAAATCCTCTTCATCATTAAGTGTTTTTCAAGTTGAAAGGGACATGAAATTTACACACACACACCAGCTTCCAGAGCAAGGGCAGACAAACTGCTACTAACAATTCTTTTAAAAGGTCTTTAAAGAGTTGTTAAAAGAAACAAAGAAGAATGTACAATCAAGACTAGAGCTCTGTAGATTGAAGAGCCTAAAATGTTTACTAGCTGACTCTTTACAAAAAAGCTTGCTGACTGGTAGAGTTTTCCTCAATATCCAAAAACAGAGTTTGAAGCAGTTTTGACCCCATCACCTTGTCTTCCAAGGCTACAGGAAATTTCTGTCTTATTTTTTTGCCACATTTTACCATCTCATCTCTCTCTGTCATTCAATTTCTAGTCTGGTCCTGCAAAGTTTAAAAGGTTTCTCCTCTACCTCCTGAACTCACATTTCATTTTTTTCCCCAGGGAATAAATGAACTTCCTTTGGTGAGACTAGCTCCCTCTTCCCTCCCCTCCTACCTCTAATTAATATTCCTTTGGCTTTGGTGGACATTTTGGAAAGTGAGAGCTCCTTGCTCATTTTCACAGGGTCTCAGAAAAATGCCCAAGGTAATTTGAAGACAGAGCAGATGTTAAATATGGGGAGATTTTTGAGGGGGACTAAACCATGGAGACACTTAAAATCCCCCTGCAAATGGAGACTAACTCTGTTTCACCCACAAGGTGATTTATTTCCATTGCTCTTAGGAGGAAGACAGGCTCAGTTTACTAAGGCTCAGCTTACTCAGCAGAAGGGCTAATCTCTGTTAAACTGTATTTTCTGCCAAATTTAATCTTCTTCTCATTGGTTTTCCTTGTGCACTACCTTCCTAGTTACTGAGGGTGGGTCACACCTAAAGAATGTTGCCAGACTCAAACAAAGAATATTAGTAGTTAGTCCAAACACAAATTCTTACTGAATAACTACTAGATACCTAGCATGTAGTTGGTGCCATGTGGGGTACAAAGAAGTCTAAACTTGGACTGAGCCTCCAAAATCTCCAGTGTAACTATAAAGACAAAATGCTAAATAAGTCTTTAAAGAGTTCTCTGATATAATCCAGATGAGTATGAATAGCCTCAGTTTAAAATAATCTCTCCTGATTGTCCCATAACACATATATATTTATCAAATTCTCATTTAATCCTGAATATATGGTTACTGTAACCATGATTGCGATATAATATGGAAGAGAAGGGTGAGGGCTGTATGAACTTTGATTGGCAAAGAAAGTACATAGTATGTGTTCAATAAAGATTCCTTGAATGTGTGTGCATGCTCAGGTATCTGTTCAATAAAGATTCCTTGAATGACTGTAGGTAAAGGAGTTAGTACCTGACATTTCAAGCTCATGGAACAACTCTTCAACTCTTGCATTAGCAAGAGTTAACAATCTGAAAAACTCTGGTTTGTTTTCAGTACATGTGAGTGATAGTTTGGTAGAGGCTAAGAAAACTTCAGATATGTAAGATTGGATTAGATTTTTCAGGAACTTGAATGACAACTGGGCCTTGCTCTTTCGGAGATTTGGGAGACTGAGGAAAGTGGTGTTTTATGAAGAGTAACTTGGTGGTGGTACAGAATGGTTTAGAAGGTCTATAAACTGGGGTGAAGAAGACTTTGCAAAGCATTAAGGACAAAAAAGCCCCAAATCAGGAGCATACAACCTCTTGTTTATTCTGTCCAATTCTCTTTGATGCTTAAATGCTATTTAGTGAAGGACCAAGACCAGCAAATACCATGTTTGATTTTCTTGAGTCATTTTCCACCCCTTGCAGAGTACATTAACTACTGTGCTAATCACATTTCACAGCTAAAGTCCACAAACCTGTCCTTCTATCCTGGGTCAAGAGCAGCTAGATTGAGTTGGGGGTTGGGGAGTACACAAGGCCAACCAGTGGTGAAGATATTTCAAAGATACCTGGAAGTTTCTCCTGCCTTAACAATGTCTCTTTCACCTGCTTTTGACGAGTCAGAAGCCAAAGACTTCACGATCTCACAGAACAACAAGGGGACATGATGAGTGATTCCAAAATCAATACACCTGTCATATTTCTTATAAGATCCAGGTATCAAACTGTGTGCTGGAATCCCCTGAATGTTTCATAGGTATCTCAAAGTTAACATGTATAAAGCCAAACATATCATCTGCCTCCATCCTAACCCATAATTCTCATTTGCCTCTTCCTATATTACCATCTCCACGAATACACCACCATCTACCTTATTGCCTAATTACCCAAGCCAGAATCACCAAAGACCTCAAAAATCTCTCTCTCCAGAAATTCTTACCTCCTTGAGAAGCCCTCCCTCAATTCTCTTAGTGTAGGTTAGATGTTCCTCTGCAGTACTATGGTTTTACTTTGAATATAAAATAATGACATTTGACTCTACTGTAGTAGTCTGTCTTTCCCACCAGAAAATGAGTTTCTTGAAGGAAAGTGTCTATGATTTTTTTTTCTATTGGTAATGTCTTTGAATAGTACACCCTTCAAAGTATTTGTTACTGGAATGGATGAACAAATGAATTTGAATGTATTCATGGTGATATGTAAAGGTTCAATACCTGATCCCTCTGGAGAACAGGTTTGAGAGGTACAGAGCAGGGAAATCATGATGATTGAAAATATAAGAAGAATGTTGATATATAGAGTATTAGGGGATGCTATGAGCAGAGGAAAAAAATCATACTGAATGTTCCATAGAAACTGCCCATCATTGGAGAGGACAAGCCTTGGCAATCTAGGAATTTCTGTAACAACAGAGAAAGAGTGCAGCCTAGTTAGCAGAGCCAGCTAACTTCCTGGGAGGTAGGAGGTCAGCAGGATGCTGGAGATAAACAGGAGACTACTACTGACTGAGGCAGAAATAGACAGTGCTTATAGAAAGAAGAAGACTTTCAGATTTTTAGTTATAAGAAAGCATCTGAATGAATGCATCACCAGCTACATCCCGCTTTCCCCCAATCCCTGAGTGAGTCTCTGAAATGAGAGTTCCTTAGACCTGTGTAAGACAATCCAGGAAAGATATTCAAGGGATGTGGGACTGTACTTGAGGTACTAACTCCATAACATGCTTTGAAGGAATAGATTTTAAGTTCTTAGAGGACATGGGCATGCTCATTTCTGTGTCATTCTATAAGGCTCAAGACAGAGTCTTGAACCTAAGGAGGTATTCTTTCAAATTTTGTTTAATGAGACAGTGGGGGTATAGAAGAAAGAGCATTGGACTGGGAGTCAGACAGACATTGGGAAGTATTAACTTTTACACATTCTTGCTATCTGACCATCAAAGTCACTTCAACCCTCTGTCCCTCAGTTTCTTTTTCTTTAAAATTGAGATGTTGTTATCTACTGACAACTCACTCCAGTATTCTTGCCTGGGAAATCCCATGGATAGAGGAGCCTGGTGGGCTACAGTCTATGGGGTCACAAAAGAGTTGGACATGACTTTGTGACTAAACAACAACAACAAAATATCTACTTCATAAGGTTGTTGTGAAGAAGACAATGAGCTGAGTGAAATAAAATGCCTGGTCTGATCAGAGAAAGAACACATGTTCAATACATGCCAGATGGAACTGAATACATGAACATGAGAGGTTACAGACCTCTTACCCCAAAGGATTCATCCACCACATGTCAGTCCATCATTAGAGCTTTATTCTTTTTGGTTCTGAGTGCTCTTTGGTCTCCAAGACAGACCTATTTAAACATAAAATATTTCTCTGAAGGGATCATACTTCAACCTTACACCTTGTTATCAGTTAGTACCTTCATGGGCAAAATTACCACAGCCAGAAAAAACAGTGATAAGCCAGAATGTGATAAGGACACAAGTAAGGCCACCTTCCTAGGGGTAGGCAGAAGGGAGAGGGTGGAACATGACAAAAAATGGGGGGCTTCCCTGGTAGCTCAGTGGTAAAGAACACACCTGCCAATGCAGAAGACACCTGGTTCGGAAGGATTCCACATGCCGTGGGGCAACCAAGCCTGTGAGCCTCAGCTACTGAGCCTGCACTCCAGAGCCCTCAAGATAAGATTACTGAACCTGCATGCCACAACTAGTGAAGTCTGAACATTCTAGAGGCCATGCTCCACAACAAGAGAAGCCACCACAATGAGAAGCCCATGCACCACAACTAAAGAGTAACCCCTGCTCATCACAACTAGAGAAAAGCCTGCACAGCAATGAAGAATAAATAAATAAATATTTTTTAATGAGGGTCTTTGAATATGGGACTGAAATAAACACAAACACTGCTGACTTCAATTTGACAAAGCCTTGCCATGGTGGCAGCAGGGTCTGGCCTGGGCTCTGTTACTGAGGGTGACATCTAGTTGGCCTTAGATTTGCACCCTTCCCTCCACCACACCATAAAACATGGGGTGAAGGTTTATAGTATGACATGAAATGAACTGTGTATTTTATTAAATTTGGGGAATGAAACAGTGCCATGGTGTGGTCCTTGCATAGTGTTTCATAAAATGTGTGAGGAACTCCTCATTTTTGAGTAGGAGATATATCACTGGGAATATGGATTCACTGGGAAAGATATGGGCAGGAAACCAAATGTAAAGCTGTCCTGGAACCTTCCCTTTTCCCCCTTCCCCACTCTCCTTCCATGGCCTCCTCAGAGGGACGGAGAGCTATGTGAATGTGTCATTGGATAAATGGAATAGTCAGAAATGCTAGGAGAAATCTAATCTTTAGAGCACCTACATACTCTCTGTATATGAGCAAGTAAGACCAAAAATGTGTTTGTCAGGTCACAGGGTAGGGAAAGGCATTTGTGTGGCCCTGGAAATGTCCTAATCCATCACAGAAAACAAGTTTGCCTTAAAGCAAGAATGTTGTTTAGTCACTAAGTCGTGTCAGACTCTTTTGTGACCTCATGGACTGTAGCCCGCCAGGCTCCTCTCTTCATGGAATTCTCCAGGCAAGAATACTGGAGGGGGTTGCTATTCCCTCCTCCAGGGGATCATCCAGATGCAGGGATGGAACCCGCATCTCCTGCATTGGCAGGCGGATTCTTTACCACTGAGCCACCAGGGAAGCCCATATTCTGTATCCTATATCACGACCTTTGGGTTTCTGTAATCAGTCCTCCCTCCTCCTACTTGAATATTTAGCTTTGGGGCCTGCCTGAGTCCCTGATTCCTGATCAGTAAATGAGAAAATAGGATAAGAGCAGGGTTTCTCAATTCAAGTTTCACAGACTAACTGAAATCTGCAACATTGTGAGCAAAGATGTATGTTTCTATTAGTTTCCTGTGGCTAATGTAACAAATTTCCACAAACTTGGTTACTTAAAAACAACAGAAGTTCATTCTCTTGCAGTTCTGGAGGTCAGAAATCCAAAATAACTGTGTCTGGAAAGCCACACTTGTGTACATGCGTGCATGTGCATGTGCATGCTCAGTCGTGTCTGACTTTTTGCAACCCTAGAGACTATAGCCCTCCAGGCTTCTCTGTCCATGGGATTTTCCAGGCAAGAACGCTGGAGTGGGTTGCCATGCCCTCCACCAGGGGATCTTCCCCCCCTCCCCAGGTATTGAACCAGCATCTCTTATGCTCCTGCATTGCTTCCTCCAAAGGCTCTGGGTGATTCTGTGACTTGCCTCTTTCAGTTTCTGCTGACTTCCAGCATTCCCTGACTTTTGGCCACATTTCTGCCTCCATCTTCACATCACTTCCCATCTTCTGTCTCTTGTGTGGGTTTCTGTTTTTTAATATTATTTTATTTATTTGTTTGTGTCTGTTCTGGGTCTTTACTGCTGCACGAGGGCTTTCTCTAGTTTCTCTAGTTTCAAGCTTCTCATTGCTGTGGCTTCTCTTGTTGAGGAGTGCAGGCTCTTGAGTGCATGGGCTTGGGTAGCTGTGGCTTGTGGTCTTAGTTGCTCTGTGGCACATAGGATCTTCCTGGGCCAGATATCAAACCCGTGTCCCCTTCATTGACAGGCAGATTCTTAACCGCTGGACCACCAGGGCAGTCCCCTCTGTGCCTTTCTTATAAGAACACTTGTCACTGGGTTTAGGGCTCACGTGTTTAATCCAGGACAATTTCTTCATCTCAAAATCCTTAATTGTATCTACAAAGACACTTTTTCAAAATAAGGTCACCTTCACAGGTTCTAGAGATTAGAACATGAGCATATCTTTTAGGGAGCCGCCATCAACCCACTAAAGTGTTGTTTTTGTTTCTTGGGACAGTTCCAAAGAGTTTATCAGATTCTTCCTCTCTCTCTCTCTTTTTTTTTAGCTTACCAGATTCTCAAATATCTGTGATATAGAGAAAGCTTAAGAACCAATGATGCTTAAAGCTTTTTGAAGTCCAGCATTCTGTGGTTCTGTAACTGGTAAGGTAAATGTTACTTGGCCTTAGTAAAATACCTTGCTTGTAAGAAGTACTCAGTAAAATTTTGTACATTTGATTTGACATTGGAATTTTAGAAATACTGATATATCTAACATTATTGAGCACTTACCAGGTACTCAGTGCTATTCTAAGTGGAGCATCCAACATCATAAAAGATAAAGAACAGCTGTGGAAATATTCCAGGTTAAATGAGGCTAAAAAAATTACTTCTAGTTTAAATACCCCATCTTAGACTAGGTCCTGTATTTGGGATTGGAACAGTATGCTAGAGAGGACATTATTGGGCCACTTGACAAAACTAGAAAACAGATGGTAGATTGGATAAAATGTTGTATCAATGTTAATATCACTGAAGTTATTACCTGTACTGTGGTGTGTAAGAGAATATTCTTATACCTAGGAAACATACACCAAAGCATTTGGGGCCAGAGGGTCATGACGCATGCAACTTACTCTCAAATGATTCAGGAATGTACTTAGATTAAAGAGATAAGTAGATGGGGTAAAATGCTAACAAAAAGTGCATCTGGATAAAGGGTATGTGGGTATTCTTCTTGCCTTTTCTCTCTCTCTCTTTTTTTTTTTTGGCTGCGCTGCACAGTTTGTAGGATCTTAGTTTCCTAGCCAAGGATCAGACCTTGGTCATGGCAGAGAAAGTGCTGAGTCCTAACCACTGGACCACCAGGGAATTCTCTGTGCCATTTTATTCTGGCAACTTTTCTAAGCTTGAAATTATCTCCAAATACATTTTTTTAATGTATAGAACATTTGCAGGGGAACTGGATGACTCCCCTTTGTTAAAATATTTGCATTTTATGCTAAATAAGCAAGTAACATATTCCCTGGTGGCTCAAACAGTAGAGAATCTGCCTGCAATGCAGGAGACACAGGTTTGATCCCTTGGTCAGGAAGATCTCCTGGAGAAGGGAATGGTACTCACTACAACATTCTTGGCTGGAGAATCCCATGGACAAAGGAGCCTCGCAAAGAGTCAGACATGACTGATTGACTAACATTATTCAAAGATGTTAACATTTATTGAGTGCCTACTATGTACTACAAAGAGTTACAAAAATTATTTAATAATTCCCCCAAACACTATGCTATTTATTTCTAATCCTATTTTACTGATGAAGAAACTAATATCAATAGAGGCCTGGTGATTTGCTTAAAGTTCAGGACAATTGTGTGACAGAGCTGGGATGTGAATTCGGCTTATCTGACCCCAAGACTGTCTTTTTACACTATGCTACAGCTACCTCCAATTACATATGGCCCATTTCAACTTTTCTGAACATAGGCATCTTTAACTGTTATCAGCCTGACTTTCAGATCCAGTGGTCAGAAGGTCAGTGGGAGGGTTTTCTCCCGTCTCTGACTGCTAGTGATTATAGTCTTGAGCCCCAGGAACCAAAAAGGGAGGATCAGTCTAAAGGAACAATGTTTCTGTCCTGGTTTGATAAATGGAATTAGCATTCCCACAAGAACAGGAAATGTTGAATTGTTAATAGCCTCCCTTGGGTTTATTATATATATATATATGTATGTATGTATGTGTATATGTATATATATAATATCTACATGCCTTAGCATACCCAGGAGGTAGTCAAGACAAGTACTCCCACCTGAAAGTAATGCTGTCCTGTTTTCTGTAAGTCTGTGTACTGACAAGAGTAGAGATTAAACATACTGCTTAATTTTCAGTATTACACACAGCACAAACATACAAAGTCAGTTACAGGTTGATTGAAACATCCTTGATGATGTAAGTAAGTAAGTAAGTGTTAGTTGCTCAATCATTCCCGACTCTCTGAGACCCCATGGACTGCAACCCATCAGGCTCCTCTGTCCATGAGATTTTCCAGGCAAGGATACTTGATGATGGGAGGGACATAAACCAATCAACATATTTATTGAATGCCTACAATATTTATAGCACTGAACTCAGTACAGTGGGGATGTATGGTAGACATAGACTAGGTCCCCAGGGCTTAAGCTAAATAGGAAAATGAGACATGGAAACAGAAAATATTACTATAATACAAGCCAATGCTTGGGTTATGACTACATAGGCCAAAAGTTCTACAGGTGCCCCGAAGGTAAATAATCACTATGGTCTGAATTCCTTAGGAGATGCTTCTTAGATGAACTGGACTTTGAAGAATGAGAAAGATTTGGATAGACAGAATAAAGGCATTCCAGCATATAGTCATGAGGGTATGAGGGCCTAGGTTACATGAGATAGAATTGAATCAGATTTTAAGGAGCCTTGAAGTTGCTCAATGGAGGCTTATTAAAGGTTTTGAGCCAGAAAGTTACCTAATGAGAGCAGTCCTTGTAGAAATCCTGGCAGTAGTGAGTAGAATGGAATAAGCATTGGTTCACAGTGTTGGATGCCTCGATCCTAACCCCAAGATTCTGTGTGTGTTTTTTTTTTAACTAACCTTTTTTTTTAAACTTTCTATTTTGTGTAGGGGTATAGTCAGTTAACAAACAATGTTGTGATAGTTTCAGGTGAACAGCGAATGGACTCAACCATACATATAGATGTATCTCCCCCAAACCCCCCTCCCATCCAGGCTGCCTGATAACAATGAGCAGAGTTCCATGTGCTATATAGTACGTCCTTGTTGCTAACCCCAAGATTCTGATTTAATGGTGTAGGATGTAGCCTGGGCCTTAGGATTTTAAAAAGATCTCCAAGTATTCCTAATAGGCAACAAAGTTTGAGAGCACAGTAATGGAGGAAGAGATACAGGCATGGACATCAGTTAGAAGGCTATTATGTGAAAGTTGCTTGGTCATGTCCTACTCTCCAGGCCAGAATACTGGAGTGGGTAGCTGTTCCCTTCTCCAGGGGATCTTCCCAACCCAGGGATTCTTTACCAGCTGAGCCACAAGAGAAGCCCAAAATGCAAGCTTAAGACCATGAGTTCTGGGACTGCTGGAATCCTTGAAAAAGAGACTAAAGAGGGAGGTTTGGATATGGCTGACATTTCAAAGGAAGAACTTACTGAGCTTTGGGATAGACTGAAGACAGAATGAGAGAGAAGATTTAAAGATGCCAGCATGATTTCTTGGCTCAATGTCTTCTTCCTGGTCACCATCCCATTACTATTTGTTGAAATAAACTGAACTTAATAGAAGAATTTGGAGAGTTGTGCTCCCTTATCAGAAATCAGGGAGGAAAAAGTCAGTTTGGAAGGATGGAGGGGATTTTGTTCCTTAGCCAAGTATGAGATGGCAATGAGTCGTCAGTCACTTTTGAGAGGTGGGTCTAGGATTCTGAGGCAAAATCAGAGCTGGAGACCACCACTTAGAAGCCAGCTTCATAACTGATAGTTGAAATCCTGAGAGATGATATCACCTAGGGGAAAAAATCAAGTAAGAAGAGAAACAGTTTGGTTATATAAGCTTAGGGAAGGCAGAATCAAGTTTTTATTATTGCTTTTACCAGTTAGAAGGTCCTGTGCATGTAAGTAAGTGGAGAAGAGCAAGTTAAAACATCTAACTGGAGTAGGGAGAGAAGAGATGCCCAGCATTCTATAGCTATCCTGAGAAGTAGAAGTCAAGGTCCCTGTCTTCAGGTAGGTAATAATCTAATTGTACAGACAAGCCATAGTACTGGTTGTATAGTCAGTAGAGCTGCCTTTACCAAATGTGATTGAAATGATCACAGGAAAGGCAGGAAGATGGAGCTTGAACAATGACTGGGTGCACATCTTTTTCTGGGGGGAGAGGTATATTTGCTTTACAATGATGTGTTTGTTTCTGTTGTACAACGAAGTGAATCAGCTATATGTATACCTATATGCCCTCCCTCTTGGACCTTCCTCCCACCCTACCCCCCATTCCACCCATCTACCTCATCACAGAGCACTGAACTGAGCTCCCTGTGCTATACAGTCTTCCCACTAGCTACCTATTTTACAAACGTAGTGTATGTATGTCAATCTCAGTCTCCCAATTCGTCCCACCCTCCTCTTCCCTCCTCATGTCCACACATTCATTCTCTACATCTGCATCTCTGTTCCTGCCCAACAAATAAGATCATCTATATCATTTTTCTAGATTCCACATATATGCATTAATGTACATTTGTTTTTCTCTTTCTGACTTACTTCACTCTGTGTGACAGACTCTAGGTCCACCCACATCTCCATAAATGACCCAATTATGTTCCTTTTTATGGCTAATATTCCATTGTATGTATGTACCACATCTTCTTTATCTATTCATCTGAGGATGGACATTTTGGCAGGTTGCGTCCATGTGGTGGCTATTGTAAATAGTGTTGCAGTGTACACTGGGGTGTGTATGTCTTTTTGAATTATGGTTTTCTTGGGGTATATGCCTAGTAGTGGGATTTTTGAGATTGGCAGGAAGGATGAAAAGATGAATTCATAAAAGTAAAGGTAGACAGGAGAAGTTTACCTCTTAAAAAGCAGGGTCCAAGGCCCAATATCTTCTCTGTCACCTTACCTGAACACTTCAGCCCATTGCCTACATCTTCTATCCTCCATAGGCCCCACCCTTAATATATCGCTTCCTCTCAATTCCACTGTGTCCTGAGTCAGTAGACAACCAGAGCAGTCTGCTTAATTTGCCTTAGCTTAAGATGTCCTTGGGGGAAATACTTAAAATACTGCAGGGGCAACTTTAGTCCATTTCAGAACGACCTGAATTTTTCCTTAAGGTTCATTCGTTAAGTATTTAGTGCATGAATGTGTTCTACGTGTTCAGGATGGTGTATCAAGACAAGACGTGGGAGGGTGGCCCAGACAATTCCTCTACTTCACAGTGTTGCCGTGGGGCAGGCTTGACTGTGCCTCTCAGAATAATTTCAAGTTGCCTACAGTGTAGGCACGACCTGAGACGCTCCCCAGGTTACTGAATCAGCTCATTATTTGTTTAGTGCCCTACCATTTGTTTGACATTATGTAGACACAAGGCTCTATTGAATGAGGAAAGTGTGTTCACTGGTAGGGTCATAACTGGGGCCTTGGAATTGCAATCCAAACAACCTGTCACACATTTCAGTCACACATAACAGCAATATAATTCTGTTGCTTTGGAAAGAGTTAAAAGCTAGTTTTACAATAAGAAGACAAGTTCTTGAAAACAGGGAGGGGTGGGCTTGGGGTGTGATTGACAGACTGTCATTAATATTTGACAGATATCCATGATTGTTTTTTCTAACAGGAAAATGGTGATTTTTAAAAGCAGTTTTAGATTCCTTCTTCTTCTTCTTTTTTTTTTTTTTAAGAAGAAAGCCTCTTTCTTCAACTTTTCTGTGCAGTGTCAGTAAATGAACTGTTTCCTCTCAAATCATGCATATTGCCTTGCAGCCTTCAATTGCTTGGTAATATATCACAAACATTTGGATGTGGGCAGGGGAATGGCCAGAAATAACCATCTAGGTCATATGGGCTTTCAAATGCATCTGTTTATGCACAGAGGGTCCCTACAGAAGACTGTTTTATTTCAGGGGATATTTTACCCAGATGACAAACTGTAAGTCAGTGAGTCATTTTCATGGTCTGATATTTTGCTGTAAAAGTGCTTGAGAGAGGGTACGTTACTTTTATAGACTTGCTTGTGTCCTGAAGCAAAGTTTCAGGCATTGTGTATGACACACATAGTTTATATAGGATGGAGGACCTTTATGAGAAATGGGAACTTGCATTTTTCAGCTTTATTTCAATTGCTTTGTTATAGAATATAATACTAGTTGCAGTAATGGGTCATTTGAGAACTACAGTACAGGATTGGTATAATATAATACCTATAATGTTACAGTTAAATATAGCCATGATCACTCCCCTCTCCCTGATTAAAACTCTTCATTTTCATACATCTCTAATTTCCCATTGATACACTCACTGTACTTCCAAAAAGAATTCAGGAAGTCCCCAAGTTAAGTTCCAAAAGTTTGTTTTTTTAAACTCAGAGACAATTTTCCCATATAAACAATGTTATAAATTATGGGCATATTCCCAAACTAGTCTACCCAAGGCTATTTAACCCATAATGTGCTTGTAGTAAAGTAGTATGTGTATCACATGTCAATGAAAAAAAAGTCCAGTTCCAACATGAGAAGACCAGAGCATATTTCCCATTTCTTCAGTGACCCTCCCTCTAGTGCCACACCCATCCCAATTCTGAATCCCTAATCAGTCAGGGCAGTTGGCTCCAAGACTGATATGATTTCCTTAGGGGCAGGAAAGAAGGAATGAGCAGGCAATGGAGGCTCACTGACCCTTTTCTTCTCTATCATCAGGTATTGGATTGCCTACTGCCCTGACAACACAGTCTCTTTAAGAATTTTTTCTTTTAGGACTTTTACTGATAGTAGTGGTGGCAACAGGGATACAAATGAACAAATCTGTGCTTCTCTTTCTCTACATTCATTCACTCACTCAACAATGCATTAATCAGTTCCTAAGTAGCATTCCAGTTCAGTCTAAACCCTGGGATACAAACATGAATGAGCCCTTGAGCCCCCACCCCAGTCTAACGAGGAATACAGAGACACAAACAAACTATTGCCATGCAACGTGCTACCTGCAGCAATAGAGGGCTAGACGAGGTAAAGTGGTGGGACAAAAGGGGCAGTGTTCTGCTTGGTTTGAGGGCAGGAGAGGTTGTCAAAGAAGACTCCACAGGGCAGACACTGAGGCTAGTCTTGAAGGATGAGGTGTTGGTCAGGGAGATAAGAGACTCTGAGAAGGCATTTTAGGCAGAGACAAGTCATGAAATACCCCATGTTTGAAAAAGTAAGAGCAACTTGGTATGATTTGGCCAGAGATACAACATAGGGCAGTGTTTGGAGATGGGACTAGACAAGAGCTTTAGGTGAAGAGCCTTGCATGTCAGACTGAAAACTGCATTTTATCCTATAGTGGTTAATGGGGGGTGTTGTGATCAGATGCACCATTCGAGTGACAATGTGAAAAACAGATTGAATGGGAGATAAAGGGAGGCAGAGGCCTTTTAAGAAGGACAAGAAGAAGGGGGAGAAACATTTTAGTTTAGTTATTTTTTATTTTAAAAATTTTTGGCTGCTCCTTGGGGCTTGCGGGATGTTAGTTCCCCAACCAGGGATCAAACCCACTCCCCCTGTATTGGAAGCATGGAGTCTTCATCACTAGACCAACAGGAAAGTCCCTCATTTACTTATTTCTAATCTTTCACATTTTAATTAAAAATTTTTTGAACTGTGGTAAAATACATCTAATACAAAATCGACTCTCTTAACCATTTTTAAGTGTACAATTCAATGACATTAAGTACATTTACATGGTCGTGCAACTGTCAACACCATTGATTTCTAGAAATTTTTATCTTCCCAAACTGAAACTCCTTACCCATTAAATAACAACTCCTCATTCACCTTCTTTCCCTATCCCCTGACAATCATCATTCTACTTTCTGTCCATGAATTTGACTACTCTAGGGACCTCACCTAAGTGGAATCATAGAATACTGGTCCTTTGGTAACTGGCTTATTTAGTTATTTTCATTTTAAAGTAAAGGAAATGCTTGTCTGCGGTTTTAAAAAAATTCCAAATAATATAAAAATCTGCAAAATGCAAAGTAAAACGACAAAATGGCTGGTAGATTTTGTTAAGGAGATTTTCAATGCCCATTTGGGAACTAACATTCGCTAAGTGTATGCCATATGACACTGTGTTGAATGATTTACATGTGTAATGTAAGTTGCCTCTTAAAACATATGTGATTTCATTTACTAATCATACTTTATCATTTCAGCATCTTCAGTCCCTAGGGAGAGGGGTCTGACAAGAACTAGGCAAGCAGTCAGGGTGAGTGCCATATGGACTAGCATGTAGAGAAGAACTTCTATGCTGGTGAGAGCACTGGAATACACTCTGGGAACCAAGGAAGCCCAGCCTTCAACACTGAATATGGCAGAGCAAGGCAGGGGGAGAATTGTTTGCCCAGGTGGGCCTGGAGTTCACAGGATCCTTCTCAGACACACTGATTCTTGAGTTTTAAAGACTTATCAGGTCAGAGATGATCCATGGTGAGGTTGATGGTTTTTCGTTTGTTTTTATTTGTTTGTACTGCGGTGAGGCAATGTGGAACTTCCAGGGATGGAAGCTGAACCCCCCCACTATATAAGCACAGTCTTTATTACTGGACCACCAGTGAAGTCCAGGATTGATGTTCTTATTTGAGCTTTCTCTGGGTTGATTTAAGAACTTTTATGTTGGCTGCCAGAAACTTCTGACAGTGTCTTGGTCCTCCAGTATAGACATCAATTAATATATGTCATACCTGTTACTTAACACTAGCCTAAACTGGCATTCTTAACTGTAATTCATGGAAACATACTGGTTTTCTCTGGGATGTTAATATGTAGTTATCAAAAACAAAACAAACAAAAAACCCTAGTCAAATACACTTGGAAAACAGTTCACTAGTTGCTTCTTCTAAAGAGTCATAGGTTATGTCAGCTTATTAAGACCTCTGGGAAGTCCTGTAATAAATAATAAACCTGTTAAACTTTTAAACCACCATTTCCCAAACATTTTGATCACCATACTTTGTTTTCTTTTCTCTTTAGCAACATGAATATATATGTGGGTGTGACCCTAGTATTCTATGGAACCCAGAAGCACAGTAATTAGGCAGCATCTTGGGCAGGCTATATCAACCATCCAGGAATTGACAAAGGCTGCCCTGAGGCAGCACTCAGATATACAGGATTCTGAATTAGGCTCAATAAGCAAAAGGTAAAGGAGATGTCCTCAACTTCAAGTGTGATTAGACTATCTCCAAAATGCTGGAGTGATGGCTTCTTCTAAAAGGTTTAACTAAGTATCAAATCCATAAGTTCTTTTTAAAAATTAATTTATTTATTTTAATTGGAAGCTAATTACAATATTGTAGTGGTTTTTGCCATACATTGACATGAATCAGCCATGGGTGTACATGTGTCTCCCTGTCCTGAACCCTCCTCCCACCTCCCTCCCCATCCCATCCCTCAGGGTTGCCCCAGTGCACCGGCCTTGAGTGCCCTGTTTCATGCATCAAACTTGGACTGGTGATCTATTTCACATATGGTAATATACATGTTTCAATGCTATTCTCTCAAATCATCCTACCCTCGCCTTCTCCCACAGAGCCCAAAAGTCTGTTCTTTATATCTGTATCTCTTTTGCTGTCTCACATATAGGTCACCGTTATCATCTTTCTAAATTCCATATATATGTGTCAATATACTGTATTGGTGTTTTTCTTTCTGACTTACTTCACTCTGTATAATAGGCTCCAGTTTCATCCACCTCATTAGAACTGATTCAGATGCTTTCTTTTTAATGGCTGAGTAATATTCCATTGTGTATATGTACCACAACTTTCTTATCCATTCATCTGCCGATGGACATCTAGGTTCCTTCAAGGTCCCGGCTATTGTAAACAGTGCTGCAATGAACAGCGGGGTACATGTATCTCTTTCAATTCTGGTTTCCTCAACATGTATGCTGAGCAGTGGGATTGCTAGATAGTATGGCAGTTCTGTTTCCAGTTTTTTAAGGAATCTCCACACTGTTCTCCATAGTGGCTGTACTAGTTTGCATTCCTACCAATACTGTAAGAGGATTCTCTTTTCTCCACACCTTCTCCAGCATTTATTGTTTGTAGACTTTTGGATAGCAGCCATTCTGAATGGCATGAGATGGTACCTCATTGTGGTTTTGATTTGCATTTCTCTGATAATGAGTGATGTTGAGCATCTTTTCATGTGTTTGTTAGCCATCTGTATGTCTTCTTTGGAGAAGTGTCTGTTAAGTTCTTTGGCCCATTTTTTGATTGGGTTTTTTTATTTTTCTGGTATTGAGTTGCATGAGGTGCTTGTATATTTTTCAGATTAACTCTTTGTCAGTTGCTTCATTTGCTATTATTTTCTCCCATTCTGAAGGCTGTCTTTTCATCTTGCTTATATTTTCCTTTGTTGTGCAAAAGCTTTTAAGTTTCATTAGGTCCCATTTTTTTATTTTTGCTTTTATTTCCAATATTCTGGGAGGTGGGTCATAGAGGATCCTGCTGTGATTTATGTCAGAGAATGTTTTGCCTATGTTATCCTCTAGGAGTTTTTATAGTTTCTGGTCTTACATTTAGATCGTTAATACATTTTCAGTTTATTTTTGTGTATGGTGTTAGAAAGTATTCTAGTTTCATTCTTTAAGAAGTGGTTGACCAGTTTTCCCAGCACCACTTGTTAAAGAGATTGTCTTTTCTCCACTGTATATTCTTGCCTCCTTTGTTAAAGATAAGGTGTCCATAGGTGCGTGGATTTGTCTCTGGGTCTTTCTATTTTGTTCCACTGATCTATATTCCTGTCTTTGTGCCCGTACCATACCATCTTGATGACTGTAACTTTGTAGTATAGTCTGAATTCAGGCAGGTTGATTCCTACAGTTCCATTCTTCTTTCTCAAAATTGCTTTGGCTATTTGAGGGTTTTTTGTATTCCCATACAAACTGTGAAATTATTTGTTCTAGTTCCCTGAAAAATACTGTTGATAGCTTGATAGGGAGTGCATTGAATCTATAGATTGCTTTGGGTAGTATACTCATTTTCACTATATTGATTCTTCCAATCCATGAACATGGTATATTTCTCCATCTGTTTGTGTCATCTTTGATTTCTTTCATCAGTGTTTTATAGTTTTCTATATATAGGTCTTTTGTTTCTTTAGGTAGATTTATTCCTAAGTGTTTTATTCTTTTTGTTGCAATGATGAGTGGAATTGTTTCCTTAATTTCCCTTTCTGTTTTCTCATTGTTAATGTATAAGAATGCAAAGGATTTCTGTGTGTTAATTTTATATCCTGCAACTTTGCTACATTCATTGATTAGCTCTAGTACTTTTCTGGTGGAGTCTTTAGGGTTTTCTATGTAGAGGATCATGTCATCTGCAAACAGTGAGAGTTTTACTTCTTCTTTTCCAATCTGGATTCCTTTTATTTCTTTTTCTTCTCTGATTTCTGTGGCTAAAATTTCCAATACTATGTTGAATAGTAGTGGTGAGAGTAGGCACCCTTGTCTTGTTCCTGACTTTAGGGGAAATGCTTTCAATTTTTCACCATTGAGGATACTGTAGGCTGTTGGTTTATCATATATGGCTTTTATTATGTTGAAGTATGTTCCTTCTATGCCTGCTTTCTGGAGGGCTTTTGTCATAAATGGATGTTGAATTTTGTCAAAGGCTTTCTCTGCATCTATTGAGATAATCATATGGTTTTTATCTTTAAATTTGTTAATGTGGTGTGTCACATTGATTGCAAATCCATAAGTTCTTTAAACTGCTTACATAGAGCCAGCTTACCACTTCCTACTTCCCACTCCAGTTCCATAACTATTGTTGAAGCTTCAATAAACCACAGCTTCCTAGGCTACATTTTCTTTTACTTAGATCTTTGAAAAGCATACAAATTGATATGAATTTTGAAGGAAGATGAGAAAACCACTTTTGAACTGAATACAGTCAATGTGAATACAATTTCACTTTTCTCCATGAAATAGCCCTGAGGTCTCCCAGAGATCTGTGAATATTGTATTTAATCAGGGACTGGAATAGCATGGGATTATCAGTCTACTTTAGCAAAAGTGTGATGTACCCCAATACTCTTGCTTGAGTGACTGGAACACCTCATTCTGGATAGACTTAATGACAGCATCAATTCTATTAAAAAAAAAAAAAAAAAAAACTCTGGAAATGTCAATTCAACCTTCTAATGTCAGGTTTATCATCCTATGATGAATGAAGATATTAATTACCAAGGTCTATATTATACTCTAAGCATCAAAAATATACCACAAATTGCCTGTTCTTTTCAGGTTTCATGGTATATCACCAGCATTCCTTGGGGAGTCTGTGGCATAATGGTAAGAACACAAACCTTGGAGCTGGATAAACTAGATTTAAATTCCAACTCTGAAAATGAATGCTTCTGATATCTTAGCCAATTATTGTAAATAGAGTAGCAATACCTATCTCAATAGGGTTATTGTCACATAATGTATATAAAAATACCTGGCATAATACCATGTGTATAGTAATAATAATAATACTAGAACCATTAACTGAACACTTAATATGGGCTTATTGTACTAAGTACTTTATATGCATTATATAAATTAATATATCTAATACCATTTTGTTCATGATCTGTCATAATTCTGGGTGTGAACATGGATGTATCACAACTTTGGAGTTGTGATGCCATTTATTGTCTTGAAACTGGATTCTCTCAAAAATATACACACATATATGTACCCTTAGGCAAATTTCCTACTCCCTATCTTTCCTTGACTATTAAATCTCCAGTTGCAACCCAAGTTCATCTCCTGGATCTGGAGGGCTCATCTTTGACACCTTACTCATGACATCACACTTCTGTTCATTATCACCCGATCTTTGAGAAATGATTCCATTTCAAATCCTGTTATAGCAAAATATAGTAGGTAGTAAGGTTGCCTTACTATCTTCATTGGACTTCTCATGAGATATATATATTTCACAGTTACATCTCTATCAAGAATATTACATTCTGCACCAGATTGGTTTTCACCTTTGTATCTTTCAATTCCAACTATGCCCACTGCTGTCTTCATTAGACATGACTACCAGACAAATATTGTAACAACACAAATATTCTTCAGCAAGCAACATTCTAGAATAAACAGTTCCAATTTGTGTCAAATTCCTGAAGAGCATGTAAACAGAGGTCTGAATTTGGACTCAGAAAATTAGATTATAAGTGATTGGACACAGTAATGGTTACATCTTGGTTTTTATATCTGGCACTCACACTTCCTTTGAGAAATTGCTCCTCTTGCTCTTCAATTATGTGATTATGTGCTTCTTGTGAAGGAGTTGCTAGGTAGGCTAGTGCCCTATCTCACTGGCCCCAAGGTTGGCTTCTGATCCAGGCCCTTCCAAAAAAGCTCCATTCCTCTCACCACACCAACTGTTTTGAGTTGAGCATGTGACCAAGCTTAGCCAATTTAAGTCTTTCCTTGAGGTTTTCAGTTTTGAGCTAGAGAAAAAATGCTTTTGCTTTTTAGGTCATATATCTAGAAGAAGAAAGGAAGCTATAAGCCATTATCATCCTTCTCATGAGGTTAAAAACCTTCCTCATTAGAAGAGAATGAGGCCAACAAATAAAGAGAAGCAAAAGATAGAGATATCCCTGATTTGTCATTTGAGGTGTATGGTCCAGATATTCTAGATCTACCTAAGATTTCCCAGTTATATGAGCCAATAATTTTCTAAGTGACTTTGATTTGGGGTTATGTCATTTGCAAAAATACTTTCGCATAACTTCCATTATCTCTCTGATTGCCTGGCTCTCTCCACACTTCAGATATATTCTGTGTTCCAGCAACTCCTTCTCCTTTTGTGTAAACAGGATTCCAAACTGTATCTGGCTCTGTCACTGGGTACCAATCCAGCAGTATTAGACTCCACTGGTAACTGAGCAGACATTTTGGAAGTAGCCATCTAGTCAATAAATTGCTTTTTAACATCAGGGTAGTGTGAAATAGAAGCAAATAGTGTTTATGATGAAACAATGGGTCATCCTAATAGGGAACATATTACAAGAATGAGGAAATTCAGAGATGGGCAATATTCAAAACACAAAGATAAGAAGTTGATGTTGAGAGAAACATAATTTTCAGGTTTTTTAATGTCCTCTAGTTATCCTAGCTTTAACTATTTACCTACTTACTCTAGTTGTACCTAGTAACCCATAGTTATTCAAATGAGAACCGCGACATTAGAATTGAGTGGAATGTGTATTTCTGATCCTCTGGCTCACTCTAGTTATTCTAGTTTTCTGTAGTATATAGCTATTAGTTAGCTTGTTACTCGTTGACTAATTATATAATGCTTCTGTCTCTAGTTTTTGAAAGTTTTCACTCGTTCTAATAAACACAAAAAATGAAGAGGAATGAGTTTTTTTTGGCTTCTTGGTTTACTCTAGTTATTTCTAATGAACACTAGTTACATTTAGTTACCAACAGTTATTCCAGCAAGAATGAGAATTTAGAGTTGAGAGAATAAAGTATCATTCTGAGCCTCTTATATTACTCCCAGTTATTCTAGTTACCTAGTTAGTTACCAGCTATTATTTTCCTCTTTTTTTTCTAGTTTTAAATAGTTCTCACTTATTCTAACAAGAAATAAGAAATTAGATTTGAGAGGATTTTTCTCCTTAGTTTGTTGGCTTCATCTAATTATCTCTAGTCACCTCTAGTTGACTAGAGATTATCTCTAGTCACCTCTATCTCTACCAAGTTGTCACTGGCTGTATCTACTTATCAATATTTGCTCACCAAGCTTGTTTACTTTTCTTAGGACAATAACTATCTTTTCCAGTCTTCTTTTGTATAAGTGGAGCCACCTGACTGGTTCTTCCCTAGGCAATGTGAGCAGAAGTGATGTGTTTCTTCTGAGCAGAAGCAGATAGCTAGTGGATGTGTTTTCTCCACACTCTTTCTTTCTTCTCCATGATGATCTAGAGATCATGTGTTAAAGATGGTGGTGGTGTAAGATTGAAAGAGTGTGGGTCACTGAATGGTTGGTTAGAATAGAGGCTCATCTGCCTCCTCCTGGTCACATTGGATTTTGACTTGAATGAAAAAAAAACTTTACTGAGTTAAGCCATCGATATCTTGAGGTTTGTTACAGTTTTTAGCCTATCCTGACAAATTCATCCTATCATTGTACTTATCATATACTATTATAAATTGCCTGTTTTATTTCTCTTTCTCCTCCATTAAGACTATAAGTTCCTTGAGGTCAGGGCTGGTGTCTATTTATTCATTATTGTATCCCCGGTATTTAGTTCAGGGTTAATAATTACAATAATGGGTATATTGTAAGAATATAAGAGTATAATAAACAAGTGTATATGTACTGACAGCATTCCTCCTTATTGTTTCACTAATAAGAAGCACTCTTAATGAAAGAGGAGTTGCTAATTCTTGACCAATAGAGACTCAGTGCTTCTCCCTTAAGTTTTGACTGTAGGAAGGTAGAAACTTGTAATGATTTTGATCTAAATGATGAGTTACAATGATCAACCCATGGCTTACTATCAGTGGATGTGAAGACACTTATTCTACATAATTGAGTCACATTTTAAGTTGCTTGTAAGCAGCCAACAGAATTTTTCTAAAAAGCTGAATTTCTTTTATGAAGTCCATAGATGTCAGTATAACATAAAACAAATATACTGAAAAGTGGTTCATGGAGTATAAAGTGTGCATAGCAAAGATATTTTTAAATTCATGTATATGGGGTCTATAAAATTGCACTTGTGATTAGTCATTCTGGATAAAAGTCCAACCAACCAACCAAACACAATTAGCTGAACTAATATTTGGCAATATGTAACCAAAAAAAGTTAGTTGAGAGACTTTCCCACTTTTACACGTTGAGCAATCATATATAGAAAATGAGCTTAATGTTTTTAAAATGTGTGTTTATAATCCTCAAGCAAATTTAACTGAAATCTCATCAATCTCTAGCACATGTGTTGAAACATGACAGGCATTTTCTAACCTGGTAGGAAAGAAACTTGCAGGGTTAGGCGGAAATGTTTTTCGTTGAGTCTCAGAAAAGGTTACTGAAAAGATTTCTGAGAAACTTCTAGAACATTCAGGCTATGCTACTTCCTGAATCGGTATGTCCAGTTGAAAAGGAAACTGAATCCAAAAGAAATGAAACAAAACAAAACTGGGGGTTATCTCAGGGTCTACTTCATGCCAAATAACCATTTTGCTTTTATTTTTCAACTATCCTTTTGGCTTTGTTTGATGCAACCTGAGTATGTGAGGTATTACAGCATGCCACAGGCACTGATTGATTCTGCTATAATTCAATACACTTGGTCTACTCATTTTTACAGTTCTGCACATATTCTTATAACAGGTCTTCTAAGGAAAGTGCAGAGTGATAGGCAGCTGTTGTGCTACTATTAATAAAAGACAATAAAGATAAGGTTGCAATTTTCCAAATGAAAGTTTTTAGTTATAATTGTGTATGTAGCACATTCCTTAACCCACTTACATAGAAGACATTGCCAATTACTTCTGAGAATCAAATAGGGACAATTAGGTCTATATTCATACGCTAATAAGCATTGCATTATTTAAACCTGTTTTCTTTTTAATCTATGAAAATGAGAATTGAGCAGTGGCAATGGAAACATTAAAGTAGTAATTACCTTCTTCCAAGTGCAGCTTTTCACATAAACACATTTCATCTGGCAGGTTTAGTAGTTATTTTTCAAAACTAAAATTTGGTAAATAAACCTCACTGTCTTTTGTAGAAATAGCCTTTAAAATACAGAATATCGAGTTACCTTAGAAACATCTCTAAGGAAAGTGGTTTGCTACAAATACGGCAAACTTCCCATTTTTTTTAAAGTCTGCCTTCATAGGATATACTAGAATCTCCCTTTCTTTTTTTTTTCTTTTTGGAAAAAAACTTGAGCCGGATGAGGAGCAGGAAGTAGTCTCACATTTTCGTTAATTGGCATTTGGTGTGAGACTCCGGAGAGATTGGGGAACGTGACTATTTTAGATGCTGGACATTAATCGCCAAAGGGCTCACAGACTATCTCTGTTGTGACATGAGTCTCTCACATTGAATATTCAACAACAGGCTAATGTTTGACATTTGTTAGGTGGGTTGGCTGATAATTAATAAAACTAAAGCCATGAAGAAAATTACTCCCTGACTTGCTTGAGGGGTAGATTTTACTTTACCAAGTATCAGGAACTAAACAATCGTGAAATCCAAACAAAGTCCCACCTTAATCAGGGTATTTTGTGCTGTTTAGGTCACACTGCACATTGATTATTTGGCACGTAATGTGGAGCCCCAGTTCATTACTGAGCATTAGCTCTCACACCTGCATCATGCCAATTTCACTGAGCCACCTGCCTGTCTGCTGCTTCTGCACAGCATTTAACATACTGAAAATCCTAGTTGAAATAAAGATGAGCATGCCACACATTGCGGTGAGATTTTCTTCACAATCAAGGCTCATGGGGGTAGAACTGTGAGTTCTTCACATACCTCCATTCCTCATTTACCTGGCACAAAAGGCAACTGATTCTTATGCATACCAACTCACAGTGCAACCTTAGTTGGGTAAGTCGCTTAACCTCTGTGTGCCTGAATTTCTTCCTCTGTCAAATGCCAGTATTAATGAACACCTGTTCCACAGGGTTGGTATGCCTATCAAATGAGATAATGGTCATAAAAAAGCTTTGCAAATTGTACAGTGTTGGAAAAGTGCAATGTTTTAATAATAATAATCTGTTAAAAAATGGTGGTGGCTTTTGTTTCTGCTGTGGCCTTTTTGCCTCAGAGAAGCTAGACATTTGCCCTCTTGCCCTTTAAAAAATCAGAAATTCTGAAGCAATCTATCTGCCTACTCTGTGTTTATGAAGTTGTTCCAAGGTGAATTGCCATTTAGCAAATTGCATAAGCTGCAACCACCAGTTCAAACCAGAAATAAGCTGGAAGGTGTGCTCTGTGGCATTTGAGGTCTGGTAAAATTTCTTTCTGTACAAATAGGATAGTGTGGTTAGAGCAGAACTTCATATGTAGATTCTACTCAATGTGCCACATAAGCAGAATAACCAAAGAAGCAAATCATGTTTTGAGCCTAGTAAGTAGTGCCAGTGAATGAAAAAGGGCTACTTGTCACCTTTGCTTTTCCTCATGAAATAATCCTAGATATTTATCAGTTCCATAATGAAAACCACATCACAGAAATCCTGTTAGTCAATGGGATAATGACAAATATAGATTGTGTTATAAACCTTCTCCAGGGGATCTTCCCAACCCAGGGATTGAACCCAGGACTCCTGCATTACAGGTGGATTCTTTACCAGTTGAACCACAAAGGAAGCCCAAAAAGCACTTAAGACTCTGCAACCCATGAAATCTCAACTTGCAACATATTGTTAGGTCTGCATGAAACTATTCCTTTGGAAAGCTGATCTTATTGTTTAGCCAGATGTTATGATTTCCCAGGTTGCCAAGTGAGCCTGCTGCCCTCAGAAATGTTTCTGTCCCCTAGTTGGCAGAAAGTCTGGATGTTCCCTTTTAGTTGAAGCTTCATTCTAGAATCTTAAGAATTTTATTAATACTCTTCAATCTCTGGGTCGGGAAGATCCCCTGAAGAAGGAAATGGCAACCCACTCCAGTATTCTTGCCTGGGAAATTCCATAGACAGAAGAGCCTGGTGGGCTATAGTCAATGGGGGTCTCAAAGACTTGAACACAACTGAGCGACTGAGTACACACACACACAATAAATTTTTCTTATTAATGTATTCCAAGTACTTGTGTCTTATTCAATATTATAGAAAATGGAACTGTTATTTACAACTGAAAGTAAAAAAGATGATCTCCTGACAATTTAAATGAAGAGAAGTGATCCTCTAGTCTAAGGGGCTGTAAGCCCTTTCATGAGAGCAAGGTTGGATCATGAAAAAGCATTTGGGGAAAGAGAGCCTGAGGCAATTTCACTCATGGAAGGGGTGAAATTTGGGAAGCCTCACCTATTTCAGCATCAATATTTTCCCCTTGTAGACATATTCAAAAGAGACATTTTATGGTTGCTGTGACCTTGGAAAGACAGGATTGCACAGTTACACACACCTGTTACAATGGCACAGTCTTTAGAAGTTTGCTTCTATCAGACATCTGGCCAACTTGAAAGAATTTCAATCAAGACGAGGTTTAAAAGGTAACATCGTGTGGACTCTCCTCTCTGAAGCCCCCCCCCCACTTTTTTAAATTTATTTACTTTAACTGGAGGCTAATTAGGAAAAGTTTGTTCAGTTGATCAGTTGCTTATCAGGCCTATCTTAACTATACCTTAGAAATCAGTATGCAAGTTAAGTTGTCGTTAAGCTGTTACTATACTGTCTTAAAAGTGTGCGCTCTGTCTGTTCATTTCTGAAAGGAGACTTTTCTTCATCTTTAGAGTCACAGCTGGAGCATGACTAAAACCTAACCCCAGCCAGGAAGCCTCCTGCTGTGTGCAGTTTCCTAGCTTTCAGCATAATTATGCAAATCCATCTTTGACATTAAAGAAAGGCCAAGGACAATGTCAGGCAAATGGTTATCCAATTTTCATTTAGCCCCATTTTAGGTATTCACAGAGCTGATGTTCAAGGGCTAAAATATGAACGTCATTTAAATGTTTAAGGGAGTTGCATTTTGGTTCCTGCTACAGCTGTGGGGGTGGGTCAATTAAAAGAAGAAAGTCATCTGCACAGAGGCCTCTTCACTTCTAGCTCCTCAACCAGCAAAGATGCTTTCAGTTTACTGATGCTTTTTTTGACACTCCTAAGTGGAGGTTTCCATGACACTGACCATTGTGAACTCTGCTATTCTAGAATTAAGTTGTGTCTGAATGTAAAACAGAAGCACCTGCAGCCCGTGTTTTATCCTGTGTTTTTATTTATTTGTTTGTTTTTAATGTATCTCTACCCAGCACAGTCACAATGGTCTAGGAACCCATAACCATTATGTGGCTTTTTGAACAGAATAAAATGGCTATAGAAATTCTTCTTATTGTTTACAGAGACTACAGAAATAGATTTGTGGACATGATGAGCTGAAAACAACCATAATATGACCTCAAATGGCCTCTACATTCTGTGTGTGAATTACCAGAAGCCTGCAGCAAAGGACTTGTCCAAAGCCTCTAAGCAAACCAGTGGTGTAGCTGGGAGGAGAACCCAGATTTCCTGCCATCCAATCTGTATTCATTTCACTACATTACATTGTTCCCAGGGGATGTTTAAGTATTAGAGACCCTAAATGTTCATGGAGGCAATAAAGGCATCTTCTTAAGCCATGAAGTTTGAGAGGTAGTTGTTCACAACCTTTTGGAGAAGACCAAATTCCAAAGCCTTACTTCTACCAATTCAGGATGCTTGGATATTTGCCCAATGATAGTGGTGACCATGAAGAGCAAATGACCCAAATGATGATGTTTGTAGAAAATCTGGTTACAGAAGACGATCCCCACATTCCAGAGAAGATCACTTGGCTTTGAGAGACTCTGACAACTTTTCTAAAGGAGGTTTCTTTGGTTGGGCAAGCTGGACTCCATCAGAGTTATCTTAGCCTTGGGATCCAGGAGGTCTGAAAAATATACACAGCCCATTAAGAAATGTGTTATGGGTTTCCAGGCCTTTTCATAGAGTGACTTGAGAGATTACCAGGGTTTTAAAGGACAAAGAAGGTGAGGCAAGAGGGACGGAAGGGGAAAACAAAACCAGTATGGATGACAGGATAATAAAATAAAAGAGAAATGTAAGAGGAGGAATTCAAAGAAAGGCGGGATGGACTGTATCTTAGTTTCAATAATTGACTTGCAGACCAGTTGAACTATTACTGCCAGGTGGAAAGAGCAAAGCCAGACTGGCAGAGTCCATGAATATTATCAACAGGATACCAAAGACTGGCTGTAGTGTAAAAGTAGAGTTATTGATGAGCCAAACTCTGATAACCCATGTCAAGAAACTGGGTTTCCAAGCCTGAACAAAAGCAAACAGGACCTGGAGTTGAAAGGGACAAATCTGATAAGAACCAATAAAGTGGAGCCTTGCCAATTTATAGTGTTCTGTGTTGGTGGCAGAGCCCCAAGTAAGGAAGGCACTGTATGTTTCTGCAAACAGTTTTATTTCTAACGTCTAGCATAGTGCCCAGCACAAAGTAGGAATTTGATAAATGTTTGTTGAAGGAATGAATTATTGAAATATACTCTCTCTTAAAAACCTATTCTTCTGGATTGGATGATTTCCATTGGGACAGAAAGCAAATCCAAAGTATATGTAGAATGTGAAGAACACGGCAGAAGGGTATGGGGGTAGAGTTTGAGGGTGTAACTTGGGAGGCCTGGACAGATGCCTGAAAGATAGACTGAGTAGAGCTTGTTATTTTGCTGAAGGCAAACTTTGTATTTTATTTTATATAAAATGAGATGATGTCCCTTTGTTAGCATACTTTGAAGTTTGGAGTGTCAATGTAAATATGAATTATTATCATCATTGTGCACCTTAGTTGAGTCAAGATATGTTTGTTCTTTCTGATCCATTCCCTTGGGGCTTTTGTGAGTACAGAATGGGTGTGGGATAAATAAATCTCAACGTATTTCTTCTCCTCCCTGTATGAAAAGGGCTAAAATGAAGACATTTCTTCTTAGGCTCATATGTCACTACTTGTATTGACATAAAAAGGGAGTCTTAAAAAAAAAAAAAAAGGGAGTCTTTAATGCTCTTATGATCAAAGGGTAGAAGCAGAGTCACTGAGTTACCATGCCAAAGTATTTATTGGTCATGAAAATTCAAAAGCACCCTCTTCATAAAAAGTCTTCCACCCCCTCAATTGTTTGTTTCTCCATGTTTTCACAGCAAATTGCGAATTAACTTTAAATTCTAGCTTATTTTAGGCTCACCTGAGCTACTTAATGAATGTGTAGTAAATAAATGAATGAACAAATGAACTCAGAGGCAATTATATTGTCCAATAAAGGAGATGTTTGAATGTCTCACTGGTACACATTAAAGAAAGAAAACAGTATCATAACCTTCCTTTCTCCAGTCAACTTCTTATAACCCCAGCTGCTGGGTCATGATGTCCTTGGCATTCAGTAAAATGGACTGTTTGAAAAATGAATCATTTCAGAGCATTAATTAAAAAAAAAAATCCAAATTCCTGCCACTTGGATTACTGGTCCTTAATCGTTTAGCCTGTGTTTGAGCTGGTAGTCAGCCTCCCCCTATTGCTTTCTATTAACTTTGTACAAGTCATTTAATTTCTAACCTCTTAGTTTCCCTCTCTGTAAAATTCTGATAACAGTATCTATTCTACAGGGTTATTATGAGGTATTCTGATGTTAAATGTAAAAAGATTTTATAACAGTTCTTGGCACACAGAAAATGCTCAATACATGTTTTCTGTTATTGTTTTTCCATTATTATTCTTTTAAAGATTTTTGTCAGCAGATAGATGGATGTCTCAAAGAAGAGCTGCCAATTTGTCAGGAAAGATGTGGGTCTGTTTTTGGCAGATTGAGTTTAATGTGCTGCTAAAATACTCTGTAGTGCCATCTAGCAATTTGTTAGACAGACGGTGGTGTCTTAGGATAGTAATTGAATTGTTGAGAAACAGACGAAGGAGAAAGCTGTACGGACGTAAGAACTGAAGCTAAAAGAGGAGAGAGAATACCTTGGGAGAAAGTGCAGAAAGAGAAAAGGACCTCCTCAGGCCTAGCTTTGGAGAAAATTCACATTTATGGAGTCAGAGAAGGAGACAGCAAAGCCAATAAAAGCAGAGCTAGAATACCTCCACAAAACTCAAGGGAAAAGATACCATTTAGAAGGGATAGTCAAGGGTTTCAAATACCTTGCAGAGAAATCAAGGATGATTAGGTCGAGACTTCTATTTACTTTCGTTAGATTGCTTTTTGATAGCAAGGATTGAATTTTGTCAATATTTATCCATTTCCCCAGCAAACTGCCTGGCTCATGGTAGGTGGTCAGTGTATACTTGTTAAATGAGTGAGTGAAAGGGACATCCAAAAAAGGAATTGCCATGGAGTTTTCATGACAGAAATCAGATTGCAAAAGATAAAGAGTAAATTGAATGATGAGGAAATGAGAGGCACCGATTGAGAAAATGGTTAAAACACAGGTGGGAGATTAGGATGGTCACTGAAAGAAGTCACAGGGTAAACAAAAGGGTTTGTTGTGTTTTTTTTTAATGTGGAGGTGATGGGGGAACAGGGAATGTTTTTAGGCAGAGAAATGAGAAAGAGATTGAATCAGCCTGAGGAGAAGGGGTGAATGATGGAACAAAGGTAGATGGAGAAATAAGATGAAAGAAGAGAGTGAGACACCTTATCCTCTGAGTGGGAGGGAGAGAGGATGAGTGGCCGTATACAAATATTATTATTTAGGAAAGGAAAGTGTGGCAAAGATGAAGTTTAAAGACAGAAAAGAGGGGACATGAGAGAGATCACTTTAGGTGGTTTAAGTATCCTTGGTGCCAGAAGATGGGTGGGGCTAGGGATTTGAACAAGAAAGATTGAGAACAACTCTACAGAACATTCATTCCATCGCTCATCTATGGGGTGGAGGAATAGGCCATTTGACTTAGCCTTTGGTCTCATGTATTCCTTGGGTTCCAACATTATTTCCTAAGAAATTTTGTATACTTCTAAGAATTTAGTTTTTCAGTAATGCTAAAGCTGGAGGAAATATAGATAAGTCTTTTAAGAACCAAGTAGCACTTTTAAAAAAAATGGTATATCATCATGTCAGGTTCTAAAAATTCCATTATTATCAATAGCCACTTGGCAGAGGGTAATTAATTTTATTTTATGTACTCTCTCAATGCTAAGACAATAAGACAATTTTAAATCTAGCAAAGAGATGGTTTAGTGTTTTCATGACAGTAATTCAAATATGTAAATTACTGTTTTATAGTCACACACCTTGCAAATGTCACTATCACATCTGTAGTCCAGAGATAAATGTAATCAGCCTTTGTTAAAGAGTTTTTTTTGGTAAGTTTTTGTTTTGTTTTTGTGCTTTCACTTTTTTGTCTCATGATTTGTTTTTCAGAAGAGGATGATTTACTATATGTCTGCATGGGAGCAACAGGATTGAATCTGAGCCAAAAATTTCAACTTGATTTGGTCCATTTTCCTTAGAGTTTTGGGATTTTTATAATAGGAGGAAGCTGAGCTGATTTCAGTAATTGAACTCTACTACAGATACGGACCTTTCAATCACCTAGTCCCCATCTCCTCTAGCACACAAAAAAATTATACTTAGGCTTCTAAAATATCCAACACTCATTCCACCCCAACAACACTATTATAAGCAGCAAGAGTGTGTGTGGGCGGGGTGAGGAGGAGTATAAGGATGGATGGAGATGTTTGTTACAGAGTTGCTTAGAATCTCTATCTGCTTTTACTTCTGCAGCTGTATGGTGATATGAGAAATATGACTTTGTTTTCTTTTTGACTTCAGAGGATTTTCAGGAAGTGTTCTAGAGAGGTCAGTGACTTTTAACATTTAGATTTCATCCTTAGGATCTCTTTCCTTTTGCTTCTCTTTCCATTAGAGAGATTTTTGTCAGTTCTGCCATTTAGATCTGGATCAAATTTATTTATTTATTTATTTATTTTTTTTTTATTATGAATTTCTGCCTTCATTTTATTTAACTGACTTTTTTTTTTTTTAATGTATTCCCCATCCCGATCCCCTCTCCCAGAAGGATCGGGTAGAGAGGGAGGTGGATCAAATTTAATAGTTGGTTCTTCTTTCCATTCTGGGTTAGTGTGTAGCTTTTGTATTGGTCAGTTTATAACAAAAGCTAATTATTTTCCATGGAGTTCCTTGTGATTTTCCCCTTACATTCTGTTCTTTGGCAGCAGTAGGAATCTTTAAAACTTCAATGTGTGGTTTAAAATCTGAACTTCGACTGCTGAAATTTTCAAGGTATTTGCTTTTTTGTTTTTTTAAGGCAAGATGTTTCGATTTTTGAATATTCATTCATCAGCTATCAAGCTCATTTTTCATGGATTTTAAGTTACTTTTTAACATACTTGTCCTTTGTTTTTAGTACATGTAGAATGGACATTATTTTGTAACCCTTTGGGTATGAATTTCTGAGGCTTGGATGCTACCACATTTTATTTGTGTAAAGATACAATTTTAACTTTCAGTCACATAGATGCAAAGACTGCAATCTGATAGTTATATCCTGTGAGTTTTATAACTGACCAAGTTTCCTTCTTTACTTTAGCCAGTATGTAGCTTAAAACCAAACCTGAAACTCATTTTCAGTAACTTCATACGGCCATAGGTCTATGTTTCTGGTGGCTCTTCAATTTTCCTTGTTTCTTTAAACTTTCTGTGTTTTTTTCTCCTTCTTGTATACATGCTTATGACTTCATATCCTTGGCAGAAGGAGGTGAGTGATAAGTAAATACATATAAATGGTCTCTATAGCGTAGATTTCCTGTAACCTTCCAGTTTTCTGGAGGACACTTTAGGAAATTTGTTATCACCTCCTATAACCAACACTTCTAAGGGTATGAATGTTTTCTTACTTCCTAAGAGGTTTCTGAACTATGGACAGAGGTTCGTGATACTGTAAAGGAGACAGGGATCAAGACCATCCCCAAGAAAAAGAAATGCAAAAAAGCAAACTGGCTGTCAGAGGAGGCCTTACAAATAGCTGTGAAAAGAGAAATGAAAAGCAAAGGAGAAAAGGAAAGATATACCCATTTGAATGCAGAGTTCCAAAGAATAGCAAGGAGAGAGAAGAAAGCTTTCTCAGTGATCAGTGCAAAGAAATAGAGGAAAACAATAGGATGGGAAAGACTAGAGATCTCTTCAAGAAAATTAGAGATACCAAGGGAACATTTCATGCAAAGATGGGCTCAATAAAGGACAGAAATGGTATGGACCTAACAGAAGCAGAAGATATTAAGAAGAGGTGGCAAAAATACACAGAAGAACTGTACAAAAAAGATCTTCACGACCCAGATAATCACGATGGTGTGATCACTCACCTAGAGCCAGACATCCTGGAATGTGAAGTCAAGTGGGCCTTGAGAAGAATCACTATGAACAAAGCTAGTGGAGGTGATGGCATTCCAGTTGAGCTATTTCAAATCCTAAAAGATGATGCTGTGAAAGTGCTGTACTCAATATGCCAGCAAATTTGGAAAACTCAGTAGTGGCCGCAGGACTGGAAAAGGTCAGTTTTCATTCCAATCCCTAATGAAGGCAATGCCAAAGAAGGCTCAAACTACCACACAATTGTACTCATCTCACACACTAGTAAAGTAATGCTCAAAATTCTCCAAGCCAGGCTTCAGCAATATGTGAACCATTAAATTCCAGATGTTCAAGCTGGTTTTAGAAAGGGCAGAGGGACCAGAGATCAAATTGCCAACATCTGCTGGATTTGAAAAAGCAAGAGTTCCAGAAAAACATCTATTTCTGCTTTATTGACTACACCAAAGCCTTTGACTGTGTGGATTACAATAAACTGTGGAAAATTCTGAAAGAGATGGGAATATCAGATTACCTGATCGGCCTCTTGAGAAACCTGTATGCAGCAGGTCAGGAAGCAACAGTTAGAACTGGACATGGAACAACAGACTGGTTCCAGATAGGAAAAGGAGTACATCAAGGCTGTATATTGTCATCCTGCTTATTTAACTTATATGCGGAGTACATCATGAGAAATGCTGAGCTGGATGAAGCACAAGCTGGAATCAAGATTGCTGGAAGAAATATCAATAACCTCAGATATGCAGATGACACCACCCTTATGGAAGAAAGTGAAGAAGATCTAAAGAGCCTCTTGATGAAAGTGAAAGAGGAGAGTGAAAAAATTGGCTTAAAGCTCAACATTCAGAAAACTAAGATCATGGCATCAGGTCCAATCACTTCATGGCAAATAGATGGGGAAATAGTGGAAACAGTGAGAGACTTAATTTTTCTGGGCTCCAAAATCACTGCAGATGGTGACTGCAGCCATGAAATTAAAAGATACTTACTCCTTGGAAGGAAAGTTATGACCAACCTAGACAGCATATTAAAAAACAGAGACATTACTGTGCCAACAAGGGTCCGTATAGTCAAGGCTATGGTTTTTCCAGTAATCATGTATGGATGTGAGAGTTGGATTATAAAGAAACCTGAGTGCTGAAGAATTGATGCTTTTGAAATGTGATGTTGAAGACTCTTGAGAGTCCCTTAGACTGCAAGGAGATCCAACCAGTCCATCCTAAAGGCGATCAGTCCTGGGTATTCATTGGAAGGACTGATGTGGAGGCTGAAACTCCAATATTTTGGCCACCTGATGCGGAGATCTGACTCATTGGAAAAGACCCTGACGCTGGGAAAGATTGAAGGCAGGAGGAGAAGCGGATGACAAAGGATGAGATGGTTGGATGGCATCATCAACTCAATGGACACGAGTTTGAGTAAACTCTGGGAGTTGGTGATGGACAGGGAGGCCTGGCGTGCTGCAGTTCACGGGGTCGCAAAGAGTCGGACATGACTGAGTGACTGAACTGAACTGAACTGAACTGAAGAAGTTCACCCCCTGACTGTTATAGGTGCAAGCATCTCTCTGGAGTAGCCACACTATATATATCTGGAGGAACTTCCAGGAACTTTGACTCTATTATTATTTTGCCCCTGAACAACAATAGTCTTTAAGACTGGTCATTTGAAACCAAGTGGTAGAAAGTGTCTTAACAAGGTAGGGCTACACCATCCTACATTCAAGGCTGCTGCAAGTATCATAGTATACAGAGGTGTCTTGCAGTCAACTCTGAATTTGCTTCAACTTCTGTCTTTTGTCACCTTGAACCATAAATGCTTACCATACTGCCAGGACAGTTTAAATCTTTATTTTGAGGGAGGGATGAGCCACACTGTGCGGCATATGCGATCTTAGTTCCCTGACCCAGGGATCAAACCCATGCCCTCTGCATTGGGAGAACGGAGTCTTAACCACTGGAACACCAGGGAAGTCCCTGCTAGGACATTTTAAAAATGAATTTTGAATAGCAAACTCCAAAAATGGTACATCCTCTTTGAGAATCTACACTCTACAACCTCGAGTCAGTGAACACAGTATTATTAATATATTATTCTCCAGAGACAGAACAAAGGTTGGTATATTTGAAATGACTTGTAGATTTTGGGAGCAGCTGCCACTTGTGTTCTGTTGACTCAGTTGGTCAGAACTCTCTGCATATTTTAAGCAGGATTAATATTGGTAACTGCCTTTTTGATTTAGAAGACACTTAGCAATGCTGTTTCATTGTCTTGACCCTTTTTCTGGGCCATTACAAATGTCAAATTGAATCCAGTCAAAAGTTTCACCATGTCCTCCATATACAAGGTGGTTCCACAGAATATCATTTAAGAAATCACCAAGCAATATTGAATCTGATGGTGCAACTTGGAATTGTAAATACTGAGAGCTGTTGATTAGGATTTTGATTTGTACACTTCTGAACTCAGGGTGGAAATATGCTTTCTTATTACTTTGAGAATTTTACACAATATACTGATCTCAGGTGAAGTTAGTAAGGTGAAAGATATTAAAATGCCATATGTTTGCAGTCTACTAATGGTCAAGGACACTGCATGAGTCTACCAGGCATTTCAAAACTCTGCTTCATGGTAAAATAGAATATCTTGACACACTTGACTTCACTGAGTGTAAAAAGAAACAATACCAACCAGAGTGCCATCTCTTCCCTGCAACATACACATTTTGAGACATCAACTTGCTTCCTGAAAGAGGAAAATTTAGTAGCCCTTGAAGGGTACAAGCTGAAACTTTCTATTTATCTGGCAGTCTAGATTTGAGATGCTATTAAGGCCCAAGTGGAGAATTAGGCTGATGGGCCAACAAGTAGTTAAATTGACTTAGGCTCATGAAGAGTGGGTCCTGGATATTGGCATAGTTGAGCTTTCTACTGGGGACAGTTTTAGCCTGTACTTCTGACCTGTCTAGCTTTTTATTGGTTAAGTTTGACATATAACTGTGTAAACCGAAAGTGTAAAACAGGTTACTTTGATACATTTATATATTATAATATGATTGCAATTGTGACATTACATTACATAATTATAGTTCAATATTGTCTGTATTCATTATGCTGTGCATTAGATGTCTATGGCTTATTTACTACTCATTGCAAGTGTCTACCCTTAAACAACATCACCTTATCACCAACCACTCTCCATTCCCTGGCAACCACCATTATATTCTGTTTCTTACAGGTTTAAATTTTAGATTTCACATGTAAGTGATATTATATAGCACTTGTCTTTCTGTGTCTGACATCTCACTTAGTATAATGGGCTCAAGATCCATCCAGTTGTCACAAATGGCAGGCTATCCTCCTTTATTATGGCTTAATAATATGCCACTGTGTATATTCACATCTTTTTCATCCACTCATCAGTTGATGGACATACAATAACTTGATTTTTTTTTTTAAATGGGAAGAAATAAGTAGATGTTTTTCCCAAAAAGGACATCAAAATGTCCAATAGGTTCTTGAAAAGATGCTCAATATCACTAATTATCAGGAAATGAAACTCAAAACTACCATGAGATATCACCTCACACCTGTCAGAACGGCTATCATCAAGAGGACAGGAGATAACAGGTGCAGGTGAGGCTGTGGAGAAGAGGGGACCCTTATACACTGTTGGTGGGAATGTAACTTGGCCCAACCACCATAGTAAACAATATGGAGTTTTCTCAAATAATTAAAAATAGATCAACCATGTGATCCAGCAATTCCGCTTCTGGGTATATACCCAAAGGAAATGAAAACAAGATTTCAAAGAGATACCTGCCCTCCCTTGTTCATGACCTATAAATAGCAATCTTGAGTTCCTGTGTCCCTGATACTTACATCTCTGGAAAACTATAACTCTGTCTTCTAATCTCCATTTTTAACACCCAGGCATGATACAATAATTTCACCCCCACTGCCTGCCCATTTTTTTTTCCATCCTGGTTTCATCTCTTCACTAGATCCATGACTATTTCCAAACTCCAATAAACCCAGTCACTGTAACTCAGAAGTAAGGGCCTGGTTCCTAAACACTCTATGAAAATATGTTTGAGGTAAAAAAATATATATAATTCTTTGTGCTATGGCATTCTGTTGCTAAGCAAGATAATCAAAATATTTAGCAACCAGAACACAATGAGCACCAACAGTCAAAGGTGACCCTGCAAGACCTGAAAACTTTTAAAGTTGTAACTGTGCATATCAGCTAAATATCAGCTTTGGCTGTATGTAATATTTCTATCAGAAGAATCCTAAAGAATTTTTCAAACTTAAAGTCATTCATTCAGTACATATTTTTTCCTAGCCTACTATTGCCACACAGTGTAAAGTACTGGTTATAATAAGACCTGTGAGCTAAGGCACTTACAAGCTAGTTCTGTAATTATATGAGGGCTGGAAACTACCTTAAATTTCCTCTTAAATCTAGAGAGTTAAATACTCTGGGCTGATAGGGAATTCCAATCCTACTGATTTGCACAATATAAAAGTAATAAGCATCAAATTTTCCTTTTAACAAGATCAGTAGGAGAAGAATTTAGGATTTTTTTCTCCTTTTTAGAGTCCCAAAGAGCTATACAAAAAAGACTTAACTAAACCCTTAAGAGTAATGCCTAGAAAGAAGAGAGAATATCATTTGCATCACCATAAGGAAAAGACACTTTCATATCACTTCTGGATTTTGTATTTTTCTTAAAAAGAACTTATGTCAAGCAGCACTATCCTAAATTTTTTCAGATGATTTGATAGTTGGTGAGCAGCTGAAACTACAGACAGTAGATGAGACAGAAGGGAGAAAAGACATTCAAGGTACGCACTGAGAAGAGTTTGCATGCCTAATGATCAAGAATTATCCAGAAATCCTGTGTTGGGGGCTCCCACTAGCCTGGGGCCAATTATCCAGATGTTGTGGCTGGACTGAATGGTGTGGGAGGATTTGCTCTGCAGGAAATCAACTTGATGAATTTTCCTTTTCTTCAACATGTGGTGCACTGAGTACATATTCCTCTCAGGATTATATTTTTACAGCAAAGCCAAAAAGAGATATGAATCTAATGCTTTTTTTTCCCCAATTATCATTTACTTTGGAAGCTTCTGAGTAAGTAAAACATGAACTAAAGTATCAGGCATCAGGAAACTCCTGTGAAAGAAATACCTCTAAGAAATTTCTGGATATCAGAAGAGCTTTGAATATCTTAGACCACATGAAAGATTTTGGACATTGACTTAACTTTATACTATCTTGACATCCAAGTTTAAAGTGGCAGGTTAATAGTAAGCAGCTCATGAAATGGTGCTGGCTGCATGAGTGGATATATAGATGGATTGAAGGAGATTCAAAAAGCACATGGTGTGGGTATGGATACTGTGACTTTGTTTTCACTTGAGGAATTGTTTTCCTTTGTTTTGCTTGTTTTTGTTTGTTTGTTTTGCTTGTTTTTTCTTGAATAATGAGAAAATTTGAGAACTGCTAAATTTGACTGAGGCTTCCCTGGTGGCTCAGTGGTAAAGAATCTGCCTGCCAATGCAGGAGATGCAGGTTTGATCCCTGGGTCAAGAAGGTCCCTTGGAGAATGAAATGGCAACCCAGTCCAATATTCTTGCCTGGGAAATGCTATGGACAGAGGAGCCTGGTGGGCTATTGTCCATGGGGTCAAAAAAGAGTTGGACATGACGTAGCGACCAAACAACAACAACAATATTTAACAGAAATTTCTGTCATACATGTTGACATCCCTGAATACTCCTTACCTTTAATTAAGGGAGTCATCAATTGTTTATTGAAGGTAGAAGCAATTTTGATCCTATTTCCTTTTCTTATAAAATTCCCTTCCCTCATAAATTCTCTTCCTCAGTGATGAGTAAAAATATATGAATTATTTTGTCTGGTTTCCCTCCTGGGGAGGTACCATTGAAGGTTTGGTCAGAGCAGTTGAGAAGGTATAAACAACTTGGCTGAATGTAAAATGAAGATAATAATTGTTTAAGCCTCTTTAATTGCCTTGATCATGCTTCTAAAAACTTACCTATGGAGCAAATTATATTTCTAGGAGTAGCAGTGGTTTCACAATCTCCTTCATGGTCTTCTCTACCATGTATAAGATGTATCCTCAAAGTGGGAATTTTTTAAGTAAATATGATAATCACAAAACTTTGTACTAAATTTGCTGATAAAAAAAAACCTTTCAGATATTTCATCCAGAATAGTAAAACAAATTTGTTAGACATGTTTCATTTGTAAAACCACATTAATACTTTTTTGTATTTAACCAATGAAATGAAATAATTTAGTAATGGTACATCTAAATACCATGTATCTGTAAAAATGTGACTGTTCTGGAAAGATAGAAAGGAAGTTCTTTCCTTTGGTTCTTTTCAATTCAGATCATGTTTGCAAAGTGTTAATCTTAATTAATCTTTTTTTGGGGGGATCCAAAATCACTGCAGATGGTGACTGCAGCCATGAAATTAAAAGATGCTTGCTCCTTGGAAAAAAGCTATGACAAACCTAGACAGCATATTAAAAAGCAGAGACATCACTTTGCTGACAAAGGTCCGTATAGTCCAAGCTTTGGTTTTTCCAGTAGTAATGTATAGATGTGAGAGTCGGACGATAAAGAAAGCGGAAAGCACTGAAAAACTGTTGCTTTTGAACTGGTGTGTTGGAGAAGACTCTTGAGAGTTCCTTGGACAGCAAGGAGATCAAACCAGTCAATCCTAAAGGAAATTAACCCTGACTATTAGAAGGACTGATGCTGAACATGAAGCTCCAATAGTTTGGCCACCTGTTTTGAAGAGCCAACTCATTGGAAAAAGGCCCTGATGCTGGGAAAGATTGAGGGCAGGAGGAGTAGAGGGTGGCAGAGGATGAGATGGTTGGATGGCATCATTGACTCAATGGACATGAGTTTGAGCAAACTCCGGAAGATGGTGAAGGACAGGGAAGCCTGACATGCTGCAGTCCATAGGGTCGCAAAGAGAGGGACACAACTGAATGATTGAACGACAACAATCTTAATTAACAAATTAAATGCTTTTGTCCTTGATGAATCTATCTGAGGAAATTAAAGGGTACCCTATTTACATACTCAAACATTAATATTGTTCAGGAATCACACATTTCATCTTTACGGATTATAGCATCCACCAAAATCCTCAGAAAGACTGCATCTTGAGAGAGAGCCTAGCTATTCTTTATTTTTTCCATTTATTTTTATTAGTTGGAGGCTAATTACTTTACAATATTGTAGTGGTTTTTGCCATACATTGAAGAGCTATTCTTTATTGAACAAGTATCCAATTGTAAGTGCTTTGGGACTTGTTTTTCAAGCTTGGGAAATCAAAATGGCTGAACTTTCTTGATTGTGAATCTTCAGGGAAAGTGCTCAAATTAAGTTAATCTTTTTGTTTTTTGGTTTTTTTTTTTTTGAGTGCTGACTAAATGTTCAGTGTTATGCCAGGTACTGCATCTGGAAAGGGAGATAAGTGAAATACAATGCAACCCGGCTTATTTAAAGTCCAGCTATTTGGCACCTGCAAATGGCCAGAATATTTGCAAACTGAAATATACAGAGAAGCCTCCAAAGTGCAACCATTCTTTCCCGAAATGACTCAGAAGATGCAATGTGTTTGGCTAGTTTTCCAAGCAGAATAAAGGACTATTCCGTTTGACTAGTAATGAGGGCTATACAAGTCAAACCTTAATAGTGACAGCATATTCCAATTTTCATGAAATGGAAACAAAAATATGCAAGTAGTTTATTTTCACCAAAATGTACTGAGATGGGCAAATCTTGTAATTTTGCACTGTTTTTAGAGCAAAAATCTTAAAAGGCAAATTTTCCAGGACAAATTTTCCAAGGGCTTCTCTTAAACCTTTAATATCCAAATCATTTTCTTTTGCTAAAACCTTGACATTATCCTCATTAGTTTTATTTGTTCACTGGTCTTACTCTATCAGATGTTCAGTTGTGGTGCTGCATGTGACCAGAGTAGTTCTTCAGCATCATTTTCATCAACTGCTTGCAATCCTGAACGTTTTGCAAGATTTGCAATTTCACTTTAAAATTGGTTTCCATTGTATTGTCTGACAATATCAGATAATCTGCCGCATAAAGATCAACATAGGCTCATACTAAACAAGAAGAGATGCTTGAGTACAGACTAATTTTTATAGGAAGTCAGTTCATTAGTGAATAATTTGCATTTTGCCTTCATTTGTATCCTCTTAACTTTGGAGACATGGATAAAGGAGACTCGGATAATGAAGACCACCCGTAAAATCAGCATACCCTCAAATCCAGTCAACACAAGCGTGATTTGATACTTTGTGTGAGAAGATGGATCACAGCAATACCAACCAAATTAATGTGGTTGATTTAAAGTTAATGCATACTCAGCAGGAGATAAAAGGTGCTAGAACACCAAGTCAATTATACCCTCCCCAACACCTGATACTGGAAATTCAACCTAAAGGATTTTATTTCTTTATTCTAAAGTTTTATTTCTGAGGTTAAAACACAAAACAAAACAAACGTAGGAGTGAGGTAGCATAGGATGGTAGGTGAGCTAATAGGTCTCCAATGGGAATGCCTATGTTCAAATATAATCCCTGCCACTTACTGACACTGGTTAAATTGCTTTGTCTTTCTCAGCCTATCTTTCTCAACTGTAGAATGTGAGATTATAATTATACCTATCTCATAGACTATTAAATAAGATAATGTGTGCAAAGCATTTAAAATAGTTCCTAGCCCATGAACATCACTCATAAATGTTATTTTTATCAGTCATTGATTTCTTGCCATGGGCAGGTTTCACACTCTTTCCTTAGGTAGGATTCTAGGGATTGAGTAGGACAGTGCAGGGTGGGAAGTAGAGTTGGAGGTTAGAAAATGATGAGGGACATGTTCCAGTGTCTCCTGGATTATAGTTTATGGGATCTTGAATAGAATTTGTACCCTGCTGTTGTGTGAAAATTGTATAACTCATAATTATGTTGAATTGGTTCATAGTGTTTTTCAGGTCTACTATATCCCTCTAATTTCTGTCTGTTCATTCTATTAATTTTTGAGAGTTTGATACTGAAACTCCAACTGAAAAATCTTGATTTATTTACTTCAAAAATAATTGTAATATATAGTGGAACTACATGTAACCTTGTTCTGTATTTACCAAGTCCCCTGTAAATGTGTCATCATACTTTCATAATTTAAAAAATAAAAAAAAAATAAAATGATGAGGGACAAAATTTTACTTTCTGAGGATTAGATCTGTCTCATGGCATTCCAATTCAATCTTAACTTTCCTTTTCCATAGTTTGGACAAACTCATTCCAAACAATGTTTATTATACTACATTTGTATGTCATTTTGCATTATAAAATGTTCTTGACTGAACTGCAGAAGAAAATATTCTTAATATCCTAATTATAATATTTATGTAAGTAACAGCTCCTAGTAAAATTATTTTGTCTCCTAGAACAGAGCGCTTGATATGGCAACTGCCAAAGAATACTCTTAAGGGTGTCAGAGCTCCATTTTCCAAGAAATTGCTATCAGAAGAGAAGCAATCACTCAACAGGAAGAGAGACTTTCTCAAGGCTGGCATATTTTGTCTCCAGGAAAAGTTGTTGGGGTGGAGGCTTAGGACTTGGTATCTAGGCTGAGAGGCAGAATTTGTCACCTTTCCAGGTGCTGGATACATTATTTTAATGATGTCTGTGATATTTGGGTTTCTCAGGCCACCCAGCAATGCTTCTGGCCCATGAAATTTGTTTGTTTTGTCACCCAAGTGTACACTTGATATACTGTAGGTCACCATGTCAAGTTTCCTACTTGATTTTGTTATGATTGTAGGACTGAGAAGATAAGGGATGGATAAGGGAAGAGCCAAATCTCTGAAGACACTGCCTCAACCCTCCATCCTCTGCCTGGAACCTACATTAACACATTAAGTTTTATCATTTCCATCTCATATTCTCTTCTTTGTCCCATATCTATGTAAATGTTCCATGTTTTCTTACCCCCGTGTCTTTGCTCATTAATTAAGTCATTTCACAAACATTTATTGAACACCTGCTATGTGCTGTGAACTGTACTAGGAATTGGAATTATTGGTGAATTGGAATTGCAATTATTGGAATTGGTGGTGAATAAGACAAATATGATCCTGGCTTGAAATACTTTTTTCCCCCTATTTATCTTTAAAAATATCCACCATTCATCAAGACCCAGCTCCAAGTCCTCCTATTATATGTACCTCTCTCTGATAAACTCAGTCACATGACCTCTTCTTGCTCTCAATTAGCATTTAATTGATACATCATTCACTTGACTCTTATCACATACCCTGTAGTAATTGTTAAAAATGCTTTGGGCTGCAAATATTACCTAGTTATTAGAAGTTGAACCACAAGCAGTCAGGAAGAAGGTGGCCCTAGAGTTGATCTGGCATCTTAGCAATGTTGTTATTCAGGAGCCAAGCTGCTTTGATCCTTCTATTCTGCTTTCCTCAGGGAGTCAGTGCTGTTTTCTCTCATGGTTTAAAAATGGCAGCTGTAGCTCCAAGCATTACATCATTATATTACAGTGTGTAAAGCAGGATGCAAGAGGGGAACAGTGACACCAAAAGAGGCCCCTCCTTCTGTGCCTTTTTCAGAAGCCCCAGATAATTTTTTTGTCACTGGCAAAGGGCAATGCAATTTCCATTATTGGCTTAGATCATTTAGAATTCAGCCCCTAGATTTGGACATATTGCTGCCAGAACAATACTGGGGATCTATTAGGAGAGAAAGAATGAGAAATTACTCTTGGCTAGGAAACCAACTTCATATAGCAGAGTTTTTATGATTTTGATTTGTATATTTATTAGCTATACAACCTTGGAAAATTAGCTAGCCTTTCTAATTCTGTTAATGCATCTGCAAAATTGGGCATAGTAATACCTATCTCACAGGATAACTATGGGCATTAAATGAAATGCTGATGGAAAAAATGCCTCACACATAGTAGATGCTTAAGAAATGTTTCCTATATAAACAGATCGGGCATGGCTAGAAGAGCAGGACTATGACCATGCTCCTACATTCTGATCTGTAGTTTTTGTCCCAGCTTATAGACATAATTATAGGGAAGCTTTGCAATGTTGTTTATATATATAGGCTAAATGATCACTTAGGATTGTAATACATGGAGTTTGGAAAGGAGCTCCCAAGACTAAAAATACCTTCTTCACAATTTGTGTGGCTCATTTCTCCTGTTATAATTAGGTGATCCTTAGAAACTATTAGATAGCCATATCTCAGTGTGATTTATGTGATCAGATCTATTCCCATGATAACTTAGAGTGAGCTGGAGGATGAGATATAAGTCTAGAACACCAAAGAGAATATAATTAACTCAGTTTCTTCCTTCAGGTTCCAGAGCTCAGGATATAATAAATTAGTTCATACTAAGATGTTAATATCTAACTCCAATTTACTGTGTTAAATAGCATAGTCATGTATATAGACTTTCCCATCTAGACAGACTCTGAAATCAGACAGATTTGAACTTGAATCCCATCTCTCACTTAGTGTGTGATTGTTACCAACTTCTGTAGTCTCTTTGGGCCAGTTATCCACCTGTAAACTAATTGAAAATATTGGGTTTGCCAAAAAGTTCATTCAGATTTTTCCATCAGATAGTGTGAAATACCTGAACGAACTTTTTGGTCAACCCAATAGTAACAAGAAATCTCATAGAATCTAGAGCATTAAATGAGATTGTACCAAAGCATTTAGCACTTATCTAGCACATGCTAAGTTGGCCCAAACATTCACTGTTATTATTGTCATTTATTAATGTAAATATTATCATCAAAATTATTTATGGTGTAGAAATAGCAGTGAAGATGATTCCTACCCTGCCTTGAAGAAATGAGTACATTGAGTTTAACTGGTTGGCCTTAAACTTGCCAGGAAGGTCATGGTAGAGCCAGGGCTGGAACCTAGGCCTCCAGCACAGAGCCAGAGGGTCTTCTGCTTGGATTAAAGAGTCTCTCAAAGACCAATATGCTCTTCCTGACCAAGGCTGATTCCTAATGACACAGCTAATTTGTGGCAGCTCTTTTGACAAAGGAATAGGGTTAAAAACACTGTTTTGTTTTTTTATTAGCAAGCAATGATGACATAGACACACCTGGCACTTATTCCATCCACCACCTCATATTTCTCACCCAGGCTCAGGAGGGATCAAACTTACACATGGACTGGGAGTCAGAAGTGTGCCAAGATGATCTGGTGCCAGACACAGCTTATCAGTCTTGTTCACTAGTATATGTCCATCCAACTCTTAGAACAAAACCTATCAGGTGGTAGGTCCTCAATAAATACGTGCAAAGTGAATGAATTTGGTAATTTTTGAGAGGTGAATATTTAGTGGTTAGGATTCTTTTTTAATTTTTAGTTTATAAAAATATCACGAACCTACCTGATTTTTACATTTGGATCATTTGAGCTGCATACATCTTGTTCTAGACAGAACGTAAAAATGAACCAGCAAGGCTGGGTTTTTTTAATTTTCCCGATACAGGCCTGTACTTTGGACAAGCTTTCATTTCATACAGGGTTTGACGTTAATATTAGTCTTCTCTCAAACTGCTCACAAATCACTTCCTGCAGTGAGAGCTAATTTTCTGTAGGAGCAGCAAAACTCAGTCCTTGGGGGCAAACTCAGCTAGGTCTTTCTGGTTTCTTCAGAAATGAAACAGACAATGGTTTAACTTAAATTTTTTTTTTTTTTTTTTTGCACAGCACAGATGCGGAACCTTGAAAAATAAATGGATGAAGCAACCCTGAATTAGGAAAAGATAAGAGTCTCTTTTAACAATGGGCATTCTATAGTCATGACTCATTATTCTCTCCCTCCACCTCTTTTGGGGCCCTGATTGTGTTTTTGTTTTCTCCTCCATCCCTATTCCCAGGAAACAATTTCTTTTCAGTCCTTTAGACTGAATGGTAAATGTAAAGTTGCTCATTCATTAATTCACTCCTTTGCCATTTTGCTTCCTGAGTGTTTGCTTTCTGTCAGACCCTGTAAAAACCCTGAGGGGTCAGAGATGAGGGAGGCATATTCACTGCCTTCAAGGAATTCACAATGCCTGTGGGCGTAGACAGACACACAAACAGATGAGTTATAAAGTAACATAGTTAAGTGCTATTACCAAGATATGAGCCAAATGCTGTGGGAGCCCAGTTCTCTTTCCCAAGAGTATCTGATTTATCATCTTTATCTCTAATTTTGAAAGAGAATGCAAAGTTCTCATTAAATGATTTTAAGCCTCAGAGAACAGACTGGAGAGATATTTTTGGCAAAGGACACCTTCCTGTTGTCCCTGAAATAACATTAAGAGTCTGCCTACCCCATCTCTGTGTATGTAAGGCCAGTCTTGCTAATAATAGTAAGACTATTATTACTTCCAACAAATTAATAATACAGCATCTGGCTCAAAAGGAAGTGCTCCCATCAGTTAGCTGGGGGGGAAAAACATGTCTGCTGTGATACATCTGAAGCAGTTCTGGGGATGAAGGTAGAATGACATGGAGGGTTACTTATTTTCTGGAACTGCCTCTAAAGCAGTCACCTCACTTGGCATCGCCGGTTTAATGGAAACTAAGCACCTGAAAGAATCAAAAGTGAAAGTTTCTATAAGCACTCAGATGTAAAAGTTGTTGGGTCTTCTACCAGTCCAAATGGGCCGTTCAGAAGTAGTCTTTTTCAGTTTACAAATGGATCCTGCTCAATAGTCCCCATTATTTCAAGGCACCTGAAATCTGGGTTTGAAACTTTTCATACATGACCTGCCCAACAGTGAAAAACTTTAGCAGGTTACCTATTAGGTCTTCCCTGGTGGCTCAGTCAGTAAAGATTCTGCCTGCAATGTGGGAGACCTGGGTTCAATCCCTGGGTTGGGAAGATCCCCTGGAAAAGGAAATGGCAACCCACTGGATACCTATTAAAATAACAAAGCAAAGCAAAAAATGAACAAAAAGTACTTCTACTTCAGCAAGTGTTGGGGAAACTACACATGATGAATGTTGAGTTTTTCATGGTATTGTAGGATATTTACTTTTTTTTCAATAATTATTTATTTTGCTTATTTTTTATTTTATTTTTTGGCTATGTTGTGTGGTATGTGGGATCTTAATTCCCTGACCAAGGATTGAACCTGTGCCCCCTGCAGTAGAAGCACAGAATCTTAACTGCTGGACCACAGGGAAGTTTAGGATATTTACTTCTAAGTGATGTTTCATTTTGTCTTTCTTGAATGCTGAAATTGGTGATGACACTGTTTTCTTGTGAATATTGATGTCTTGTGTGGACACGTCCTTGGCCAAACTATTGTTCTATCAGTAGTAGTGTGAATAAAGAATAGCGTGCTCTAGAAATTGGAATATCATTTATTTTAAGGCCTATTTACAAGTAAGATAAAAAAATTCAGAATGTCTGGGGCTAAAGACTGAGTACTTTATCACCCAAAATTCAAATGTTGAAGCTTAGTTCTGAATACAATGGTATTAGATCATTCAACAAGTATATTTGATCATGTAACACTGAAGCTGAAAGAATATTTTCTTTTTAAAAAAACTTTATTGAAGTATAGTTGATTTACAATGTTGTATTAATTTTTACTGTATAGCAAAATGATTCACTTCTATATATTCTTTTTCATATTCTTTTCCATTATGATTTATCACAGGATATTGAATATAGTTTTCTGTGCTATATAGTAGGACCTTGTTGTTTATCCATCCTATATATAAAATAGCTTGCATCTGCTAATCCCAAACTCCCAATACTTCTGTCCCTCTCAGCCACTTCTCCTTGGCAATGGCAAGTCTGTTCTCTATGTCTGTGAGTCTGTTTCTGTTTAGTAGATATGATCATTTGTGTCGTGTTTTAGATTCCACATATGGGTGATATCTAATGGTATTTGTCTTTTTCTTTTCTAATTTACTCTGCTTAATATGATAATGCCTAGGTTCATCCACGTTGCTGCAAATGGCATTGTTTCATTCTTTTTAATGGCTGAGTAATATTCCATTGTGTGTGTGTGTGTGTGTGTGTGTGTGTGTGTGTGTGTGTGTGTATACACCACATCTTCTTTATCCATTCACCTGTTGATGGGCTTTTAGGTTGTTTCTGTGTCTTGGCTATTGTAAATAGTGCTGTGAAACTGAGGAATTTTAATGGGACATTGTTAGCTATGTTTGTGTTAAAAGAAAGAGGTATAGTCAGGAACCCAATTCTCTATTCCAATTGTTTACTATGAAATAGCAGTATTAATAGTAACATCTATTTATGGAACATTTGTTATGTGCCGGGTACTAGGCTAAGTGATTTACATATATTGTCTCATTGAATCCTTACAATCTTTTAAGTAGGTGTTATTAGGTCCATTTCATAGATGAGAAAACTGAAGATAGAGAGGTCACATGACACAGGGAAGACATATGAAGCTGAAACTGGGGCCCAGTACTCTTTACCCCTCACTCATTACACTTCCTCAGGTGAATGTTCAGCAATTAGATAGAAGAAGAACTGGGTTAATGTTGGCAGTGAAGCAGGGCTTCCTTTGAAAGACTCAAATTTCTTACCAGGATCTTCTGCTTTGAACAGAAATATGCTAATAACCATCCACCTGCAATACAGGAAACTCAGATTTGATCCCTGGGTCAGGAAGATCCCCTGGAGAAGGGAATGACTACCCACTCTAGTATTCTTGCCTGGAGAATTCCGTGGATAAAGGAGCCTGGTGGGCTACAGTCCATAGGGTCGCAGAGTCAGACACGACTGAGCAACTAACACTTTCACTTTTTTCCCACAACCATTCTTAGGCTCAAATTGTTCACTCTAGGATTGCAATAGATTTCAAAAAAGTGATGGCTCTCAGATGGAATATGTTCATCCTTAACTGCAGAACCTAGCTAAGTTGGAAGTAAGAAGATCTGGGGAGAAAAAAAAGGCTGTATTTCTACCCCAGTGAATAGAGATGAGGGCTTCATCATCTCTTACTGCAGTTAGGTTTTAACAACTGGAGACTGTGAGCACTTTATAAGGAAATTCTAGTTTGAGTCTACTTTTCTGATTTTGGATGAATTCTGTTCTGTGAAATCTGTTTGTCTTAAGTTAAATATGCTGGAAAATGGATGCTCATTACAGAAGTTGATTATTTCCTTTGAGACAGTGGATCTCAAAACGTGATCCTGGAATGAAGAAGGGCAGCATCATCTGGGAATTTGTATGTATGCAAATTCTTGGGCTTCAGTCTGAGAATCAAAGACTCTGGGTGTGGAGTCCAACAGTCTTTTAATAAGCCCTCCAGGTGACTTTTGATGCTCACTACTGCTTAAGAACCACTGATGTGAGATATCCTTGGGACAGGGTTTATGTGTTCTCTCCCTAGTCTGCTTATGAGAACAACTATATTGTTTTAGTGAACAAATAGACAATTTGTAGTGTGTAATTCGGAGATACAGCAAACCTCAGTAGAGAAAGAGTCTATTCTCTCAGTTTCACAGCCCTGCTCTAAAGAAACTTATAAATTTTCCTCCCAGGACTGAGTGGGAAGACAATTATGTAGTACACCCCTGATGCATGCTAAAATTTGAGAATCATTACTTTAGGATTTTAGCTAATTATTCCAGTAGCTGTGATGATGGTAGATTAGGTTTACAGGTTTGGTACAGTTCAGAAGTTTATACAGAAAGAATTAAAAAAGGAGGGGGGGAAAGGAATTTAGGTTCCTTTGCTTTTTCTATAAAACCATGAACATTTCTAAAATTATTGTGTAGATATGGAAAGATACCAATTATGTGGGGGGGAAGCAAATTGCAGAAAATCTGTATAGTATGGTTACATTAAAAATAAAAAATTCTTCCGTTTGTATGTTTGCATACGCATAGGAAAAAGAATTCACAGCAAACCCTTAACAGCAGCTACCTGGGGGTAGTTAGGTGGAGTGGTAGCCGCTTTTAAATTTCACTTTATACACTTCTACTTTTGAATTTGTCACAATAAATATATATTATTTAAAATATATTTTAAAATGAGCCCATTTTTAATTGAAAAATAATATCCACTTGATCATTCAAATAGTACAAAAGTGTAGGCAGGTTTAATAAATGTTCTTAAACTTTTAAAGTTAAATACCTTTGAATGCCTATTTCTTTTACAAGTGACAACAGTTTATACATAGAGTGAGAGAATGCTTCTAAACACCACAATATTTTATGGAAACATTGTATCTTAAGTTAGAATGAATAAAGATCATATACACAAGAAGGGGGAGAAAAAGCAGGGCAAACATTCAACACTCATATCAAGTAGGTATAAACTTAAAATATAATAAGTAGGAAATAAAAAGAAATCTTTTTCCTACTACTTAGGCTGGCTTCTTTTTTCACCAAGCTCAACTGCTATTAAATAAAACTTGGTGTTTCTGTCCACGTTCAAGGAAACAGTCACAATCCTCAGCTACAGTGCTTCCAGGCATTGAAAAGGTCCAGCACTCTGTATTTTCACAGCATCCTGACATGGACTGGCAGTTTTCTGAAGCTAGTATTCTAACAATCTTCAAACTGACAATGGGCAAATCTCCAAGCTCTGCCTCACTCTCTTACAGGTGTCAAAAGCTAACAACTCTCTTTTTTATCCTTTCTGGAAACAATTCACTTTTTTAGTGCTGCTAATTAGATTTGGAGTGCAATGGCAGTTCTTTGCCTTCTTTTCTTTAATATTCTCGGCAACAAAGGTTTTCTGGTTCTCTCCCATTTGTGTTTATTTTCCTCCTAAATGTTTTGCCAATCAGGGAAAAGCTCCTTGTGGAAACCAAGTTACTAAGTCATTCAATTGACTTCCCCTTCTTCTAGATGAATGACTTATGTCCATAAAAAAGAGGGTTCATTATCATAATACTTCAGGTTTAATATTTCCCAATCTGCTATAGGCCTTCACTAGATTTACATTTAATGCAGACTGCTTTTAAATCATGCTTTGACCTTTCCCCTCAAAATGTTTTTAAAGACATTTAAATATGACAGGCCAGATTTATTTAAAGAGTAAAACAGTTCTCTCTTCCGCAGCACATGTGCTAAATTTGGAAAAATATGGAGAAGATTAGAAGAGGAAGGATGACATGTCAATTCACAAAGGATATCATATATTTTCCCTACTGGGTTAGTAAATATCTATCCTAAATCGACAGCTAGTATCATATACAAGGGTAAAACCATAAATATACTTCTATTAAAATCAGAGATAGGATAGAAATAATTGCTATCACCATTATGATTTAAAATTTTAATTTCCTGGCCATTTCAATAAAACAGGAGACAGAAATAAGAGATGTCAATAATGGAAATAGGAGATATAATTCATATCTGTGAATGAGATGACTCCCTAGCCAAAGAGAATCTAAATAAAATATGTTTAGAATGATAGTTTAACAGTTAACTGGTTTTAACTGTTTTTTTTTTTTTACTGTTTTTCCTAAACATTTCATTCATGTCCAACTCTTTGTGACCCCATGGAATAGTCCATGGAATTCTCCAAGACAGAATACTGGAGTGGGTAGCCGTTCCCTTCTCCAGGGGATCTTCCTGACCCAGGAATTGAACTGGGGTCTCCTGAATTACAGGCAGATTCTTTACCAGCTGAGCTACCAGGGAAGCCCAGACATTTCATTAACCAGTTATAAAACAGTGGAGAGTCCTTTTGCTATAACACCAGAACCAGAAAACACTTAGGTAGAATCTCAATAATAACTGTACAGCAACTATATGGAAAAAATTACAAAATTTAGCCAAAAAAACCCACTTGAAAATGGATGAGAATACAGAAATTTTCAAGTTAAGTTCTTCAAATTAATGCATAGATTTGATAAATTTATGATAAAAATCCCAGAGATTATTTTCATGTCTTGATGAAGTGACCTCTAAATTCCATCCTAAAGAATATATATAGTCAAGAATAACATGTACAGTTTGACCCTTGAACAACACAGGTTTGAACCACAAAAGTTAACTCATAAGTGAATATTTTTCAATAGTACATACTTCAGTACTACATGATCCATGGTTGGTTGAATATGAGGAGACCAAACAGTGAATACAGAGGAACCCAGGATATAGAGGGGTGACTATAAATTATCCATGAGTTTTGACTGTGGAGAGAATGGGTGTCCCCAATGCGCTCTTGTTCAAGGGTCAGTTGTATAGTCTGAAAAAGAAGTCTAATGAGGAGGACTTGCTCTAAGAAATAATAGAAACTGGTTCAAAAACTACAATAGCTAAAACAGTATGGTCCTGGGACATGGATTCAAAATAAAACAAAAACAACAAAACATGTAACAGACTATAGAGCCCCAAAAGAGTGAAATAAAGTTTAGTATGTTTCACCACAAGTTCAGGTATGTGCCATTCTGGACCTGTGTTAGCACAGTGATAAAAGGATTTGTGTTGTGGCAGCTGTTGCTTTCATGCTGGGCTCCTTTTGAAATGATGGGTTCATTTTGAAATGAACACTGCCAGAAAGTCAGAGTCCTTGACAGCCTGTAAACTCTTAGGGAAAGTTAGTGGGCATAATTTTCATGGTCAAGGATTTCTTCTAACGCTTCCTTCTCCTTCTTTAGTGAATATATATGCAACCAGGGTTGAATTGCTTATTTTGGCAGACAGCCTTAAATATTTAGAAGGTTAGCACTACCTCTTGACTTTTTTGTATGTTACAGGTTAAAAAAGAAGTATTCACATTCCTATCCTCTGATCTAAGTAATCTTTTAAAATGTAACTTTAAGATTCCATTTCCTTGGGTTAGTTACACCAATTAGCACAATGTAGTACCATAGTCATCTTTTGGTAGGCGTCATTTTAAAGGTAAAGTACTCACAACACTGTAAATCAGCTACACTTCAATTAAAAAGTACAGTACACAAATGGATCACAATTCCAGATACCTTGCTTTAATCTGCAATGTGTATAGAACCAAATATGTGCCATTGAAAAAATTAAGACTACATGAAATTATGTCTGTATAAGAAAAGGCAATTATTCCCAACCAACAAGCATTAAATTGAAGAGAAAGCATTTTAAAAAGCCTTGCGTTATATTTCCTCTTGTAAATCTAAGGTGTCAAGAAATATTTGAAGTTGATGCTATCTAAAATTATATTTGTTTTTTTCAAAAACATTCTACAGCTACATTCAAGTTTATAACTATGGATGGGTCAGTTCCTTAATTTATGCTGGATAATTTTGTCTGGTTTACCCTATGTAAAGAAAACTGTAAACTTGGCAACAAATTATCTGGTTATCAATTATTTAATGGAGAAATATTTACTGGTTGCTACCATTTGCCAGGTTTTATACAAGGTATTACATTTTTTGCAACAAAATAGACCCATTCTCTGCCCCCATGAAGTTTTAAGTCTATGGAAGACAGATAGTAGACATTTAAATGGCCATATAGATATATGATTACAAATGTTAATAACTTCTATGACAGAAACAGAGTATACAAAGAGAGAAAATAGCTGAAGTTACATACTTTAATTCTGTTATTTAGTTTGAGCATAAGGGGAGGGCAATATTTAAGCTGATATCTGAAGAATGAGAAGGACCCAGACATGGAATAGGTGGGTGGAAGTGCTCTATGAGGAAAGAACATCTCTTTGAAAGTGTAAAGCATGCTGAAGTAACTGAAAGGTCATTGTGGCTGAAGCTTGGAGAGATAACAGGACAGTAGCGCAAGATGAGGTGGGAATGGTAGGCAGGGACCAGATTGTGTAGGGCTATAGCAAAAAGCTTGCATTTTATTGAAAATGCAAAGGAAAGCCATTGAAAGCTTTCAGAGAAGTAATATGATCAGATTTACATTTTAATTTTTTAATAATTTTATTTATTTATTTTTGACTGTACTGAGTCTTCATTGCTGTGCTGGCTTTTCTCTAGTTGAAGCAAGCAGGGGCTACTCTCTAGTTGTGGTGTGCAAGCTTCTTACTGCAGTGGCTTTTCCTGCTGCAGAGCATGGTTTCTAGGGAGAGTGAATTTCAATAGTTGCAGCACATGAGCTCAGTAGTTGTGCTTCTTATTTTTGCTGGTGAAATATGTTAAACATAATATTCTACTGTAAGGCCTGAGTGAGGTAGGTCTCAAGGGAGTTCAGACATCTGCCAAGTGGAAGTCTAGCATGAGCAAGGGTCAGAGTGGATTTGAAGAATCACTGTACAGAAAAGAATGGGGTATAAGTTCTAAGAGAAACCAAGACTCCTACTCATCTGACAGTGGTGTCAACTCTACTCCAGATTAAAAGGCTGAATAGGTTATTCCAACAGACTCTTTTCTTCCCAGTGTGAGTGAAAGAAAGTGAGATTTTATTTTTTTGTCATTGTACTAGCCGAACTAAGCTGAAGTGGACTTAAGTCACAATAACAAGTTTGCTCTGAGATATAATTTCTTACTCTATTTTCCTTTAGTTTTCCCTATAAAGACTTTGGTTACAATGAGTCAACCTTATCTTGACTGAATCAAAGTGAAAGGATTTTCCAGACATCAGGAGGGTAGATGGGAAGAGAATTCAGCACCCACCATGGCCCATACAAGAAGCAGTAGCCACCCAGAATGAAGTAGTGGAGCTGGCATAGATGGAGATCGTAGAACTAACAAAAACTCTCCGACAACTCTGGGATCATTTTGTCATCTTGGTTCAAAAGCAAACAGACCTAAAGCAGAAAATCAAGGCTGCTTCATAAAAAATGAAAGAAAAGAACCTAAAGCAGAAGGGACAAAAACTTCCCTTGGGCTGCTTAAAAAATGGATTTCAATAAAAGATAGGTCAGCTTCCAGAAAAAAGGAATTCCTATGGCTGTGAAACTTCAGTCCACAGGCCAAACAAGTGTCATTCAGAAAGAACACATGAGAGTAGAGGCAAAGGTAAAATCAGTCAAATTGATTCTGTGACTTAAGAGACTGTTATTATATGGTCATGGCAAGGGAAAAAAAATCTCTCTGGATTTGATCTATTGCCACCTTTTATGAACAGAGTCCGAAATAAAACAATGAGATTGTTTTGGTCATTAAGATGCCCTAAGGCAACCCTATTTAATTCTTTTTTCTCTTGAAACAAAGGTACTTAAATGCAAGACTCTGGGGTTTGCTGTAAATAAAACCTATAAATTTCACAGTCACACTTATATTTTTACATGGTTCAGAGCTTAGTATGACCAAATATGCAACAAATATTTTGGTAAAATTTTTCCTATGAAGACAATTAAATTCCTAAAAAACATTTATTTCATACACATCCCCAAAAAGCAATGTTCCAGTTTGCACATCATGGATAATTTCTAAAAATGCCACAGAATGTCAACTTACATGCTAATCAGAAAAAGCAAAAACATTTTTTTTTTTTTTTGAGAACTTGCATTGGGTCAGGTAGCCAATTTAGCCAGGATTTAAAAACAAATACTATAGCAAATGCCTTATACTTAACACTCACTATAGTTGGCTTCTATCACTGTGAACACATCTTGTGAATAAATATCACTATGCTTAATATCTTGTAATAATCTATAATGAAAAAATGTCTTAAAAAGAACACACACACACATATATACACACACACATATGTGCTGTGCTCGGTCATTCAGTCATTTCTGACTCTTTGTGACCCCATGAACTGTAGCCCTCCAGGCTCTTCTGTCCATGGGATTTCCCAGGCAAGAATACTGGAGTGGGTTGCCATTTCCTTCTGCAATATATATGGGTTGTGTTTAGTCGCTCAGTTGTGTCTGACTCTTTGCAGCCCCATGGACTGCAGCCTGCCAGGCTCCTCTGCCCATGGGGATTCTCCAGGCAAGAATACTGGAGTGGGTTGCCATGCCTTCCTCCAGCGGATCTTCCCAACCCATGGATGGAACCCATGTATGCATGCATGCTAAGTCGCTTCAGTTGCGCCCGACTCTGTGCGACCCTATAGACAGCAGCCCTCCAGGCTCCTCTGTCCACAGGATTCTCCAAGCAAGAATACTGGAGTGGGTTGCCATTTCCTTCTCCCAAATGGAACCCAGGTCTCCCGCATTACAGGCGGATTCTTCTACTATCTGAGCCACCAGGGAGGCCCAAGAATACTGGAGTGGGTAGCCTGTCCCTTCTCCAGGGGATCTACTTGACCCAGGAATTGAACCGGGGTCTCCTGCATTGCAGGTGGATTCTTTACCAGTTGAGCTACCAGGGAAGGCCCGATATATATACATGTTGTGCTGCGCTATACTTAGTTGCTTAGTCCTGTCCGACTCTTTGTGACTCCATGGGCTGTAGCCCCCCAGGCTCCTCTGTCCATGGGGATGCTCCAGGCAAAAATACTGGAGTGGATTGCCATGCTCTCCTCCAGGGGATCTTCCCAATGCAAGGATCCAACCCAGGTCTCCCGCATTGCAGGTGAATTCTTTACCATCTGAGCCACCAGGGAAACCTATACATACATATATGTATGCATGTGTGTGTGAGTGTATGTATATATATATATATCTGAATCACTCCGCTGTACTAGCACACATCATTGTAAATTAACTATACTGCAGTTAAAAAAGAAATAAACATCACTCACATTTCTGTATAATCTATATTCTTAAATATTTCATTATAGTAAAATGTTTCTGATTCACTAAAGCTCCTCAGTGAATAGAAATAGCAATGCCAAGTACTCATTCAAGGAAACTGACAGGCCCACACGAGGCAGGTGATGTACTGCTGGGAATTTTGCATAGGCTTGGAAGCCAGGATACTTGGGAAAAATCTGGATTAACGCTAACTCACTATAGGAGATCTTAGGCAGTATAATTTGGGGTTTGGAGATGTCATTATCCAAGGGTAGGGTGAAGAGTCCTGGAATCCCTTAAGGATGTCACAATGATGACTGCAGTGGTTATGGGGAGTTCTAAACTACCCCCACAATCAAAAGAGGTCTTTTTGATTTGTTTAACATGCTGAACTTCTGTGTAAGTTCAGTTTGAAGACTACCATGGCCAAAAGAAAAAAAAAAATCACTGAATGAAGTACCCCTTTAGGATTTACCATTTTGTTGACGCTCTAATACAACTGGATTTCATGTCTTTCTTTTGAACTGCAATAACTGACCATTGGGACCACCGATTTCCCTGTGTGCAAGCGTGCTCAGTTGCCCTGTCATGTCCAACTCTTTGTGACCCCAAGGACTATGGCCCGCCAGGCTCCTCTGTCCATGGGGATTTTCTTGGCAAGGATACTGAAGCGGGTTGCCATTTCCTCCTCCAGGGGATCTTCCCCACCCAGGGATCAAATGCACCTCTCCTGTGTCTCCAGCATTTTAGGCAGACTCTTTACTACTGAGCCACCTGGGGGCCCCTGATCTCCCTGAGGTAAGTGAAATATTTTCACCATTTGAATCAGGAGCATGTTAGCCATCTGCAGTACTGAGTAGTGCAGGTGCATCTTGCTTGTTCACTATGCATTGATTTAACTGCTACCATCTTCACCATCATCTTTCCCTCTCCTTTCCTGTCACTCTGAGTGACATGCCAGCTGACAGTGTTATGAACAGGAAGGTTTGGGCAGAGTGACTGTCAGAAATATTTTTACCGTGTGAAAGGACATTTCTGGAATGTTATGGCATCGTTGCCTCCTGCCCCTAGAGAATGTGGCATGGGCTTTTGGGCTCTTGCCACTGTACCCAGCATACCAAAGTGAGTTCCTGGCCTCATTATATGTTGCAAAATATTTAAATAATAAACCTACCTTATATATCCAATTGTTTTGATATTCATGTTCTTACTTATGCCCTAAGTTAGATTTTATACTTTGACTTAGACACAGTTTAGCCAAAGTCCTTAGGACACTTTGGTAAATGCTATTACCAGAATTAGAACATGCCCCCTGAGTTGCAGTGAGATTTGTGCTAAAGTTCACAATGCGAATTTGATAGCTCTAAACATGAGATATGTACTTGCTGCATTTACTGAAATCCCCCAGTCCCCTATCACTTTCCTTAGATTTCAAAGTTATGGAATTGTCCAGTATGTTTGCTCAGAATGACCTGATGTGACTCAAGTGTTATTCTGGGCATGATGCTGTGGCCAGTTACCTTGGTTGTACATGTTTTAATGTGATTTGGGTTACTGATATAAATGAGTTGATTGCATATAATTTCTTAGTATCTTCTATTATAACAACATTATATTTCTTTTCAGACATTTTATTGTCTCAGACTACAATATAGCATCTCGACATAGTCAATTTTAAGTGGACTTGATCATGTTTCAGTGCTTTAATCTTAAACCATCAGATTTGAAATTTGGATCATGTATTAGCGGCAAATTCATTAACCTCTAGCATCTCTTGGATCATGTTTATAATTATTTCAAAGCTTCCTTTACCCCGCCAGAACAACCATGTGATAATCTGAAAAACAATTCTTTTTTGATCTATTTATTATTTTAGAGGGCAATTTATGACTCATCATGACTATGTCAGAAACTAGGACCCAGAAAATACATTGACATCATCTCAGACACAGATTTCCAGCTAGTTTTACAGATAGGTTAATCAGGTAGTTGTGCATGTTGTGAGATTTGAGGACTCCTACCTTTAAAAAAATACTCCCCTTGAGAGATCATTTGAAATTAGAAGGTCTTTGGACTCTAAAAGTAGTCTACTGAAATGTAAATACCTCTGGCTGCATAGCCTGTAAATCTATTATCTGTTGTTAACAACTTAGCACAGATTTATTTAGCAGACTTTGATAATTAGCTGAAAGGGACCAGCAAGACCAAGATTTGATATTGGTAAAGGACTGGCAGGTCAACAAGATGCGATGTTGGTTTAAGTGGGAGGCAAGTCTGCTTAAAATAATAGTTTTAGCTAGACAAGGGAAGCATGGTGGCATAAGGCATCTGAGGGCAGGCAGAAAAGAGAAATAGCAGAATGCTTAGGCCAAATTTACTTGATTCCCCATTTTCCTGAAAGCCAACCTTTACCAGTGAGTTCTAGATTAGGTTAGACTGCTTGGTTGCCACTCTGCCATCCATCTACCAGTGTAACTTTCAAGACTGCATTGGATAGGATATTTTCTATGCAGGTGGCAAAAATGCAATTCTGTAGCATCTTCCTCCTTTTCCAACTTCCTTAGGTATCTTCTTGCCATTTTGGGAGAAGCTTTCCTTGAAAAACTTACTGTTGATGCTTTACCCTTTAACCAAGGCAACCCTATTCGAACTTTCCCACCAAATGCTCTTTAAAATAGTTTTTACCTGTTGACTCACAGATTTAGGGAACAAACTTATGGTTGCCAGCAGGGAAGGTAGGAAGAGGGGCAGTTAGGAAGTTTGGGATGGACATGTACACATTGCTATATTTAAAATGAAGTGAAGTGAAAGTCTCTCAATCGTGTCCAACCCTTTGGGACGCCGTGGACTATAGAGTCCATGGAATTCTCCAGGCCAGACTACTGGAGTGGGTAGCCTTTCCCTTCTCCAGGGGATCTTCCCAACCCAGGGATTGAACCCAGGTCTCGTGCATTGCAGGTGGATTCTTTACTAGCTGAGCCACAAGGGAAGCCCAAGAATATTGGAGTGGTTAGCCTATCCCTTCTCCAGCGGATCTTGTCCCAGGAGTGGAACTGGCATCTCCTGCATTGCAGGAGGCTTCTTTACCAACTGAGCTCTCAGGGAGGCCAAATATTTAAAATGGATAACCAATAAGGACCTACTGTATAACACAGGAAACTCTGCTAAATTTACATGGTAGCTTGGATGGGAGGGGGTTTTGGGGAAGAATGAGTGAGCGGTAGTCACTCTATAGCTAAGTCCCTTTGCTGTCCACCAGAAACTATCACAACATTGTTAACCAGCTATTTGTTGTTGTTCAGTCACCAAGTCATGTCTGACTCTTCGAGACCCCATGGACTGCAGCAGGCCAGGCTTCCCTGTTCCAGTATGAAACAAAAAGTTTACAAAAATAATTTTTGCCTGTTAAACCACTGGCAGGGGGTGGGGTGGGGGAGTATTGTGCAGGTTCTACAGATTCTTGGGGAAAGCCCTGAAAATCCTTCTCAATACTATTTTCTACACATTCTCCCTCTTTTTTTTGGTTTACTCCTTTATTTTAATTGAACACAACCTCCAAAAACTTTCTTTGCAAGACTATTTGAGAGAGAAATTGTTCATTAAGAACTTTCATGTCTGAAAATCCCTTAATTCTACCATTAAGTGTGGCAGGGTATTCAGTTCCAGGTTGCAAAGTGTGATCTATTTTCATTCATTACATTAGGTATTTGATGGACCCTTTCAGTCATGAAACTTAGATGCTTCAGTTTTCGAAAAGCTTCTATGATTTCTTCAGTTCAGTTCAGTTCAGTCGCTCAGTCGTGTCCGACTCTTTTTGACCCCATGAACTGCAGCACGCCAGGCCTCCCTGTCCATCACCAACTCCCGGAGTTTACCCAAACTCATGTCCATTGAGTCGGTGATGCCATCCAACCATCTTATCCTCTGTCGTCCCCTTCTCCTCCCGCCTTCAATCTTTCCCAGCATCAGGGTCTTTTCAAATGAGTCAGTTCTTCACATCAGGTGGCCAAAGTATTGGAGTTTCAGCTTCAACATCAGTCCTTCCAAAGAATACTCAGGACTGATCTCCTTATGATTTCTTAGGTAATTTCATTTGTCTATGCTTTCTGTAAATGTTATTATCCATATGTTGGGCAACCTACATTGATCCCCAACTCATTTTTTCTCCCTATTTTCTTAATCCCTAGCTTCCAGGAGATTTCCTCCAATTTATATTTCAACACACATATTTTTACCTTATTTTTAATTTCCAAAACATTTTCCTTGTTCTCTTTAATTTTTTAAATAGTGAATTGTTAATGAATGCTGCATAGTCTCATCTCTCTAAAAGATAAGTATTTAAAAATTTTTTCTTCCATTCTCTGTTCCCTGCCTTGTTTTCCTACAAGGTCACATTTTTGATGCATTGTTTCTATTTCTCTTAATGTCTTGTTCTTGATGGCTTGTTTACATGCAATAACAAGAGACTAAGAAGCTGATTGGGAGTTCTTTGTATATGAATGGCCACTGTTACGTGGTACATTTCTCTTTAAGTTGAGAAAGCTACAATTAAGCTTTTTCACTAGGGTTCTCCAAAATGTCAGTAGTTTTAGGTGTTTTATATTGGACGATTTAGTTCTACAGAGAGAAATATTTTAATTTCCTATTAGGTGTTATAAGCCTGGCTGTTGCTGTTATGGGATATACAAAAGGAGTGGATGGAGACTGAAGGTTGTATTATTTAATATACAGACTTTAGATCCTTGCTTTCAGCATGACAACTCATTCTAAATTTTAGCCATATAAACTTTTCTAGCAAGAAAAATACCTCCAGTCTTCTGCATGCATTGTCAAAGGAAATTACTCCATGGAATGCATGAGTGAACTTAGGAGGAGGGGCTCTGTACTCCTTATACCAAGTACCAAACTCTTTATTTTTTCAGCCTTACCCACATCTCTGCCTCTAGAGGTCCTTGGTGCCTCCAAATTCTTAAAACTTTCTGAGCGTGGATTGCCCTGTTTTGTTTTGCTTTTTGGCCTCTCCCCAGTTTCAGGCTTAGGTTTCAATATTATCTACTCTGCTAAGTCAGTTACCACCTGTCCATCTGCTTTCCAGCTTACAAAACTTGTGTTGACATTTCTCTTCTGCTGTCATCTCCTCTTGTGTTCCCTTTGTCCTTTTGGGTTTTATGACTTTAAAAATTCTTTGCTGTCATTTTAGTGAGGTTTCAAAACTGAGTGAAGATAAATGTGTTCATTGAATCTGTCATGCTTATCTGGAGTTCCCCTTATTCATTTTTAATAGCTGTATGATATTCTGTGATATGGATGGGCCAAAGAGTAACAGAAAAAAATATTGAATATATGATAGAACATGTTGTTGAGTCATTAAGTTGTATCTGACTCTTTGCAATCCCATGGACTGCAGCACACCAGGCTTCCCTGTTCTTCACTATCTTGGAGAGTTTGCTCAAACTCATGTCCATTGAGTCGGTGATGCCATCCAACCATCTCATCCTCTGTCACTCACTTCTCCTCCTGCTTTCAATCTTTCCCAGTATCAGAGTCTTTTAGCATCAGGTGGCCAAAGCACTGGGGCTTCAGCATCAGTCCTTTCAATAAATATTCAGGGTTGATTTCCTTTAGGATTGACTGGTTTGATCTCCTTGCTGTCCAAGGGACTCTCAAGAGTCTTCTCCAGCACCACATGAGACAAAACCAGTCATAATAGGCATCAGTCATAGTGTTAAAGCATGGCACTAAAGTTCTCTGCTAAGCAAGTCTTAACCTTTTAGTTGTTGATTGTTTGGAGCTTCAAGGTGTCCAGGGGAAAAGACCAAGATGGCCAGAGTGCTGGAGAGGTGTACTTTGGTATGGGAGTCAAGGTAGACACTTTTAACAAGGTGTTCTGAATATATTTTACCAAGCATTATATCTGCACTTGTGCATGCTGGCTAAATATCAACCATAAATGTGCCATGAACTATTTAATCAATCCTTTATTGATGGACATTTAGATTATTCCTCATTTTTGTTGAACTTTATGGCAATGTATACATGACAACCTTGGACATACGTCTTTCTGCATCTTTGAGAATATTTCCATAGCGCTGCTTTCTGTAGTAGTAGATTTCCTTCACCCATTATCTTGAAAAACCTTGAAAACAAATAATAGAAATCAAACAGTTCCTGATATTTTAAAGATAAACTCTAATTTTAAAGTTAATTTAACCTATTCATGTTTAAAAGTAAGTTCTTTTTTAAATTGGAATGCATTTTTAATGTTAACTAATATGTGTCCTACAAAGAGATTACACCTTCTTTTTTATTTCCCTGTGCTATACAGTAGGTTCTCATTAGTTATTTGTTTTATACATAGTAGTGTACATATGTCAGTCCCAATCTCCCAATTCATCCCATCCTTGCTTTCCCTCTTGGGATCCATATGTTTGTTCTCTACGCCTGTGTTTCTATTTCTGCTTTGCAAATAGGTTCACCTATACTATTTTTCTAGATATCACATACATGTGTTAATATATGATATTTCACTGTATATAACAGTCTCTAGGTCCAACCACACCTCTATAAATGACCCAATATTGTTCCTTTCATGGCTGAGTAATATTCCATTGTGTATGTGTACCACATCATTTTTTATCCATTCTTCTGTTGATGTACATTTAGGTTGCTTCTGTGTCTTGGTTATTGTAAATAGTGCTGATGTGAGCATTGGTGTGCACATGTCTTTTTGAATTATAATTTGCTCTGTGTATATGCCCAGTAGTAGGATTCCTAGGTCACATGGTAGTTCTAGTTTTAGTTTTAAGGAACTTCCATAGTGGCTGTATCAATTTTTATCCCCACCAACAATATAAGAGGTGGGAATATAAATATTCCCTTTTCTCCACACCCTCTCCAGCATTTATTGTTTATAGACCTTTTGATGTGACCATTCTGACTCTGACTGGTGGGAGGTATACCTCATTGTAGTTTTGACTTGCATTCTTTAATAATTAGTGATGTTGACCATCTTTCCATGTGCCTATTGACTATCTGTACGTCTTCTTTTGAGAAAAGTTTATTTAGATCTTCTGCCCACTTTTTGATTGGAATTTTTTATATTGCACTGTGTGAGCTGTTTGTATATAAGATTTGCCAAAAAAAAATTTCCTTTGGTTTTTAAGTAAAAATAAAAGACACATAATTCATTTTCACCAAGAACTTTATTGAACAACATTTCACCATTTTGTTCTACTACCATCTGCTATTTTTCAGGCAACTTCATAATTCCATCTTCCCAAAATTTTTTTATCTTTTTGAGCAAAAAACTGTTCTAGGTGCCTTTTACAGTCTTCCAGGGAATTGAAACTTTTTTCCATCAAGAGAATTTTGTAAGACTGAAATAAATGGAAATCCAAAGGTGCAATGTCTGGTGAATACAGTGGATGGATCAGAACTTCCCAGCCAAGCTGTAACAGTTTTTGCCTGGTCATCAAAGAAACATGTGGTCTTGCATTATTCTGATGGAAGATTATGCATTTTCTGTTGAACTAATTCTGGATGCTTATTGTCAAGTGATGTTTTCAGTTGGGTCTACCTGGGTACAGTACCTTTTGGAATGAATCATTTGGTTTTTCAGAAGGAACTCATACTAGAGGACTCCCTTCTACCCCACCATATACACAACATCATTCAAAGGATAATAAGAGAGTGCTATGAGCAATAAGAGAGTGCTATCATGTGCTTACTCATAAACTTGACAAGTTAGAAAATAGATTCATTCCTTGAAAACCACAAGCTAGAAATCCCAACCAAGATAAAATACATTGTCCTACAACCTTTAAAGATAGTTCATTCATGAAAGAAGAGAATAGAAAACAAAATCCTCTAGATGCTTTTACTGGAGAATTTTATTAAATATTTGAAGAAATAAGACCAATTCTACATCATCCTTTCTAGAAAGCAGAGGACAGAACACTTCCCATTCATACTATGAGATTAGTATTTCCCTGATACCAAACTTGACAAAGACATTACAAGTAAAGAAAATCAGAGACCAATAACCCAATGAATATAGGTGCAAAAATCCTCAACAAAATACTAGCAACTAAATCCAGCAACATATGAAAAAGACTATACACCATGACCAAATGAATATCATCCCAAGAATGCAAGTTTGTTCAATATATGAAAACAATCAGTATAATGGACTATATTAATAGAATAAAGGATAAAAACAACATGATCATCTCAAAAGACAAAGGAAAAGCTTTTGACAAAATCCACACCTATTCATGATAAAAGCTTTCAGAAAAATAGAAACAAAAAGGCACTTTCTCAGCTTTATGAAGAGCATCTACAAAAATCCTACAGCTAACATTATACTTAATGGTGAAAGACTGAATGCTTGTATTCTAAGATTAGAAACAAATCTAGAATGGTCACTCTCACCGTGCTTATTCAACATTGTTCTGGAAATTAGAACCAGTATAATAAGTTATATTGCAAGGAAATAAAAATCACATAGACAAGAAATAAATAAATAAAACTTTCCCTAGTCAAAGATGACATTTGTTTATGTTGAAAATTTCAGGGGATCCAAAAACCTAGAATTAATAAATGTGGTCAGCAAACTCTCAGGACACAAGATAAATTAAATTTGTATTCCTATATTCTAGCAACAAACACAAGGAAACCAAATTAAAAATCTAACTTTTACAATTGCTCAAAAAAGTGAAGTACTTAGATGGAAATTTAACAAAACATATATAGCACTTATATGTTGAACCCCCCCCCCAAAAAAAACAGTGAAAGAAATAAAAGATCTAAATAAATAGACATACCTTTTTCATGGATTGAAAGACAATATATAAAGCTGTCAGTTCTTTCCAAATTAATATTCAAGTTGAACTTGATTCTTTTCAAAATTCCAGTAAGATTTTTTTTTACAGATATAGATATGGTTATTTAAACATATATATGGGAAAGGAAAGGAACTAGATTAACTAAAACAATTTTGAAAAGAAAATACAGTGAGAAAAATCAGTCTACCCAATTTTTTGGCACTTTATTTTTTTGATTGAAGGATATTTAATTTACAGAATTTTGTGGTTTTCTGTCATACATCAAGAATAGCAGTCTACCCAATTTTAAGACATTATATAGCTATCATAGTTAAAATTAGGTAGTATTGGTTGAGGGATGGATGCATAGATCAATGGGACAGAATAGAGAACCAAGAGATAGACCCACATAAATATGCTCAGCTGATGTTTGAAATTAAATGGAAAAAAGGTATCCTTTTCAACAAATGATACTGGAACACTTGAACATCCATAGAAAACATAACACAACAAGCAAACAAAAAACCCTTAACCTAAATCTAATATCTTATTAAACATTTAACTCAAAAGAGATCATGGACTTAAATGTAAAATGTAAACTTTAAAACTTTTAGAAAAAAATAAAAGAAAAAGTTTGTATCTAGTGATAGATAGACTTCTTAAAATTGACACCAAAAGCACAATCCATAAAAGAAAATATTGAGAAATTGGAAAATATTGATAAATTGATCAAAATTTAAAACTTTTGTTTTGGAAAAGACCCTGTTAAGAGTATGGAAAGGAAAACTATAGACACTGCAGCAATATGTGTAGACCACATATTTGCAAAGGACTAATATAAAAGATCTCCTCCATGAATCACACACTTGTCATTGTGAAGGGCCTTGTGTAACTCAGTGAAACTATGAACCATACCATGCAGAGCCACCCAAGACAGACAGGTCATAGTGGAGAGTTCTGATAAAACATGGTACACTACAGGAGGAAATGGCAATCCACTCCAGTATTCTTGCCTTGAGAACCCCATGAACAGTATAAAAAGCAAAATGATATGACACCAGGATTTGAGGCTCCCAAATTGGAAGTTGTCCAATATGCTATTGGGGAAGAGCAGAGGGCAATTACTAATAGCTCCAGAAAGAATGAAGCAGTTTGGCTAACGCAGAAACAATTCTCAGCTGTGGATGTATCTGGTAGTAAAAGTAAGGATTGATGCTGTAAAGAATATGGTATAGGAACCTAGGATATTAAGTTCATGAATCAAGGTAAATTGGACGTGGTCAAGCAGGAGATGACAAGATTGAACATCAATATCTTAGGAATCAATGAGCTAAAATGGACAGGAATGGGTGAATTTAATTTAGATAACCACTATATCTACTACTGTGGACATGAATCCCTTAGAAAAAATGGAATAGCCCTCATAGTCAACAAAAAGAGTTCAAAATGCAATACTTGTGTGCAACCTCAAAAATGATCTTGGTTCGTTTCTAAGGCAAACCATTCAAAATCACAGTAATCCAAGTCTATGCCTCGACCACTGATGCCAAAGAAACTGAAGTTGACCAGTTCTTTGAAGACCTCCAACACCTCCTAGAACTAACACCAAAAGATGTCCTTTTCATCATAGGGGATTGGAATGCAAAAGAGATACCTGGAATAAGCAAGTTTGGCCTTGTAAGACAAAATGAAACAGGGCAAAGGCTAATAGAGTTTTGTCAAAAGAACATGCTGGTCATAGCAAATGTTCTTCTCAACAACCCAAGAGAAGACTCTACATGTGGACATCACCAGATGGTCAATAGCAAAATCAGATTGATTATGTTCTTTGAAGCTGAAGATGGAGAAACTGTATACAGTCAGAGAAGATAAGACTTGGAGCTGACTGTGGCTCAGATCATGAGCTCCTTATTGCAAAATTCAGACTTAAGTTGAAGAAAGAAGGGAAAACCACTGAGACATTCAGGTGTGACCTAAATCAAATTCCTTATGATTATACAGTGGAGGTTATGAATAGATACAGGAGATTAGATCTGGTAGACAGAGTGCCTGAAGAACTATGAATAGAGATTTGTAATATTGTACAGGAGGCAGTGACCAAAGCCATCCCCCATAAAAAGAAATGCAGGAAGGCAAAGTGGTTGTCTGAAGAGGCTTTACAAATAGCTGAGGGAAGAAAAGAAGTTAATGGCAAGGGGGGAAGGGAAAAGATATATCCAACTGAATGCAGAATCACAGAGAATAGCAAGGAGAGATAAGAAGGCCTTCTTAAATTAACAATGCAAAGAAATAAATTCAAGGGTTTAGATTAAAACAATAAAATGGGAAAGACTAGAAATCTCTTCAAGAAAATTGGAGATATCAAGGGAACATTTCATGCAAGGACGGGAATGATAAAGAACAGAAACAGTAAGGACTTAATAGAAACAGATAAGACTAAGAAGAGGTGGCAAGAATACATAGAAGAATACAAAATACAAAAATACAAAAAGGTTTTAATAATCCAGATAACCAGGATGGTTTGGTTACTTACCTAGAGCTGGACATCCTGGAGTATGAAGTCAAGTGAGCCTTAGGAACTTAGGAAGTATTACTATGAATTAAATTAGTGGAGGTGATGGAATTACAGCTGAACTATTTCAAATCCTAAAAGATGATGCTTTTAAAGTGCTGCACATAATATGTCAGCAAATTTGGAAAACTCATCTGTGGGCATTGGACAGGAAAAAGTCAGTTTTCGTTGCAATCTCAAGAAGGGCAATGCCAAAGAATGTTCAAATTGCCACACAATTGAACATTGTTCATTTCCATGCTAGTAAGGTAATATTCAAACTCCTTCAAGCTAGACTTTAGCAGTATGTGAACTGAGAAATTCCAGATGTACAAGCTGGGTTTAGAAAAGACAGAGGAACCACAGATCAAATTGCCAAAATTCGTTGGATCATAGAGAAAGCGAGGGAATTCCAGAAAAGCATCTACTTTTGCTTCATTGACTATGCTAAAGCCTTTGACTGTGTGGATCACAACAAACTGGAAAATTCTTAAAAAGATGGGACTACCAGACCACCTTACCTGCCTCCTGAGAAACCAGTATACAGGTTAAGGAGCAACAGTTAGAACCGGACATGGAACAACGGACTGGTTCAAAATTGGGAAAGGAGTAAGTCAAGTTGTTATACTGTCACTCTGCTTATTTAACTTCTATGCAGAGTTCATGCAAAATGCCAGGCTGGATGAATCACAAGTTGGAATCAAGATTGCTGGAGAAATATCAACTTCAGATATGCAGATTATACGACCCTAACAGCAGAAAGAGAAGAGGAACTAAAGAGCCTCTTGATGAAGGTGAAAGAGAACAGTGAAAAAGCTGGCTTAAAACTCACCATTCAAGAAACTAAGATCATGGCATCCAGTCCCATCACTTCATGGCAAATAGATGAGGAAAATAATGGAAACAATGACAGACTTTATTTTCTTGGGCTCCAAAATCACTGCAGATGGTGACTGCAGACATGAAATTAAAAGACGCGGCTCCTTGGAACAAAAGTTATGACAAACTTAGCACATTAAAAAGCAAAGACATCACTTTGCTGGGAAAGGTCCGTCTAGTCAAAGCTATGGTTTTCCCAGTAGTCATGTATGGATGTGAGAGTTGAACCATAAAGAAGGGTGAGCGCTGAAGAACTGATGCTTTCTAATCAGGGTGCTGAAGAAGACTCTTGAGAGTACCTTGGACAGCAAGGAGATCAAACCAGTCAATCCTAAAGGAAATCAATCCTGAATATTCATTTAGAAGGACTGATGCTGAAGCTGAAGCTCCAATACTTTGACCACCTGATGTGAAGAGCCGACTCACTGGAAAACACCCTGATGCTGGGAAAAGTTGAGGTTATGAAGAGGAGGAGATGGTTGGATGACATCACTGACTCAATGGACATGAGATTGAGCAAACTCCATAAGATAGTGAAGGACAGGGAAGCCTGGCATGTTGCAACCCATGGGGTCGCAAAGAGTTGGTCATGACTGAGTGATTGAACAACAGTAACAAATGTTTAGAGTACCACAATTTAACATATGAAACACTGGGAAAATCCACCTCCAAACAGCAGGATTTGTTTCATAAAATTAGGATACATTTTTTGAAGAATAACTTACAACCACAAAAAACCACATTTTCAAAGAATATTTTATACAGTGTGACTAATGATCATGATATATTGTTAACAAAAGTTGTTAAATAATATCATATAATACATGGTCACTATTTTGTAAAACCAAAACATGAATGTAATTGCTTAGGCATGACTGAAAATACATCTTTTAAAACACCTAAATTCTGCCCTTTCCAAAATTTTATGCAGTAACAATATATGACTTCTTTAAACAGGGAAAAATCTATTTAAAACTAAAAAAAACCTGTTTTAAAAATACTTCTTCTAATTTAGGTTAAAAGTGATAAAGCCTTCTATATAATTAAAGCCTCAATAATTCAATAATTCAGAAAATTATACTTTTCATACTAATGGAAAATAAACAATTCCTTGATATTTTTGCTAAAGTAGAAATGATACACAATTATAATCATAACCTGTTATGTCTTAGGATGAACAGTTCCAATAGTTATATATTTTAAATATATAAATTTCTCTGAAATACAAATATGATCAGGTCCACTTTTCTCAACTACAGTCCATACATTCATTCTAAATGGAGGTAGCAGGGACTTCCATGGTGGTCCAGTGATTGAGAGTTCCCCTGCCAATGCAGGGGACACAGGTTCTATCCCTGATCCAGGAACATCCCACATCCTCTGGGGCAACTAAGCCAGTGCACTACAACTACTGAAGCCCATGTGCTCTGGAGCCTGTGCTCTGCAGCAAGAGAAGCTACCACAATGAGAAGCCTGTGCACTGCAAGCAAGAGTAAGCCCTGCACACCAAAACTAGAGAATACCCTCACGCACCAGCAAAGACCCAGCAGAGCCAAAAATAGATAAGTATTTTTAAAAATGTCAGGGTCCACTACCCACAGGTGTGAGGGCTGGGGGCTGTTGAGCCTCCACGGTGCAGAAGCACTTTCATTGTAGAATCAATGTTCCTGAACTTCAGGAGAGCAAGAAAGGAGTGGGCAGACAGGGGAAAGAGATCATTTTGCTTCACTGATGTGTGTATTCTTTCTTCTGGAACTGCCAGATTTCATCATGACAAGATACATCAGATAAGAACACAGGCACAAGTCACCCCTAACAAGAAATCAACACAAACCATCCAACCAACCTATGCCTCCAAGGGCAAAAACCAAAAGGAAGAAGGAATACAACACTAAAGCCTGGGAAAAGGAGACCCTAAGTGGAGCAAGTTAGAAAAAAAAAATGGTAAAGAGACAGAGAAATACAGCACAAATGAAAGAGCAAGGTAGAAACTCACAAGACCAAATAAACGAAGAGGAAATAAGCAATCTACCTGAAAGAAAATTCAGAATAATAGTAAAGATGTTCTGAAGACTTGAAAACAGAATGGAGAAAATTCAAGAAACATTTAACACAGTTAATACAATCACAAAGGAGAAATCTAAGATATGCAGATGATACCGCACATGTCAGAAAGCGAAGAGGAACTAAAGAGCCTCTTGATGAAAGTGAAGGAGGAGAATGAAAAAGTTGGCTTAAAACTCAGCATTCAGAAAACTAAGATGATGGCATCTGTTCCCATCACTCATGGCAAATAGATGGGGAAACAATGGAAACAGTGACAGACTTTATTTTCTTGGGCTCCAAAGTCACTGCAGATGGTGACTGCAGCCATGAAATTAAAAGACGCTTGCTCCTTGGAAGAAAAGCTATGACCAGCCTAGACAGCATATTAAAAAGCAGAGACATTGCTTTGCCAACAAAGTCCATCTAGTCAAAACTAGAGTTTTTCTAGTGGTCATGTATGGATGTGAGAGTTGGGCCATAAAGAAAGCTGAGCACTTAAAAACTGATGCTTTTGAACTGCAGTGTTGGAGAAGACTCTTGAGAGTCCCTTGGAAAGCATGTTGATCAAACCAATCAATCCTAAAGGAAATCAGTCCTGAATATTCATTGGAAGGACTGATACTGAAGCTGAAACTCCAATAATTTGGCCACCTGATGCGAAGAGCTGACTTTTTAGAAAAGACCCTGATGCTGGGAAAGATTGAAGACAGGAGGAGAAGAGGACAATAGAGGATGAGATGTTTGGATGGCATCACCAACTCAATGGACATGAGTTTGAACAAGCTCTGGGAGTTGGTGATGGACAGGGAAGCCTGGCATGTTGCAGTCCTTGGAGTCACAAAGATTTGGACACGACTGAGTGACTGCAATGAATTGAACTGAATATACAAGGGAAAACCTATATGATTAACAGTGGATCTTTCAGCAGAAACTCTGCAGGCCAGAAGGGAATGGCAGGATATATTTAAAGCACTTAAGGAGAAAAATCTACAGCCAAGATTACTATATGTGGCAAAGATCTCATTCAAAATTGATGGAGAAATCAAAAGCTTATCAGACAAGCAGAAGTTAAGAGAATTTAGCACCACCAAATCAGCCTTGCAACAAATACTAAAGGGACTTGTATAGCCAGTAAACACAAAAGAAAGGAAAGACCTACAAAAATAAACCCAAAACAACCAAGAAAATGTCAATAAGAGCATATATATCAATGATTACCTTAAATGTAAATGAATTAAATGCACCAGCCAAAAGATACAGACTCACTAAATGGATACAAAACCAATTCTGTAAAGCAATTATCCTTCAATAAAAAAATAAATTAATTAAAAAAACCCAAAATATGAAAATCCATATATATGCTGCCTACAAGAGACCCACTTCAGACCTAGAGACACAGACTGAAAGTAAAGGGATGGAAAAAGATATTCCAAGTGAATGGAAACCAAAAGGAAGCCAGAGTGACTATCTTTATTTCAGACAATATAGACTTTAAAATAAAGAATATTATACCAAGCAAAAAAGGCACTACATAATGATCTAGGGATGGATCCAAGAAGAAGACATAACAATTGTAAATATTTATGCAGCCAACATAGAAGCACCTTAATAAATAACACAAACACTAACAGGCCTAAGAGGGGAAATAGACAGTAACACAATAATAGTAGGGGACTTTAACACCCCACTTACACCAATGGACATATCATCAGAACAGAGAATCAATAATGAAACACAAACCTTAAATGAAACATCAGACCAAATGGACCTAATTGATACCTTCAGGACTTTCCACCCAAATGCAGAAAAATACACTTTCTTCTCAAGTGCACATGGAACATTCTTCAGGATAGACCATTTCTTGGGCCACAAATCAGTAAATTTAACAAAATTGAAATCGTATCAAGTATCTTCTCTGACTACAATGCTATGAGACTAGATATCAACTACAGGAAAAAAAACTGCAAAGAACACAAACTCATGGAGATTAAACAATATGTTATTAAATAACAAAGAGGTTACTGAGGAAACAAGCAGGGAAATAAAAAAGATTCCTAGAAACAAATGACCATGAAAATATGACAACCCAAAACCTATCAATTAAGTTCAGTCACTCAGTTGTGTCCAACTCTTTGCAACCCCATGGACTGCAGCATGTGAGGCTTCCCTGTCCATCACCAACCCAGAGATTGCTCAAATTCATGTCTATTTAGTCGGTGATACCATCCAAACATCTCATCCTCTGTTGTTCCCTTCTCCTCCTGTCTTCAATCTTTCCCAGCATCAGGGTCTTTCCAATGAGTCAGTTCTTCACATCAGTTGGCCAAAATATTAGAGCTTCAGCATCAGTCCTTCCAATGAATATTCAGGACTGATTTCCTTTAGAATTGACTGGTTTGATCTCCTTGCAGTCCGAGGGACTCTCAAGAGTCTTCTCCAACAACACAGTTTAAAAGTATCAATTCTTCATCACTCAGCTTTCTTTATGGCCCAACTCTCACATCCATACATGACTACTGGAAAAACCCTAGCTTTGACTAGATGGACCTTTGTTAGCAAAGTAATGTCTCTGCTTTTTAATATTTAATATGATGTCCGGGTTTGTCATAGCTTTTCTTCCAATGAGCAAGCATCTTTTAATTTCATGGCTGCAAACCTATGGAATTCAGCAAAACCAGTTCTAAGAGGGAAGTTTGTAGCAACACAATCCTACCTCAGGAAACAAGATAAGCATCAAATAGACAACCTAACTCTACATCTAAAGCAGCTGGAAAAGAAGAACAGAAAACCCCCAAAGTCAGCAGAAGTAAAGAAATCATAAGGATCAGCAGAAATAAATGAAAAAAGAAATGAAGGAAACAATAACAAAGATTGATAAAACTAAAAGCTGATTCTTTGAGAAGAGAAACAAAATTGACAAATCAGTGACCAGACTCATCAAGAAAAAAAAGGGGAGAAAATCAAATCAACAAAATTAGAAATGAAGAAGGAAAGGTTGCAAAAAAAAAAAAAAAACAGAAATATAAGGATCATAGAGAATATTATAAGCCACTGTATGCCAATAAAATGGACAACCTAGAGGAAATGGACAGATTCTTAGAAAAGTTCAACATCCCAAGACTGAACCAGGAAGAACTAGAAATTATGAACAAGCCAATTACAAACACTGAAATAGAAACTGTGATCAATAGTCTCCCAAAAAGCAAAAGCCCAGGGCTAGATGGCTTCACAGGGAAATTCTATCAAACATTTAGAGAAGAGCTAATGCCTATTTTTCTGAAACTTCCAAAAACTTGAAGAGGAAGGAATACTTCCAAACTCATTCTACAAGGCTACAATCACCCTGATACCAAAACCAAGCAAAGACAACACAAGAAAATAAGATTACAGGCCAATGTCACTGATGAAAATAAATGCAAAAATCCTCAACAAAATTCTTGGAAACAGAAGTCAACAACACATTAAAAAGCTCATACACCATGATCAAGTTGGGTTTATTCCAGGGATGCAAGGATTCTTCAATATACACAAATCAGTCAATGTGATACACCATACTAACCAACTAAAACATAAAAACCATATGACCATCTCAATAGATGCAGAAAAAGCCTTCAAAAAAATTCAGCACCCATTTATGATAAAAACGCTTCAAAAAATGGGCATAAAAGGAACCTACCTCAACATAGTAAAGACCATATGTGATAAGCCCACAAGAAACATTATTCTCAGTGGTGAAAAGATAAAAGCATTCTCTCTAAGATCAGTAACAAGATGGGGTTGTCCACTCTCACTACTATTATTTAACATAGTTTTGGAAGTCCTAACTACAGCAATTAGAGAAGAAAAGGAAATAAAAGGAATCCACATTGGAAAAGAAGTAAAACTCTCACTGTTTGCTGATGACATGATACTGTACATAGAAAACCCAAAAAATAGTATCAGAAAATTACTAGAGCTAATCAGCGAATTTAACAAAGTTGCAGAATACAAAATCAATACACAGAAATCACTTGCATTCCTATATACTAACAATGAAAAATCAGAAAGAGAAATTAAGGAATCAATCCCATTCACCATTGCAACAAAAACAATAAAATATCTAGGAATAAACCTACCTAAGGAGACAAAAGAACTGTATATGGAAAATTATAAACACTCATGAAAGAAATCAAAGATGACATAAACAGATGGAGAGATATTCCATGTTCCTGGGTAGGAAGAATCAATATTGTGAAAATGACTATCCTACCAAATGCAATCTACAGATTCAATGCAATCCCTATCAAATTACCAATGGCATTTTTCACAAAACTAGAACAAAAAATTTCACAATTCATATGGAAACACAAAAGACCCTGAATAGCCAAAGCAATCTTGAGAAAGAAGAATGGAGCCAGAGGAATCAACCTTCCTGACCTCAGACTACACTACAAAGCAACAGTCATCAAGACAGTATGGTACTGGCACAAAAACAGAAATATAGACCAATGGAAAAAGATAGAGAGCCCAAAGACAAACCCATGTACCTATGGGTTCCTTATTTTTCTAAAAGGAGGCAAGAATATACAATGGGGTTCAAAGATAACCTCTTCAATAAGTGGTGCTGAGATAACTGGACAGCTACATGCAAAAGAATGAAATTAGAACACTTCCTAATGCCGTACACAAAGATAAAGTCAAAATGGATTAAAGACCTAAATGTAAGACCAGAAACTATAAAACTCTTAGCGAAAAATATAGGCAGAACACTCAATGACATAAATCAAAGCAAGATCCTCTATGACCTACCTCCTACAGTAATGAAAATAAAAACAAAAATTAACAAGTGGGACCTAATTAAACTTAAAAGCTTTTGCACAGCAAAGGAAACTAAAAGCAAGCTTAAAAGACAACCCTCAGAATCGAAGAAAATAATAGCAAATGAAACAACTGACAAAGGATTAATATCCAAAATATACAAGCAGCTCATACAAGTCAATACCAGAAAAACAAACAATGCAATCAAAAAATGGGGAAAAGACCTAAAAAGACATTTCTCCAAAGACAGACAGATGGCTAATGAACACATGAAAATATGCTCAACATCACTCACTGTTAGAGAAATGCAAATCAAAACTGCAATGAGATACCACTTCACACCAGTCAGAATGGCCATCATCAAAAAGCCTACAAATAATAAATACTGGAGAGAGTGTGGAGCAACGGGAACCCTCTTACACTGTTAGTGGGAATGCAAACTGGTACAGCCACTATGGAGAACATTGTGGAGATTACTTTAAAAACTGGGAATAGAACTGCCCGATGACCCAGCAATCCCACTCCTAGGAATATACCCTGAGAAAACCAAAATTGAAAAAGACACAATGTTCATTGCAGCCTATTTACAATAGATAAAACATGGAAACAACCTGGATGTCCATTGACAGATCAATGGATAAAGAAACTATGATACATATGTACAGTGGAATACTACTCAGCCATAAAAAGGAACATATTTGAGTCAGTTCTAATGAGGTGGATGAACCTAGGGCCTATTATACAGAATGAAATAAGTCAGAAAGATAAATATAAATATTGTAAACTGATGCATACATATGGAATCTAAAAAGATGGTACTGATGAATTAATTTTGAGGGCAGCAGTGGAAAAACAGACATAGAAAACAGACCTATAGACACAGGGGGAGGGGAGGAGGGAGAGGGTGAGATGTATGCAGAGAGTAACATGAAAATTTACAATACTATATGTAAAATAGATAGCCAACAGGAATTTGCTGTATGACTCACGGAACCCAAACAGGGGCTCTGTGGCAGTATAGAAGGGTGGGATGGGGAGGGGGCTGGGAGGAGGTTCGGGAGGGAGGAGACATGGGTATACCTATGGCTGATTCTTGTTGATATATGACAGAAAACCACAAAATTCAGTAACGCAATTATCCTTCAATTAAAAAAAAGAAAAAATATTTTTGGAGGAATCAAGTCAACAGTTCTCAGTAAATATTTATTGTGCATTTACCAGGAAAAAAAAAAAGGAGGCAGAAATAAGCTTGAGCTTTGGAGCAAGAAGTCATGGCTTCTAGTTCCTGGGCCACCACCTGTGAGCACTGTGACTCAGGTCAATTATTTTTTTCTTACCTCTCTTTTTCTCTTTTATAAAATGGAAAAATTAACAATTTCTTCCTCAAGTCTCCTCATGTGGATCAAATTAAATAATATGGATGAAAGTACTATGAAAATTGTTAAATCGCATCTCCACTGTTCTTTATTATGTCTATTTCCTGTGAGACAAACATTACCCTTTGCTTGGCTTAGCGAATCCCTGGATACATCTTACTAACTAAAAATCTACAATCACATGGTACTCATGGAGGGAAACTGTATTTTGTAGAATGTTATTGATGCCTCAAATGTTTAAGTGGCCTCTCCCCTCTCCCCATGTAGAAAATGGCTTTCGAAAGTAATTCATCAGAAAGCTATTTGTGGAAGGCGTTGCTTAGCTCATTTAGGCACTACAATATTCCCTTCTTTCTGTTAAGATCATTTGCAGTTTCATGGGCAGAATTATGTTTTTGAGAGTTTTGCAACTTAGGTGTGGTGTTTGTTTTCCATCAGCGTTGTTGACCAATTTAGAATCTCACTCAGATCCAGCTGATGGTCTCTCCAGCAGCCTTCCAGCCTAAGGAAGGAATAGGGTTAAGAAAACAAGCATGAATATTTTTTTACAGGTCTATTATATGTTAAAAAAATTCTCAGAAAGGACCTCAATTAGCTCTAGCAATGAATACAATTTTCATGGGTTTGCTTAGGTATCTGCAAAACTCTTCCCTCATGTAAAAAATAGAAATAAAAGAAAGAGTTTTGTAAACTTCTTCAAAACTATCAGCCATTGCACCTAATAGTTTAGGGTGCTCAACTTTTTGGGTGTTGCAGTATTTATGGGTTTTTTTTTGGGGGGGTGGCTAAAAAAATCTGGCCTTCATCTCTATAGTGACAAATAAGGCTTTTTAGTCTTCAAGTACCCTGGAGCATAAACAGAATCCTTCCCTAGCAAGCACCAGACAGCGAGGAGATTACCTTTTTTCTGTTGCTCTGAGGTACATTCACTCATATTAATCTTGTCATCCTGTGTACCAGTGCCCTCTTGTGAAAAATAGTTATGGGTCCACACTTGTTTCGATTTTGCCTGTTTCTTATTTTAAAAAAAAGAGAGAGAGAGAGAGAGAAAATGTAGATCAGACAGTGATTGAAGCGTTTTGCCCCTTCCCTTTCTCCTTCCTCCTTTTCCTTTTTGTTTTTATCCAGTCTCCCATTCCATTTCCTCGCCACACACTCTGCCTCCTTGACCTCAAATTTTTCTCCTCTTTCTTTATCTTAATAGATTTTTAGAAGCATGAAGCTGATGTCAATTCTAAGAAGTCTGTCTATCCCTAGAACCCAAACACTTTGACCTTTATTTTTTTCTCAAAGTTTTAGGGTTTACATTTAAGTTCATGATCCATTTTGGAAAAATTTTCCCAATTCCCACCAAAGAAAATAGATAATAGAAAATATAGAATTACTTGGGTCTTTAACATAAATCACAGCAAGATCCTCTATGACCCACCTCTCAAAGTAGGAAATAAAAACAAAAAATAAAAAAAAGAGACCTAATTAAACTTAAGAGCTTTTGCACATGAAGGAAACTATAAGCAAGGTGACAAGACAGCCCTCAGAATGGGAGAAAATAATAGCAAATGAAAAACTGACAAAGAATTAATCTCCAAAATATACAAGCAGCTCATGCAGCTCAATACCAGAAAAATGAACAACCCAATCAAAAAGTGGAAAAAAGATGTAAACAGACATTTCTCCAAAGAAGACATAGAGATAGCTAATAAACACATGAAAAGATGCTCAACATCACTCAGTGTTAGAGAAATGCAAATCAAAACCACAATGAAGTATAATCTCACACCAATCAGAATGGCCATCATCAAAAAGTCTATAAACAACAAATGCTGGAGAGGGGGTGGAGAAACTGTTGGTGGGAATACAAAGTGGTACAGCCACTATGGAGAACAGTGTGGAAATTAAAGACTGGAGATAGAATTTCCATATGACCCAGCAATCCCACTCCTAGGCATATACCCTGAGGAAACCAAAATTGAAAAAGACACATGTACTCCATTGTTCATTGTACCACTATTTACAAGAGCTAGGACATGGAAGCAATCTAGATGCCCATTGGTAGATGAATGGATAAGGAAGTTATGGTACATATACACAATGGAATATTACTCAGTTATACAAAGGAATGCATTTGAGTCAGTTCTAATGAGTTGGATGAACCTGAAGCCTATTATACAGAGTGAAGTAAGCCAGAAAGAAAAGACAAATACTGTATATTAACACATATGTATGGAATTTAGAAAGACAGTATCAATGATCCTACATGAAGAGCAGCAAAGGAGACACAAATGTAAAGAACAGACTTTTGGACTCAGTGGCGGAAGGCGAAGGTGGGATGATTTGAGAGTATAGCATTGAAACATGTACATTACTATATGTAAAATAGATGACCAGTCCAAGTTCAATGCATGAAGCAGGGCACTCAAAGCCAGTGCTCTGGGACAACCTAGAGGGATAGATGGTGGGGAGGGAGGGGGAAGGGGGGGGTTCAGGATCGGGGGGCACATGTATGCCTGTGGCACTTTCATGTTGATGTATGGCAAAAACCATCAAAATATGTAAAGTAATTATTCTCCAATTAAAATAATTAATTAAAAAAAAAGAATTACTTGGATCATTAGACTTATTTCCCATCTTCATCTTCACGATTTGAAGTTACTGCAGACTGAAAGGAAACGGTAGTATTTGGGGACAAAAATAAAGTTACTGTCCACATTTAACTTCAAGGTTTGTGATAGGTTGCTGAGCCAGAGTAAAGTTGTAAGACAGTTTCACAGGACAATATTTTCTCTTAACAGAATAAGCCTCAGTTTCCTACTCTATGAAATGGGGATGATAATACTAATACACAATTTGTTGCTGTTGTTCAGTCGCTCAGTCGTGTTCGACTCTTTGTGACCCATAAGAGGGTGTTTGCCATGACCAGTGCATTCTCTTGGCAAAACTCTTAGCCTTTGCCCTGCTTCATTTTGTACTCCAAACTTGCCTGTTACTCCAGGTATCTCTTGACTTCCTACTTTTGCATTCCAGTCCCCTATGATGAAAAGAACAGTTTTTTTTGGTGTTAGTTTTAGTAGGTCATGTCGGTCTTCATAGAACCATTCAACTTCAGCTTCTTCAGCATTAGTAGTTGAGGCATAGATTTGGATTACTGTGATATTGAATGGTTTGCCTTGGAAATGAACAGAGATCATTCTTTCATTTTTGAGGTTGCACCTGAGTACTGCATTTTGACTCTTTTGTTGACTATGAGGGCTATTCCATTTCTTCTAAGGGATTCTTGCCCATAGTAGTAGATATAATAGTCATTTGAATTAAATTCGCCCATTCCCAAGCATTTTAGTTCATCGATTCCTTAAATGTTGATGTTCACTCTTGTCATCTCCTATTTGACCACTTCCAATTTACCTTGATTCATGGACCTAACGTTCCAGGTTCCTATGCAATATTGTTCTTTACAGCATCAAACTTTACCTATGCAATGTTGTTCTTTACAGCATCGAACTTTACTTCAATCACCAGTCACATCCACAGCTGGGTGTTGTTTTCACTTTGGCTCAGCATCTTCATTCCTCCTGGAGCTATTTCTCCACTCTTCTCCAGTAACATATTGGGCATCTACTGACCTGGGGAGATCATCTTTCAGTGTCATATCTTTTTGTATTTTCATGCTGTTCATGGGGTTCTTAAGGCAAGAATGCTGAAGTGGTTTGCCATTCCTTTCTCCAGGGGACCACATTTTGTCAGAAGTCTCCACCATGACCCATCTGTCTTGGGTGGCCCAATATATAATTAGCATTAGTTACTGGAAAAAGTTACCAAGTTGTAGGAGAACCTTAATTGTCTTGTATTTCAAGACAAGAAATGTAGCTTTTATTTGTTATATACAACAGGGTGTCATCAAACTTTTTAGCAGGTTAGTTTTAAGAAAATTGGTACAATGGCAGTGGGTAGGAGGAAAAACTAAAGGTGGGCAGGTTATTTGACTTGCCCAAATGATGTGTTATGATAAAAATTGCTAACATTTATTGAATATTTGCTATATGCCAGGCACTGTGCCAATCCTTTTTCTGTCTCATCTCATTTAATTCTTTCAGCCACTCTGTGAAGTAGGTAATATTTATCTACATTTTACAGATGAAGAAACTGAGGCACTGAGCAATTAAAAAATTTACTTAAGCCATAACTTAGTAGGAGGTAACCAAAGAAGAGCTGAGTAAGTGGCAGAGCCACGGTTTGACGCAGATTGTCTGGCTTCGGAACCCTCAAGCTTAAACACTGTAGTGTACCATTGCTAATGTCAGTCAACAACTCCACAAAGTGCCATCCATATTTACCCATTAGCATTACTTCAAAGAACATTTGACAATTTGAGGGTTTTCTGTGTAGGCTAATTATTCAGTTGTCTTCCGCGATCTGGGTATTAAGTGTCTTGAGTTTGTGATTTTTTATCTATCCCTCAAGCATATTTTAAAAAAAGATTGTTTATAGTGGAAATCTTACTAAAATATACTGTAAGTTTCACTGCTTTTGTAAAGAGTTTTCTTGAATCTGATTAATTCCGGGTTTTTATATGTCAATTCTTTTACTTTGGAAGCTAAACCTTTAGAAACTATTAAGGTTTGGAGTACAGTGTGAACCTATAGTCGCTTCTTTCTTTTCTTCTTTCTTCTTCCCTTTCTCCCTCCCTCCCTCCCTCTTTCCTTCCTTTCTCTCTCCTTCCCTCCCTTCTTTCCTCTTCTCTTCTTTCTCCCTCCCTCCTTCCCTCTTTCTCTGCTCTTCCTCCTTCTCTTCCCGCCTCCCTCCCTCCTTCTCTCTCTCTCTTTCTCACTCCCCGACTCACCAATTCTCTCAGTTGTTATTGAGGGCTTACTTTCCCCTTTTGGCCTTAAGCCCCCAGGTCACTTGTACATACTTCTTGTCTCCTTCCTTGTGATCTGCTGTCTCTGCTCACAGATGTCAGAATTCTGTTGCTGTTCTTGTGTTTTATAACATGGATCTTCTTTCCTCTTTGATATTCTTCCCATTGTTTTTCACTGATCTCTCTCCTCCCTTCCTATTCTCTGTTTTGCTGCAGTGGGACTGGATTTTGCTATCTAGGCTAATCAATCAACTATTCCTTTTCCCTGGGCAAGGCTGGGGGGTGTTGTGTAAAATTTTACCCCTTTTCTCTGGCCAGTGAAAACATTATTGACAAGACCTATAAACTATGCACTTTTTACTTCTTAGCTATCTCATAGTTTCTCTTATTTTGGGATTCTTGTTTGCTTTAAATAGCTGAGGTTACTAAACATCTAAATCTGGAAAATCTTAGCTTTATATTTTTTCTAGAATAGAAGGCTTAATAGCATTTAACTTTGAAAAGTCTAAATTGTGATAGTTTTAAATTTAATTATTGCAATAAGCATAAAATAGCAATGTATTTGTTAAATACTCTAGTCTTTCAACTATTTTCAATTTAAAACTACATAAGTTCTGAAAATTTTAGTCCACAAAAAAATAAGCAAACCTGCACATGGATGTTTATGTCAGCCTTATTCATAATTGGTGAACTTAAAAATCTTCTGAGCCTAGTGGCTCAGAAAGTAAAGAATCTGCCTGCAATTCAAGAGATCTGACTTTGATCCCTGGGTTGGAAGATCCCCGGGAGGAGGGCATGGCAACCCACTCCAGTATTCTTGCCTGGAGAATCCCATGAACAGAGGAGCCTGGTGGGCTATAGTCCCCAGGGTTGCAAAGAGTCAGATGTGACTGAGTGACTAACACAAGGAGACAAGGACAAGGAAAAGCAACCAAGATGGCCTTCAGTAGGAGAATGGGCAAATAAACTGGGGTACACCCAGACACTGACAGTATTATTCAGCACTAAAAAAGAATGAGCAGTGAAGCCATGAAAAGACATGGAGGAACTTTAAATGCACATTACTAAGTGAAAGAAGCCAATCTGAAAAGTCTACATACTATACAATTCTAACTATGTGACATTCTGGAAAAGGCAAAACTATGGAGATAGTTAAAAGATTAGTAGTTTCCAGGGACTGGGAGATGGGGAGGAGGGACAAAGAGGTGGAGCCCAGGTGAATTTTAGGTCAGTGAATATACTAGGTATGATTCCATAATGATAGATACATGTCCAAGTAGACAGATACATTTGTCCAAGTCCACAAATTATAAAACACCAAGAGTGAGCCCAAATGTAACTTACTTTGAGTGATAAGGATGTATTGATGTAGGTTCATCAGTTGTAATAAATGCAGCACTCTGGTGACAGGGTGTTGATGTTTGGGGAGGCTATGCAGTTGTGAGGTCAGGGAGTATATAACGTCTTCGTGCCCTCCCCCCCAGTTTTGCTGTGAACCTAAAATTGCTTTAAAACAAAGAAGTATTTTTTAAATTGAGATATAATTAGCATATATAACATTGTGTAAGTTTAAGGTGTATAGTATGTTGATATGACACATTTATATATTGCAGTATAATTACCACCTTGAGTGAGTGAGTGAGTGAAGTCGCTCAGTCGTGTCCTACTCTTTGCGACCCCATGAACTGTAGCCTACCACGCTCCTCCGTCCGTGGGATTTTCCAGCCAAGAGTACAGGAGTGGGTTGCCATTGTTGGCCAATACCTCCATTATGTCACATAACTATTACTTCATTTTGTGGTTAGAGCATTTAGTATCTAGTCATTTAACAACTTTAAGGTTTATAATACAATATTTCTAACCATAACTTCAATGTTCCGCATTAGATCTCCAAAACTTATTCCTCATCTAACTGCAAGTCTGTACCATTTGACCAACATCTCCTTAATTCCCCCACCTTCAGGCCCTAGTAACCTCCATTCTACCCTCTGTTTCTATGAGCCTGACTTTTTTAGACTCTACTACATACAAGTGAGATCACACAGTATTTCTCTTTTTCTTTCTCAGCTATGTCACATAGCATAATGCCCTCAAGTTCTATCATGCTATCACAGATGGAGAGATTTCCTTCTTTCTCATGGTTGAATAATATTTAATTGTGTATATATAAATCACATCTTTTTTATCTATTCATCCACGGATAGGCACTTAAGTTGTTTCCTTATCTTGGATATTGTGAATAACACTGCAGTAAACATAGATATGGGCTTCCTTTGCGGCTCAGTTGGTAAAGAATCCACCTGCAGTGTGGGAGACCTGGGTTCGATCCCTGGGTTGGAAGATCCCCTGGAGAAGGAAAAGGCTACCCACTCCAGTATTCTGGCCTGGAGAATTCCATGGACTGTACAGTACATGGGATCGCAGAGTCGGACATGACTGAGAGACTTTCACTTCACTTCACTTCAAACATAGATATGTGGATATCTCTTGATATTTCTGTTTTCATTTTCTTTGTATATATAACCAGAAGTGGAACTGTTGGCAGTTCTATTTTTTAATTGTTTGAGGAACTTCCATACTGTTTTCCATAGTGACTGCACCAAATTTCATTTACACCAAAAATGTATCAGTTCAGTTCAGTTGCTCAGTTGTGTCCGACTCTTTGTGACCCCACAGACTGCAGCACGCCAGGCCTCCCTGTCCATCACCAACTCCCAGAGTTTATTTAAACTCATGTCCATTGAGTCAGTGATGCCATCTAACCATCTCATCCTCTGTCGTCCTCTTTTCCTCCCACCTTCAATCTCTCCCAGCATCAGGGTCTTTTCAAAAGAGTCAGTTATTTGCATCAGGTGGCCAAAGTATTGGAGTTTCAGCTTCAGCATCAGTCCTTCTAATGAACAGTCAGGACTGATTTCTTTTAGGATGGACTGGTTGGATCGCCTTACTGTCCAAGGGACTCTCAAGAGTCTTCTCCAACACCACAGCTCAAAAGCATCAATTTTTCAGTGCTCAGCTTTCTTTATAGTCCAACTCTCACATCCATACATGACTACTGGAATAATCATAGCCTTGACGAGATGGACCTTTGTTGGCAAAGTAATGTCTCTGCTTTTTAATATGCTATCTAGGTTGGTCATAACTCTTCTCCCAAGGAGCAAGCATCTTTTAATTTCATGGTTGCAATCACCATCTGCAGTGATTTTGGAGCCCCCAAAAATAAAGTCTGCCACTGTTTCCACTGTTTCCCCATCTATTTGCCATTTTCTCCACATCCTTACCAACACATGTTATCTTTAGTCTTCTTGTTGATAGCCATTTTAATGAATATGAGGTGATAGCTCATTTGATTTGCATTTTCCTGGTGATTAGTGGCATTGAACATGTTATCATGTATGCCTTAGGCATTTGTAGGTCTTCTTTGGAGAAATGTCTATTCTGTTTCTCTGCCCATCTTTAATTGGATTTTTAAATTATCAACTGTATGAGTTTTATAAATATTTTGTACATTAACTCCTTTTCATATATATATGGTTTGCAAATATTTTCTCCTACTCTCTAGGTTACTTTTTCATTTTGTTGACTGTTTTTGCTCTGCAGAAGATTTTTTGATATTTTTCTCATTTACTTGTTTTGCTTTTGTTGCTTGTGCTTTTGGTTTTATATCAAAAAAGAATCATCACCAAAGCCAGTTGTCAAGGTGCTTTTTCTTTAAGGTTTTTTCTAGGAGTTTTATGGCTTCATGTTATATATTTAAATTTTTAATCTGCTTTGAGTTAATTTTTGTGAGAGGTGTAGGATACAGGTCTGGTTTAATTATCTTACATGTGATTACCCAGTTCTCTTAACACTGATATTGAAGATATTATCCTTTTCACATTGAGTATTCTTATGTCCCTTGTCAAATATTAGTTCACTGCATCTATAGATTCAATGCAATTTCTATCAAAATTCCAATGGCATTTTTCACAGAACGAAAAAGCAATTCTAAAATATATACAGAACCACAAAAAAACTCAGAGTAGCCAAAGTAAGTGAAAGTCACTCAGTTGTGCCCAACTCTTTGTGATCCAGGCCAGAGTACTGGAGTGGGTAGTCTTCCTCTTCTGCAAGAGATCTTCCCAACCCAGGGATCAAACCCAGGTCTCCCGCATTACAGATGGATTCTTTACCAACTAAGCTATCAGGGAAGCCCCAGAATAGCCAAAGCAATCCTGAAAAAGAAGAGCAAAACTAGAGGCATCATACTCCCTGGTTTCAAACTATACTCAGAACTGTAGCAATAAAAACAGTATAACAGTGGCATAAAAATAGACACATAGACTGACAGAACAGAATAGAGAACCCAGAAGAAAACTCCCCCATAAAGTCTTAATAAAAAATTATGTAAGTTCTTGATTTTTAGATTATATGATTTTTTAAATTGCTGTTACAGTCACTCTAGAAATTTAAAACAGCATTTAAATTCTTTTATAATTGAATAGGCTTTAGTTAATTTTTGACATGCTTTCTAGAAAATATTTTAATCATAACTCAATCTAGTACAGAGTTAAATCTGTAAGGCCCATTAGCTTTTTTAAAAAAAATTTATTGGAGTATAGTTGATTTGCCTAAAACTAACACATTATTGTAAAAGGGCCATTGACTTTTGAAGAGAATCTTCTAGCACTCAGGATCTGTTTGAGAATTAGCAAGACTTTGTTTGGTCTTCCCTGGTGGCTCAGACAGTAAAGAATCCACCTACAATGCAGGAGACCTAGATTCTATCCCTGGGTCAGGAAGATCCCCTGGAGAAAGAAATGGCTACCTATTCCAGTATTCTTGCCTGGGGAATTCCATGGACAGAGGAGCCCTGCGAGGTATAGTCCATGGGGTCACAAAGAGTCGGACACAACTGAGCAACTAACTCTCACTCTCTCTCTCTCAGGACTTTGTTTAAAAGCAAAATAACAAAATGAAACACTAGCTCTGAGTCTTTGAAACAGAAATTTCTTTTCCCTAAAGTAAAATTGTTTACATTTATAGATGCAAATAGTTCTTAGTAAAATTATTGCCTTTTAAAATTTGCTTTTGAATACTAAAATTCATAACCTTTTTTCCTTAAAGAAATGATATGACGTCTTTCTGAGGACCTGTCTGCTTTTAGTTTAAACTGGAAAACATTATCAAGGTTCATCAAAATTAAAGGTGGGAAAAAATAGGTTCTTCTTATGCCTTAAACTTATTAGAAAATATAAGACTACTTTATCACTAATGGATTTGCTTCAGGTTAATCATGTAAAATGGCCCTATCACTGCCCTATTTAACAAGCTGTTTCCCTTTGTTCAAGAGTCTTCAAATGAGAATGGAGGTATATTCCAGTCCATTTACATTGCTTATAAATCAAGCAAATCTTCTCCAAAGGAAGAGTTTTATTTGATAGGAGAAAATGTTTTAAAGTAAGGCAAACCTCCTGATTTATACATTCAATTGGAAATGAATGTACACATTCAATTGGAAACTAACCTCTGAAACTGTTTTACCTGAAGAATTACTAAGAAGGTGGTAACTTTTCCAAGAATGATTTCCCCAGGAAATTGGATCATTTTAGAAAAATGGCAAATATCATGAATGGCATGTGAACTGGCCCTGCAAAATTAAAAACTGAAGACTCTATCCACTCTGCCTGGGTCAACAGGGCAGTGGTGCTGGCTCTGTGTTACATTACATTAAGGTCATTGTTACGGGTCATGAGGGGTTAACCACAAAATACAAGGCAGAGGCATGGTTGGGTAGACTCTGTCAATCACTATGAATTTATGTAGCAGGCTTACAAGGCATAAAATTATTTTGTCCTTAATCCCAGGACCCTGGGTAGCATTGGTGGACTGTACAGTGACATTGAGAACTGGAATTGTAAAGTCAACACAGAATAAGTTCTCTGAGGTTTCATGAAGTCTGGGACTATAGTTGCTCTAACAATTCATTGTGATGTAAATGGAAAATATATTTAATCTTATGTGTCAAACATTGATCAATCAATTAATAGTGGCTATCGAGGACTTTGTGTTGAGTAGGATTCTTAGGCTTATCTAAAAGGAGTGCTGAGATTAGGTAGCAATATATACCATAAACCTGAGAGTAAGAAGTGGGTGCAACCTTGCTGATTGATTGCCATTCCTGGTCTGGGAGTTGCTGCTGTCTCTTAGGCTGTGACCTATCTTGCCTAGCTAGCTCCTCATTGATGGTTATTTTTATTTTTTTAATTTTATTTTTAATTTTGCTTTTATTTTGACTATGTTGGGTCTTTGTTGCAGCACACAAGCTCTCTAGTTGCCCTGCAGCATGTGGGATCTTAGTTACATAACCAGGGATTGAACCTTTGCCACCGGACCACCAGAGAAATTCCCCTCTTTGATGTTTAACAAAATTCTTTCACCCAAGTTATGACCAGGGTCAATTATTCCGACAAATTTATGAAAACTTTGAGGGGAATCTGGCCTTTGAGACTAATGTACCTACTTTTCCACTTGTTGATGGGATCACCCCTTGAAAGTTAGAAGAGAATGTGGTCATATTATCCTTTCTTTCTGAGGCTCACTGTATTGTGAGACTGGCTTCTGAAACCAGCGTGACACAACCTTCTTGAGATGGGTGGCTAGTCAGTCTTTATCTTTAACTGCCAGTTAAATTTAACTCCCCAGATTAGTCAGATGGCCTCACACATCTACTTGCTTGAATGTGCGGTTTTGTTGTTGTTATAACACAACTTATATATTTAAAATGGACAAAAAAAAATAGTATCATTTACATTATCTTAAGATAAACTTTGAATGGGAGCTTCCTTTTAGTACTTCGAGGTCTACAAGACATATCTAGAAAATTTGCTACTGTGGAAAATGAAGACTGCTTAAATCGAATGGAGGGAGTTCAGGAGGGCCTATGGTTTTTCTTTTTGGTTAATTGCTATCACACTTTCCTTCAGGTAACTGAGGGAGTTTCATATTTTCTTTAGACATCATTGAGGCTTCCTTGGTGGCTCAGATGGTAAAGAATCTGCTGGAAATGCAGGAGACCTGGGTTCGATCCCTGGGTAAGGAAGATCCCCTGGAGAAGGGAATGGCAACTCATCCCAGTATTCTTGCCTGGTGAATCCCATGGACAGAGGAGCCTAGTGGGCTATAGTCCATGGGGTTGCAAAGTTGGACAAGACTGAGTGACTAACACTTTAGACATCATTAGGTGCTGAAGCTCTTGCAGGAAAACTTTTATGCTATATGAATTCTGCCATTTTGCTAGCACTGATAGGGCTCTTGAGTCCACCACTCCATCAAAACTATTAACTCCATTCATATTAGTTTTTACTACAAATCTTACAAAAGTGTGTGCTTCTTGGTATTTAGGTTCACAATCTATTTTAACGGTATATATTAATCATCAGGGTCTGTGGTGGCATCTTGCATCGCTGTCACTCAAAGGCCAGCACCTAGATTGTGCTTTGGAATGATTCTTTTCCTAGCAGCAAGTATCTGCTTGGATCAGATCTGCCTGATCTCTTTGGTGGTCAGAGACTCATGTCTGTTTCCTGTCCACCTTGTCCTATACTTTTTATTATGGTGGATCTCTTGGCCTGAATTGCTGGCCCAGAGCTTTACCAGCCATGCTGTCACTTGGAATTTGACCACATCAAATTCTTGTTACCTGCTTAGACTTTGGCTCTTTTTTTTTTTTTTCCCATAAGCATTGGTATATATGCTCCCCAGGTTTTTATTTCTGTATCTACTCAGTTTCTGGCCCACTGCTCTTTATGGATAGCTATAAATTTCTCACTTATAACTCATTGCCTCCTTCAACATTTAACCCATTAGTTGTTTCAGACTGAATTTTACATCTTGTGAAAACACTTAGTTCCAGTCCCTCACCCTCTCTCTATGACACATCAGTTCAGTTCAGTTCAGTTCAGTCGTTCAGTCGTGTCTGACTCTTTGCGACCCCATGAATCGCAGCACGCCAGGCCTCCCTGTCCATCACCAAATCCCGGAGTTTACTCAAACTCATGCCCATCGAGTCGGTGATGCCATCCAGCCATCTCATCCTCTGTCGCCCCCTTCTCCTCCTGCCCCCAATCCCTCCCAGCATCAAGGTCTTTTCCAACGAGTCAACTCTTTGCATGAGGTGGCCAAAGTACTGGAGTTTCAGCTTCAGCATCAGTCCTTCCAATGAACACCCAGGACTGATCTCCTTTAGGATGGACTGGTTGGATCTTCTTGCAGTCCAAGGGACTCTCAAGAGTCTTCTCCAACACCACAGCTCAAAAGCATCAATTTTTCGGCACTGAGCTTTCTTCACAGTCCAACTCTCACATCCATACATGACCACTGGAAAAACCATAGCCTTGACGAGATGGACATTTGTTGGCAAAGTAATGTCTCTGCTTTTTAATATGCTCTCTAGGTTGGTCATAACTTTCCTTCCAAGGAGTAAGCATCTTCTAATTTCGTGGCTGCAGTCACCATCCACAGTGATTTTGTAGCCCCAAAAAATGAAGTCTGACACTGTTTCCACTGTCTCCCCATCTATTTCCCATGAGGTGATGGGACCAGATGCCATGATCATAGTTACCCAGTATTGACAAAAACTGTCAGGTGAGTTAGGAGTGGGCATGGGGTTAAGTGAATGATGGTTGTGGCCTGTCCCATAGAATCAACACAATAGCATCTACCAAAGAAATTTGGGTCTTCTGAAACCAATCTGAGGCATTTAGACCAGAGTAGCAAGGCTGCAGGCTCCAATAATCTCCTTTTGGCAGGCTGAAAATATCATACTTAAATTTGAATCACATGTATCAACATGCATTCAAACCTAATCTTCCAATTAGGTTAAACATATAAGTACACTACCATGTATAAAATAGATGTGAGATGGTGGTGAGGAGGGAGATCCAAGACGGAGGGGTATATGTATACTTATTCACTGATTCACTTCGTTGTACAGCAGAAACCAACACAACATTGTAAAACAATTATACTCCAATTAAAAAAAAAACATGCATTCAACTAGAAAAACAGAGAGATGGAACAGTGGTAATAGGCTTATGGGTTTGTACTTAGAATGAGTCAGTAATTCTTTTAAAATATAGGGTTGTATACTATGGTGAAGTCACTTTACATTCATGCTTGTGTGTGTGTTCAAGACATAATTTAAGAGCAAAAGGGGACTTTAGAGATCATATAGCCCAATGTTCTAATTTTACAGATGAAGAAACCAAAGCCTGGAGAGGTTAAGTGGCTTGTCCAAGGTCACATAGTTGGCTAGTAGTACAGCTAGGACTAGAAAGAACCCAGGTCATCTTACATGCATTCCTTTTTAGGCACTATTCTGTCTCTCCACAGTTGCATTGTTTTCAAATTATGAGTGACTCAGCTCACTTCAAAGGGCATAGAACTAATTTCCTTCTGATTGAAATGAGGCAGTCACAGGGTTTCACACAAGAAAATTGAAAAATGATGTATGTGACTTATTTCTTTGTTCCTCTCTGTTTATGTCTCTTGATCGATAGGCAAAGGAAGCTAGGAGAAATAGTTGGAAGCAAGACAAGGCAATCCAAATGCTCCCAAGGAGCAGAGGGCTCATACATTAGGGAAAACAAACTAGTATCTGCTCATTGTTGGAGTGAAAACAGGCAATCATATGTATCTGTCTCATTAGAGAGGTAGACCAAGGTTGTAACTATCAGAATCTCTGCTTCTAAATTGCTCAGAGCCTAGAAGATAATGGATGCTGACTCTAAAGGGAGTAAAACACTCCTTATTAAGTGAACCAACCTTGGTACTAAGAAAGAAGGACACCTTGGAAGACATCCAAGTCTAGTAGGAGGATTGGCTCTTCTTTTAACAAAGGGAAAATAGTAACTTCTGGTTTAATGGAAATGTTCCCCCAGTGTATTGTGAAATTGTTCATCTGAGATCTTTTACTTGGGATCACATGCAATCTGTCTGCCTATTACTAAATTGGACCTGCCTACCTCATTTTTTTTCATTTTGTTGTTATTATTGTTGCTGTCTATTCATTCATTCCTTCAGTATTTATGTGTTTACTACATTCTAAACACTATTCCAGATGCTAGAGATACAATGTGAAACCAAGTCCAATATCTTGGTTTGGAGAGGTTGCAGTCTAGTGTGGAGAGAAAGATAAGTAAAAACAATAAATGGAATATGAAAAAGAATGTGATATAAATATCCTCAAGGTACTATAAAATAGCAATTATCTATCTGAGATGGACAAGAAAGGCTTTCTGGAAAGGTTAGGCTCGCGTTACTCTTGAAAGAAAAGTAGGAGCTGGTCAGTCAGTTGAAAGAAGAAATCTGAGAGGACAGAATTTACAAATACAAAAAAGCTGAGATAGCCTAACACATTCCATGTTCCCACAAGGTAACAAGGCACAGTTTGAGCAGTAGGGTAGTGAAAGGAAAATCTGGAGAAGTAAGCAGGGGTAAGGGCTTCGTCTGCTGAAGATGAAAGTCAGTGAAGTCTACTTAAATATTACACCTGCAAAATATTCTTAAACTCAACACATTGTAGTGGGCAGTGTGCTGTAGTGAAAAGATTATGGTCTTTGGAGTCAGATACTCCTGCAATCATTTCTAAACTGTGGACCTTGGGCAAATGACTTAATTGCTTTAAGTATGCTGCTTTGCTTTTAAAATGGGGATGGTTATTTCTGCTTCATGTTTGTAGAGAAGAGTTAATAGTCTATGTGAAATCACTGAGCATAGAAGTAGCAGATAATCAATGGATGTTCATCTTTTATTCTCGCTCCTTTTCTTCCTTACCTTCTTCCATTTGCAGTCTGACTAATCGTGCTCTCCTTCTTTCTATCTGGAGATTTGCTGGGTTTACAGAAATGGTGGGTGTCTTGTGTGGCTTCACATCCTTGTTTATTAAGTGGATGACATTTAGAAAACAATTTTGGGAAAGTTTTGTCCGCATAGCAGTAAATGTACCAGACTGCTACAATGTCCACAATTGATTGGATCTGCTTGCTGTTGCTGGGTGACATATTTAAATAATCCTGTCATAGACATGAAACATGAAGCAGTTTTGCAATTTGTAATCAGAACTTTACCTAACAAAACTATTGCAGCTGTGGTAGGATTGAATTCATTCTTGCATTCCCTCTCTCCCCAAACCTATCAAACTGTCAACAGCCTGCCTTTTGGGAAAAACTAGACATTGTTTTGCCATATGTTTTTCCCCTATGTTACCATACTCAGTTCTTCTACTTGTGCTATAAAGATATCCTAAATTTAAAAGAAGAGGTCATTTCCAATATACTTTGTTTAGGTAAAAAAAAAAAAATCTCAAAAAGATAAGGAGCTTAATAGGCTTGAAGAGAATGAGTTTCCATAATGTTCTGAACTAGAGTTATTATTAGATTCTCAGTGCTCCTGAACAAATTGGGTGTGGCGTCCACATAGATGACTTTGGGGCCATCATTCTTCACAATCACCTAACTTGCTTGGTTCCTAGAGTAAGAAGAAAGTAGAACAGTTATCTAGTTTCCAACCTTCTGTCTTACACTTGAGTCCCTTCTGTAGCATTGCTGCCGGTTAACTATGGAACCTCTGCTTTAATAGATTCAGTGATGTGATGGATACCCTCTATTGCTTAAGGTGATACCTTCCATCTTTGGACTGCTTCTATTACTTATAAGGTGATTCCTGATATTAAACTAAATATCATTTTATAACCTTTGGTCCCAGATTTATGACTTATAGTCATATGGAATAAGTCATATCACTTTTTTCACCTCTAGACCTCTCAAATGTTTGGAACTGACTAACATTAGACAAAGTCTCTCACCCACTAGAATCTTCTTTACTCTCAGCTAAATATTTCCATTCAATTAGTGGTTGCCTATAAGAACTGATTTCATGTTTCTTTACCATGCATTTGAACATACTAGTCCATATATTCCTAAAGGGTAGCACCTAGAATGTTATGTATACTCACAATATGTTGCAACCCATGCAGAAGAGTCTCTGCTATCACCTATCTTGTTCTATTAATGGAACATAAGATCAGATTAGCTGCTTTTGCTGTCCACATCAATGCTATCCCATGTCAATCTTGCAATTGATTAAAACTCTAAATTTCCTATTTTATGCCATCCATCACAACTAGTCCTTCTTATTCTTTTAAGATTTTTGTTTGTGCTTTCTAATGTACCTTATATATGTACTGTCTTTTGCTGTCTCCAAACATGACAGATCATCCTTCTTTCTTCATCTAAATAATTGATAAAATTGTTGAACATTTAAGAACCAGATCTGCAGAAATAAACAAACCTACCAATATCATGATTCCAGATTTCTCTGCTCCTGAATGGTGAGGAAATACATTTCTGTTGTTTTAAGCTAAAGAAAAAGAAAGGAAAAGAGAAAGAAAGAAAGAACAATGAAAGAAAAAACAGGAAGTTTTCCGTTAGAACTATTCTAGTACAGCATTTCTTAACCTGGGATCCATGAATCAATAGGAACTTGCTAAACTTTATGCAAAATGTATGCATATATGTGGGCTTCCCTGGTGGCTCAGCTGGTAAAGAACCCACTTGCCAATGCAGGAGGTGCAAGAGACCATGAGTTTGATCCCTGGGTCGGGAAGATCCCCTGGAGAAGGAAATGTCAACACACTCCAGTATTCTTGCCTGGAAAATCCCATGGACAGAGGGGCATGGCAGGCTGGGGTTGCAAAGAATCGGACATGACTGAGCATACATGCACACACACACACATGCATATATGTATTTTTTTCTATAACAAATATCTATAGCTTTCATCATATTCTTAAAGCTGTTCAAGGTCCAAAGAAATTAGGAACTTGTGTTCTAGAATGGCATGAAAATACTCTGACAAAAGTCACTCAGTGTTTTAAAAAAATAATATGAAGAGTTTCCAGCCAATGCTTATCCATATTCAATGCATGGGTGTAATAAAAAAGCTTGTTAAATGCCTTTGTATATGTATACTCTGCATAACATACATCTCTGATTTTCAAGGTTATTGGCCATGTCAGAGAATAAAATGAAATTAGTATAAGTTAATAATCACTTACATTTTTAGTTGTTCATGAACAATTATTGTAATAATCTGCTTTAGAATCTTTCCCATGACTCAAGTAGTCAATTATTCATTCAACAAGTAGTTGCTTAGTTCCTGCTCTGTGTTAGAAACTGTTTTAAGCACTGGGGCTAAAACGGAGAGCAAGACCGGCAAGATCTTGGCTCCCATGGAGATTAGTGAGGGGTCAGGCAACAAGCAAACACACAAGTAAGAGCATTTCAGGTAATGGTGAATACTCTGAGGAGAATAAAATCAGGAAATGGAATAGAAAGTGACTAGAGTAGGGCATGGAGAAGGAAATGGCAACCCGCTCCAGTGTTCTTGCCTGGAGAATCCCAGGGACGGGGGAGTCTGGTGGACTGCCATCTATGGGGTCGCACAGAGTCGGACACGACTGAAGTGACTTAGCAGTAGCAGCAGAGTAGGGCAGGACAGTAATACCAGATAAGTATTACTAGATAAGTTAGGGAAGGCATCTATTAGAGGATGGTATTTTAGCTGAGATCTGGTTGACAAGGATTTAGTTTGCAAGGATTTAGTTTAGTTGACAAGGATTTGTGTAAGGGGAGAATCCTCTAGGCAAAGATAACAGCAGGGAACTTCCCTGGTGGTCCAGTGATTAAGACTTCTCCTTCTGATGCAGAGGGTGTGGGTTTGATCCCTGGTCAGGGAGCTAAGATCACACATACATTGTGGACATAAACCAAAACATAAAAAACAGAAGCAATATTGTAAAAAATACAATAAAACATCAGAAATCTTAAAAAAAAAAAAAAAAAAGAATAATAGCAATGCAAAGGCCCTGGGGCAAGAACAATCTTGGTGTGTTCAAGGACAGAAGATCAAAGTGGTTGAAATATAGTGAACAATGGAGCAATAATGAGTAATGGAGTTTAAGAGGGAGACCACATCGTAAGAGCAATGGTAGAGTGTAGACTGTGTTCTAAGTACAGGGAGCATTGTATGAAGCAGCAGTGTTTCATGGTCTGATTTACGTTACTCAAAGAGTCTAGCTGCTGTATACAGAGAATGAATTTTAAGACAAGAATGAAGGCAATTTGCCTATATTTAATTCTGGAATCTATCTTCTCATCTTAAAAATAAATAGGAAAAATCAAAAGGAATGCATCTCCAGCACTCATCCATGATTTCATCTCTTCTCTGTGATTCCTCAAAGACAGTGAATATAGCTTGACCAATTTTATACATTCTTGGATTTAATTCATACATCCCAGGAGATTGAAAGCCATTTAGAAACACTAGAACACTGAGTTTTTGCCTGTGTGTGTGTGCATTTTATAATCTTTTCAGCCATCTTAGTCGTAAGTTATTTCTTAGCAGTGGTTGTTCTTTACACTTTTCAACCTGAAAATAATTCTCTTTGACACAGAGGACAGAAACAAAACAGGACTTAAAGGAGCCTACTTTCCTCATGTTATCCATCACCCTGGACAGCTCTCTGGTTTATTTAGGTATTCACTTCTATTTCTTTCTGCTACATCAGTATAATTTACAATTGTATAGTTTGAATTGTCTTTTTGAGAGTTTCCTTGAACCATATCTTGAATTCCAATATTGCCTTCTAGCTCAGCCATTTACTACCTTAGATAAAGCATTTACCCTCTCTATCTCCAATTACTCAACTATAAAATGGAGACAATAATATCTATCTCATAGAGTGTGGTGAGGATTTAATGAATTAAACATATAAAATGCTTTGAACAATGCCTGTCACATACAAAGTGTTCAGTAAATGTCAGCTATGCTTATCATTATTACTCTTAAATTATATTTTGGGCATGAGCTTCAGATTCTATACCTCCTTCATACTACTTTAGTATGGCAGCTTTGCCATGTCTATTTCCAGATTCAATGTTAGAGTTTCTTGACTACTTTTTTTTCTGTTTACTTCTGTATCAATTCCTGTGGCAACTCTTGGAGGGAAGTTGTGCAGACCTGAGTTCTAAGTTTATTTTATTTAAAAAAATCTTTGACTGTGCTGGGTCTTCGTTACAGCACTCAGGCTTAGTTGCCTCACTGCATGCGGGACCTTAATTCCTGGACCAGGGATCAAACCCATGTCCCCTGCATTGAAGGGTGAATTCTTAACTACTGGACAGCCAGGGAAGTCCCCTAAGTTTACAGCTTGACTCTGACATTTACTAGCCCTGTGCTAGCTCTGATCTCAGTGTCCTTTTTAGTAAAACAGGAATAATTATTTTCCACTTAATGTCTTTCATTTTTGGGTAGATTGACTGGGAAAGTATATGTAAAGCTAGCAAAGAGCATGATATATGGCTCAATAATTTCAAACCTTCTTCCTTTATCAGTGTTTTCGTGTTGCCCCAACTTTGTTGGGAGAGAATTCTTCTTGGAGTAGGATGCTCAAAACAGGATTGTTCCTTTGACCTGGCCTTCTGGTCAGCAGAGCTGCCCCTCCCATTACTAACTTTATATCCATTCTTTGGCAGTTCTTGGCAGTTTGCTGCCTTTGAATGGCCAGTGGTTATGCTGAATTTCCTGATATTTGCCATTCTCCTATTGTATTAATGGTGCTATCTTGTATGAGATTCAATTTATAATTTATGTCACAATCAATTTCATTTTCAGGGAACAAATACATGTTCATTGCAAATGCTATTCAATAGTAATTCATCTAATAGTGTTACTTTGATCCATTTTCCTGTTACTTTTGTTTGCTCTACACCAGCCATGGTTTCCCCATTGGTAAAATGAGAGTGATGACTATACCTAACTCATAAGGTGTTGGTGAAATTAAATGAGAAATTCAGGTACAGTACTTAGCACAGCGTCTGACTCATGGTAAGCACTCACTAAATGGTAGCTATGTAGACATCGATATACAGGAATGCATAATTATGGACATCTAAATCATGGATATGGCATGCTTATGCATGCTCAGTGGATCAGTCGTGTCCAACTCTTTATAACTCCATGGATTGTAGCCCACCAGTCTCCTCTGTCTATGGGATTTTCAGGCAAGAATACTGGAGTGGGTATCCATGCCCTCCTCCAGGGGATCTTCCCGACCCAGGGATCAAACCTGTGTCTTTCACATCTAACTTGCATTGGCAGGCAGGTTCTTTATCATTTCCCCACCTGGGAAGCCCATATGGATATGGACCTGACTTCAATTCTCAGTGATGCTGCTTATTGGTTATACTAGGGATACCCATTCCTTTTGATTATCATTGAAAATTTATTGCTCTTAATTTCTCCCCTGTTATATAACTGTCTTCCTTGTTATATAACTGTCTGCATAACTGCATGTATTCCAGTAGAGAGATAGTTATTTGTCTCTGCCCTTGGGTGGGGTAAGTCTCCTTACCCCAATAAAACAGGAAAATTTATTATCTCCCTTTTACAGATGAGGAAAACTGGAGCTCAAAGAGGCATATCATTTGATCATTTAATATACCTGCTGAATCATAATTTCCCCTAATCAGCAAAGCTGAGCCTTTGTCTCGAGGCACCTCAATTCCAACCAGTCCTGAGACTCCGCTCTAATCCAAACTGTGTTATCCTGAGGCTTTGATACTCTGCCTGGCAGTGGCCAGTCTCTGGTGGTCTCTTCCTGCAAAGCATTGAATCCTATTCCTTAGACCCACCATTTGCTGGCTCAAGAGGTCTGTTTTGAATAAACCACTCATCCTAGACTGTGGTGTTTCTACCTTCCTGGTTTCAAGTATCATCTGGTTGGAAGCCTACTTCTAGGATTCACAAGGAAATTTATTCTCCTGGCTAATGAGGCCAGTTGGAACAAGTATGAGGTATCCACACCCTATCCTGTTGTTTATTCCTCCTCTTGTGCCTGTGCTGATAGAATTCCATCAGGCTTTATGCCTGAACCCACAATGAACAAGAAAAGGATAATTTCAGTCTGTGTGGATGAATCTTCTCTGGAGAAGGCCCTTCTTGAGTCTTTTTTTTTAAAGTATATATATATATTATTGAAGTATAGTTGGCTTACAATGTTTCAGGTGCACAGCATGGTGATTCAGTTACACAAATACATATATATTATTTTTGAAATTATTTTCCATCCTAGGTTGTTACAAGGTGTTGGCTCTGGTTCTCTATGCTATATGGTAAACCTTTGTTGCTTGTTGCATATCTATTTTTTAAATTAGAAATCCAGCATTCTATTCACACTAAGTCAAACAAGTGGAATCAAAATGTCATAATTTTTTTAATTAGGCAAAAATTAATAGGTTTTCTAAAATATATACATTATACTTATTTTTATATATGTATACAAAAGCTTTTCTACTACACTTGATAAAAGCTTGGGGAAGAAGATTAAAAAAAGAGATAGAGAAATTGGAGAACATAAACTAAATAAAATGGGAGCACTGAATATGAAATAGAAAAAGTGAAATAAACTAGATAAAAGTAAAAGATCATCATATAGTCCAGTTGTTTTTAAACATGACTGCTCATTAGAAACATGTCTGGAGCTCTGGAGGAAAAAAGCAATACAATTTATATTTTTCTTTTTTTTTCCATTTATTTTTATTAGTTGGAGGCTAATTACTTTACAATATTGTAGTGGTTTTTGCCATACATTGACATGAATCAGCCATGGATTTACATGAGTTCCCTATCCCTATCCCCTCTCCCACCTCCCTCTCCACCCGATCCCTCTGGGTCTTCCCAGTGCACCAGGCCCGAGCACTTGTCTCATGCATCCAACCTGGGCTGGTGATCTGTTTCACCCTTGATAATATACATGTTTCAATGCTGTTCTCTCTAAACATCCCACTCTCACCTTCTCCCACAGAGTCCAAAAGTCTGTTCTGTACATCTATGTCTCTTTTTCTGTTTTGCATGTAGGGTTATCGTTACCATCTTTCTAAATTCCATGTATATGCGTTAGTATACTGTATTGGTCTTTATCTTTCTGGCTTACTTCACTCTGTATAATGGGCTCCAGTTTCATCCATCTCATTAGAACTGATTCAAATGTATTCTTTTTAATGGCTGAGTAATATTCCATGGTGTATATGTACCACAGCTTCCTTATCCATTTGTCTGCTGATGGGCATCTAGGATGCTTCCATGTCCTGGCTATTGTAAACAGTGCTGCGATGAACACTGGGGTGCACGTGTCTCTTTCAGATCTTGTTTCCTCAGTGTGTATGCCCAGCAGTGGTATTGCTGGGTCATATGGCAGTTCTATTTCCAGTTTTTTAAGAAAGCTCCACACTATTCTCCATAGTGGCTGTACTAGTTTGCATTCCCACCAACAGTGTAAGAGGGTTCCCTTTTCTTCACACCTTCTCCAGCATTTACTTCACTGTACATTTCTCTACTTATTAACTCTGTTCAACAATCTGGGAAAGCATCATACACCACTCTTTATTTGCCAATGTGAAAAAATGACTTTGTCCAAATTAATAATAATTTTCAATGTTAGGACCCTAATCCTGTACGTGATGCATGTTTCTTTCAAAATTCTTCAATAAATAAATTGATATGTTAAAACTAGAGCCACTTTCCTTTTACACTTGCATCTATCTGGGGTAGGGATGAGGGATTTAAAAATGAAAGCAAATCCTATGGCTGGTGTAATGATTACTTGTATGTCTCTTTATTTTTATGAAGATCTCCTTATAAGGACAGATTTTACCATTCTCTGCTGTAATTATGGTCTTTGTGATGAAAAGTAACTTACCTAATGTGAAAGATACTATCAGATGTTGACATTACAGGAAAAGTTCACTTTAGGTAGTAATGCTCCAAAATAGAAGACAGTGCCATTTTTGAGGGAAAAAAATAAGAGAGAAGATGAATACTGAAGAGTGAAACCAGCTTTCGGTCTTTGGATATGATGGAATTGAAGTAATTTTTAACTCTAAGGATTTCTGAGATGTCTTTTGCTATGGCAACTAATACCATAGAGTTTATATTGTTGATGGGAAAAGAGATTAAACTTTTATGTTCTGATCTATTAAATTGATCTAAATTCTGTAGCGATATATATCAAGGGATCAGTACAGTGGGTTCTAAGCTTCTTGATGAGCTTTATTTATGGTTTGAAATGTATTTTGATACTGAAAAGGGCTTTAAAGTGTTATTATTTTAATCTCTAAATCTTAATGGAGATAAATGGCCTTGGTTTTGTGAAACCCTACTCTTGTGGGAGTTGGTAATTTATTGTGAAATGTTGGAACAAAGGTAATTAAAATACAGATGTTAGTGATCAATCACCTTACAAGTGATTGTCTTTGATGTGCCCAGTACTGTGTTTGCAGTTGTGCTAAATATAATTTGCAATTTATTTGAAAGAGGCAAGATTGAGGGAGATGGCATTTGATATTTCCTGTTATATATTCTTGTATGCGTGTGTGTGTGCTAAGTCGTTTCAGTCGTGTCTGACTCTGTGCGACCCTATGGACTGTAGCCTGTCAGGCTCCTCTGTCCATGGGATTCTCCAGGCAAGAATGCTGGAGTGGGTTGCTGTGCTCTCCTCCAGAGGCTCTTCCCAACTCAGGGATTGAACCTGTGTCTCTTACATCTAACTTGCATTGGCAGGCAGGCTCTTTACTGCTAGCACCACCTGGGAAGCCCTATATTCCTGTATAGGTGTCTTCAGAGTTTTTACTCTAAGTTGAACCTAAGGCAGGTGAACAAAGGCAAGTCTGAAAATTGAGCCAGAAGTTTGCTTACTGTGAAATATTATAAGGTTTAGTTTCATGACTTAGAAAATTTGAGGAAAGACAGTGATGGGAAAAACAATCAAACCAGGGCTCAGATGTACTTCTAATTAGATTTATACCTCAGTTTTAGTTTGGGGTATTATTTTCTCAATCAGGAAAATTAAAGTAACATGGCAAGAGAGAGGCTCAGGAGGGTGATGGACTCAGGATAGGGACTTGACTTCCTTTCTTTCTGATAATTGCTCTCTCTTTCCTGATATCTGAGCACTTCTCACATTTCACATTTCTAATCAGAGTGAATTCCTTTTCCTCTAAACTCTTGGTCACATGAACACTGCTTATTTTAAAAAAAAATTTATTGGAGTATAGTTGCTTTTTTTAAATTGGAGTATAGGTCTTCCCTAGTGGTCCAGTTGGTAAAGAGTCTGCCTACAATGTGGGAGACCTGGGTTCAATCCCTGGGTCAGGAAGATCCCCCAGAAAGGAATGACAACCCACTCCAGTATTCTTGCCTGGAGAATTCTATGGACAGAGGAGCCTGGTGGGCTACAGTCCATGGGGTCACAAAGAGTTGGACATGATTGTGTGACTAACACGTTCACTACTTTCACTGTAATTGCTTTACAATTACAGTTTCTGTTTCACAGTTGTACAGTAAAGTGATTCAGCTATATATATACATATATCCCCTCTTTTTCAGATTTCCTTCCCATTTAGGTCACCACAGATCATTGAGTAGAGTTCCCTGTGCTACACCATATATTCTCATTAGTTACCTATTTTATATATGTGAAGAAAGAAAAAGAAGTGAAAGTGAAAGTTGCTCAGTTGTGTCCAACTCTTTGTGACCCTGTGTACTGTATCCCACCAGGCTCCTCTGTCCATGGAGTTCTTCAGGCAAGAACTGGAGTGGGCTGCCTTTTCCTTCTCCAGGATCTTCCTGACCCAGAGATCACACCTGGGTCTTCTGAATTGCAGGTAGATTCTTTACCGTCTGAGCCACCATGTGTATATGTCAACCCCAATCTTCCATTTTATTCTACCTGCTCCTTACCCCTGGAAACCATGAATTTGTTTTTATATCATATGATATTGCTTAAATGTGGAATCTAAAAAAAAAGGATACAAACACCAGTCATTTTGAAACAAACTATCTTCAACTGCTGCTTATGTTGCTTTGTTTCCCTCATAGTGCTTTGCATATGGTAGGCAGACAAATATTTGTTTAAAACTGAAATATAGTTGATTTAACATATTCTATTAGTTTTAGCTGTACAATATATTCGTTCAGTATTTTTTACAGATTATATCCTGTTTATAGTCATAAAATATTAGCTATACTATCTAATGTACAATATACCCTTGTAGCATATTTCATAGTAATTTGTTCCTCTTAATCACTCAAATACTTTTCGATGGATGGAATGGCACATTTGTAGCTATAGTGGAAAAAGAATTAAAGCCTGGAGGTAAACTATCCTGATGAATCCATTCACTCACCTCTATCCAAAAAAAGTTCTATTTTATCTGTTGTGTTTTATATTAAAAGTTGCATGTAGTTCATTGTAAATAATCCAAGCAGTACAGAAAATACAAAGAAGAAAGTATGAATCACCTAAAATCCAGAAATTTGTGAGGATTACAGTCTGCATTTGTAAAATGGGGATTATAATAGTGCTTACATCATATGGCTGGTGTGAGGATAAAATAAAGTGATGATGGGCCCAGAGAAAGTGTCTAATAAATGTTCATCATAATCTTCCTCATCACTATCATCATCATCACAATTAACCAAAGAAAGATGAAAATAAATAAAATTTAGAAACAGAGATGTTTTTGCAGTAGAAAAAGTGAAGAGATGCCTATTCATTTGAGATTTACAGGAAGAGAGAAAGAATAACTATAGAAATAAACATGATATGTTAAGAGTAGATCAGGGAGAACATTTCAGAGGAATTTCACTTTAAGAAAATAGATCCACCTGTAACTCCATGGCCGATTCATGTCAATGTATGACAAAACCCACTGCAATGTTGTGAAGTAATTAGCCTCCAACTAATAAAAATAAATGGAAAAAAAATAGATCATTTTCTGAGAGCAAGAAGGTAGGGGTAGGAGGGGGAATTGAGGTTTAGAGGAGAGAAGAAGGTCTAGTCACAAAGGTTGTTGTTGTTTAGTTGCTCAGTTGTGTCTGACTCTTTTCTGACCCCATGGACTGTAGCCTGCCAGCCTTCTCTGTCCATGGGATTTCCCAGGCAAGAATACTGGAATGGGTTGCCATTTTTTCCTCCAGGGAATCCTCCCGATCCAGGGATCGAACCTGCATCTTCTGCATTGGCAGGTGGATTCTTTACCACTGAGCCATCAAATCCATAGAATGTACATCACCAAGAGCAAACTCTAATGTAAATGACAGACTCTGGATGATTATGATGCATCAATGTAGGTTTTCTAGTAATTTTCTAGCCAAGAAATTTTTGCAATTTTCTAGCCAAGAGATAATGGCAGCTTGTACTATGGTGGTGGGAAGTGCCATGTTCTGAATGTATTTTGAAGGTAGGGCTGGTGTGATATTCTGAAGCATTAGAGGTGAGGTATGTGAGCAAGAAAGTAATCTAAAAGGACTCCAAGGATTCTAATCTAAGCAATTAGGTAAATGGTGATGTCATTTATTGAAAGGAGGCACACTAGGGGAGGAGCAGGCTTGGTGTGGGAATAAAGAATTCAATTTTGGAAGTGATAAGTTTGAAAGTGAAAGTGTCAGTTGCTCAGTCATGTCTGACTCTTTGCAACCCTATGGACTATAGCACACCAGGCTCCTCTGTCCATGGAATTCTCTGGGCAAGAATACTGGAGTGGGTTGCCATTCCCTTTGCCAGGGGATCTTCCCAGCCCAGGGATTGAACCCGGGTCCCCTGCATTACAGACAAATTCTTTACTGTCTGAGCCACCAGGGAAGCAGCTGCTCATTAAACTTCTAAGTGAAGATACAGAGAAGACAGTTGGCTACACAAGTCTGGAGTGTAGGGGAAGTTTGGAACTAGAGATAAATTTTGAGAGTTTATGATATATCATTGTTGTTTTAGTTGCTATGCTTCTCTGATAGTTCAGTTGGTAAAGAATCCGCCTGCAATGCAGGAGACCCTGGTTCGATTCCTGGGTTGGGAAGATCTGCTGGAGGAGGGATAGGCTACCCACTCCAGTATTCTTGGGTTTCCTTTGTAGCTCAGTTGGTAAAGAATCTGCCTATAATGTGGGAGACCTGGGTTGGGGAAGATATCCTGGAGAAAGGAAAGGCTACCCACTCCAGTATTCTGGCCTGGAGAATTCTATGGACTATATAGTCCATGGGGTCACAAAGAGTCAGACACGACTGAGTGACTTTCACTTTCACTTAGTCACTCAGTTGTGTCTGACTCTTTTACAACCTTATGGACTGCAGCCGGCCAGGCTCCTCTGCCCATGGGATTTTTCAGGCAAGAATACTGGAGTGGGTTGCCATTTCCTACTCCAAGGGGTCTTCCCAACCCAGAGATTGAACCCAGGTCTCCTGTGCTGCAGGTGGTCTCCTGCATTGCGGGCATATTCTTTACTGACTGAGCCACCAGGGATATTGGTTTTGCTTTCTTCAGCAAGACAAATCGAAATATAAAAAAATAATATATCCCTTTTCTCACTCATAACTCCTTGAAGTTGAGTGAGAAAAAGGATATATTATTTCTTTATATTTCGATTTGTCTTGCTGAAGAAAGCAAAATCAGTGGCTGTCAGAAACAAATCTTAAGTTAATAAATTGAACACATGATTCTCATGTTTGAAGATGGGGATGGTTACTTATTTATTTTTGACTGCTCTGGGTCTTTGCTGCTGTGTGCGCTCTTCTCTCGTTGCCGTGAGTGGGGGCTACTCTCTAGTCGCAGTGCAATTCTCATTACAATGGCTTCTCTTGTTGCAGAGCATGGGCTCTAGGCACACAGGCTTCAGTAGTTGCAGCACATGGGCTCAGCAGTTGTGGCTCATGGGCCCTATAGTGGTAGTTGTAGCTTAACAGGCTTAGTTGCTCCATGGCATGTGGGGTCTTCCCGGACCAGATCGAATCCACATGTCCTGCATTGGCAGGTGGATTCTTTTACCACTTGGCCACCAGGTGAGCCCAGGGCTGGTTAAACATGTGCTGGGAGAGAGCTTTTAGTAACTCTAGCTTTTGATAGGGAAATCTATATGTCTCCTATGGATATTTTACAGATACCTTAGACTCAGACTTCACTTGACTGGCTTGGTTGGAGATAAGGGCATTTTGGTTAGCTAGATGTGTAATTGTTGTTTTATTTTATTCATTTAAAAAATTATTTATTTACTTATTTGATTGTGTCAGGTCTTAGTTGCAATCATGCAGAGTAGCTTTTGTTGCAGCGCACAGACTCTCTAGTTGTGGCATGCAGCCTTAGTTGCTCTGTAGTATGTGGGATCTTTAGTCCCCTGCTCAGAGATCAAACCCATTTCCCCTGCATTGCAAGGTGGAGTCTTAACCACTGGACCACCAGGGAAGTCCCACTGTTAATGTAATTGAGTGTTATTAACTCATCTATGCAGCAAAAGCTCCTGACATATTAGCACTCCTACAAGCATAGTACTTCTCCATTTTCATTGATGTGTGTGCAAGTGTACTAGTGCAATTCAAGATCATGCATCATTAAGAAGCAGTAATAATAAAGTGCTATTTTTAAAATAGTGAATGATACAGGACTTTCCTACACTGGCTGCTCCAGACCCATTGGTCTCCTTTCAGTTCCTGGAATGTAGTCTGCTCTTTTATGCCCTAGAATCTTCACACATGCTGGTCCTTCTTCTTGGACTATTCTGCCTCCTCCCCCTTCCCTTTGCTTATCTAAGCACCTAATTATCTTTTCGATCCTTGTTAAATGTCACTACCTCAAAAAGTCTCCTCTGATATATATGCCCATGTTGCATTCCAAACTTGCCTTGTAGTTAATTACTTTTGAGTTATTAGTTTGATTCTCTTTCCTACTAGACTGGCTTGGGGGAAATGTGCATCATTCATCATCTTTCCTCCTGGGTTCTAACCAATTGAAAATGTACACAAAAGATGGAGAGTGGTGGCCAGGAACTCTGAAGTCCAGGGGAAATTATTAGAGGACACAGTTTAGGCCTGAGGCTAAACTGGGCCTTCTACTCCCTTGCTCCCTGGACTGAAGGTTCCTAGGCTCTAGTACCATTCTGGTCAATTTACTCACCCCGGTGAAGAGCAGGAAAAGGGAGCAGCATCTGTTGACACAGTGGAGTCCAGAAGTGGCGATTGTGCTGCCTTTCTTTCCTGTAGGTGAGGCAGACTGTCGCAGAGACAAAGCAGAGCCTCCTTCCTGCTTTTGGAGGCAAAGGGACCTCAACCAATAGGATAATATGACTCAGTGAGTGATTGATCAATCAGGTTAGTCATTCTTCCTCCTGTGGGGAGAACTGAATGTGTTAGTGAAGACAGAGGTTAGTGAAAGTGAGAGCTAGGGGTGGGGTGGAGGAATGAAAAAGATATATCTGCACCTCCATCAGACTTTTAGGCCTGGGACCTAATCTCTCTTATTTCACAACTGTGTCCTCTATGCATACAAAAAGAGCTGTTGCAAAATTAAAAATGTAATGCACACTCTTTGCATAATACCTGGCATATTGTAAGCATTCAGTATGTATTTGTTGAATCACATGAGTCATTCTTTACTGATTACTGAATCATTGGCTACATGGCCAAGCAGGCTTTTTAAAAAGACACTATTATTTAATGGATATTGTGAGACAGAAAATCTGGTTCTAGCCCTGGTTGTGCTACTTGGTGTTTGATCTTGATCAAGACATTTAGCATCCCTCCTAATCTGTTTTTCTTATATGAAATATAATGCAGTTGAACAAACTTAACTGTAACTTGTCTTATCTAGCTCTACATTCTGGTTTTAAAAGGCCAAGTTCAAATTCTCTTTGGCTTTAACTAAGCAGGAAAAAGTCCTTAGAGCAAAAAGTAAAGGTAACTCTTCTCCTTAAGAGTTACATAACTAAAAGGTTAATTAGAAATGGCAGGTTTTGAACAGTGAAGTCTAATAGGAAATGTAAGAAACTAGAAGTGACTTTAAAAAGAACCCAAAACAAATCAAAAACAATTTCTTGAAAAGGGGCAATTAGAAAGTGCTTTAACAAGTAATTAGCAAAACAATTTAAATCTCAGATTTTGCCTTATACTATTTAGTAACCAAGGATAAATCTGTCAATTACTTTTCTCCTTTCATTCAAAACCACAGAAACTAAAAGCAGTATATTCTAGAAGTATTAGAGGACTACAAGTAAAGCTACTGGATATGCGGGTTGTCTTTGCTTAACCTGCAACCCAGGTTTAACATTTTATCTGAATTCTTCATACACAAGTACAAACAGTATATATATAATTAGGGTCTTTCTTTGACTTATCATTAGTTGCCAACTAACTTTCCAGTTTACAATAGTTAAGGCTTCTATTAACTGAGATGTTAGTAGTCAGACAGGACTTTCCTGGAGTTCTGAATTTAAGATTATCCCCAGGAAATATTTTGTCTTTATATTCTAGTATTAAACACTGTTCACTTTTGAATTCAAATGAATGCTTTTAGAAAAAGATTTTAAAGATACTATCTTTCAGGCATAATGATAGGTATAGGAAGTAAAAAAATGAATTTAAAAATCCTTGGTTTTAAGTTGACAGTCTAATGGAGGATAAAGTCATGAAAAAATGTAATAACATTAGAAGTAAAAACATTAAATTCTTGAAGTTGACGTGTGTACAAGTTCCTATGGGAATACAGAGGAAGGAGTGAATTATTCAGGAGTCAGAAAAGCCTTCATGGATGAAATGCCATTTGAGTGGGAATCCATTCATATATAGGGAGTGAGTACATTCCTAACAGAACAGCATACATAGAGGAAAGGAGTTAAAAAAAGAGAATAATTTGCTCAGGAAACATAAGAGTAGTTTCTTTGGTATGAAGATACTTGTAAGTATCCTTTTTTGTAAAAAAATGACACAGGGTTGAAATCCTTCATATATAAGGAGCTTTTATAATTCAATGAAAAATGTTGAACACCTCAGTAGAAAAAGGGACAAATATTAATATCAGTTCAGTTCAGTCACTTAGTCATGTCTGACTCTTTGCGACCCCATGAACCACAGCACGCCAGGCCTCCCTGTCCATCATCAACTCCCAGAGTCCACCCAAACCCATGTCCATTGAGTCGGTGACACCATCCAACCATCTCATCCTCTGTCATCCCCTTCTCCTTCTGCCCTCAATCTTTCCCAGCATCAGGGTCTTTTCAAATGAGTCAGCTCTTCGTATCAGATGGCCAAAGTATTGGAATTTCAGCTTCAAAATCAGTCCTACCAGTGAACACCCAGGACTGATCTCCTTTAGGATGGACTGGTTGGATCTCCTTGCAGTCCAAGGGACTCTCAAGAGTCTTCTCCAACACCACAGTTCAAAAGCATCAATTCTTCGGTGCTCAACTTTCTTTATAGTCCAACTCTCACATCCATACATGACCACTGGAAAAACCATAGCCTTGACTAGATGGACCTTTGTTGACAAAGTAATGTCTCTGCTTTTTAATATTCTATCTAGGTTGGTCATAACTTTCCTTCCAAGGAGTGTCTTTTAATTTCATGGCTGCCATCACCATCTTCAGTAATTTTGGAGCCCAGAAAAATAAAGTCAGCCACTGTTTCCACTGTTTTCCCATCTATTTACCATGAAGTGATGGGACCAGATGCCATGATCTAAGTTTTCTGAATGCTGAGCTTTAAGCCAACTTTTTCACTCTCCTCTTTCACTTTCATCAAGAGGCTCTTTAGTTCTTCTTCCCTTTCTGCCATAAGGAAGGTGTCATCTGCATATCTGAGGTTATTGATATTTCTCCTGGCAATCTTGATTCCTGCTTGTGCTTCCTCCAGCCCAGCGTTTCTCATGATGTACTCTGCATATAAGTTAAATAAGCAGGGTGACAATATACAGCCTTGATGTACTCCTTTTCCTATTTGGAACCAGTCTGTTGTTCCATGTCCAGTTCTAACTGTTGCTTCCTGACCTGCATACAGGTTTCTCAAGAGGCAGGTCAGGTGGTCTGGTATTCCCACCTCTTTCAGAATTTTCCACAGTTTATTGTGATCCACACAGTCAAACGCTTTGACATAGTCAATAAAGCAAAAATAGATGTTTTTCTGGAACTCTCTTGCTTTGTCAATGATCCAGCGGATATTGGCAATTTGATCTCTGGTTCTTCCACCTTTTCTAAAACCAGCTTGAACATCTGGAAGTTCACAGTTCATGTATTGTTGAAGCCTGGCTTGGAGAATTTTGAGCATTAGGTTACTAGTGTGTGAGATGAGTGCAATTGTGAGGTAGTTTGAGCATTCTTTGGGATTGCCTTTCTTAGGGATTGGAATAAAAACTGACCTTTTCCAGTCCTGTGGCCACTGCTGAGTTTTCCAGATTTGCTGGCATATTGAGTGCAGCCCTTTCACAGCATCATCTTTCAGGATTTGAAATAACTCAACTGGAATTCCATCACCTCCACTAGCTTTGTTCGTAGTGATGCTTTCTAAGGCCCACTTGACTTCACATTCCAGGATGTCTGGCTCTAGGTGAGTGATCACACCATCGTGATTATCTGAGTTGTGAACATCTTTTTTGTACAGTTCTTCTGTGTATTCTTGCCACCTCTTCTTAATATCTTCTGCTTCTATTAGGTCCCTACCATTTCTGTCCTTTATTGAGCCCATCTTTGCATTAATATAAATATTTATTGAACATTTGTTATATTTATAAAATAGTAACAACAACAACAACAGCAATATACTCTTTGTCTTCATGGATCTTGCAAGATAGTGGGAGGTGCAGATAAGTAACTTGACTAAGTACAATTTAGTATGATGAAGCTATGCTCAGAAAATATGGGAGAGGCACCTGATTAATAGTTAAGGAGTGAGAGAAAGATGCCAGAGGAAGCAACTTCTAATTTTAAACGTGAAAAATGGGTAGAATGTAGACAAACAGAGATAGAAATGGGTCGGTGAGATGATGAGGATAGAAAATGATAAAGAGGTCAGGGAGTAGTCTAATCATAGTGAATAACATATGTGAAGGCCTGGAATTTGTGAGAAATGAATATATTTAAGTGTGCCTGAGGCACAGATTGCAAGGGCAGAAATCAAACCATGTAAACTTCGCAAACTATGTTAAGTTTCAATTTTCTTAAGTGAAGTGAAAATCACCCAGTTCTGTCTGACTCTTTGTGACCCCATGGACTATAGCCCTCCAGGCTCCTCTGTCCATGGAATTTTCCAGGCAAGATTACTGGAGTGGGTTGCCATTTCCTTCTCCAGGGGATCATCCTGACCCAGGGATTGAATCTGCGTCTCCTGCATTGCAGGCAGATTCTTCATCATCTGATCCACCAGGAAGCCAGGAAGCCATTAAAATGTTCTAAGCAGGGAAGTAATACTATGATTAGATTTGGGCTTTAGCTTATATGACTGTAGTGTGGAGAATGGATTGGAGTGGGCAAGAAGTCTATTTAAGAGGATTTTTCTGTAGCATAGAAGAAAGATAATGGTGGGCATCATTCGGAGCAGAAAATATTAGGAGATACCAGGAGTAGTGATTTAAAGAAGTAGGAACAGCTTTGAAAAGAAAGATGGTGGATGCTGTTCTGGACATGTTGAGTTGTAGGTGTCTAAAGGAAATAAAAATGGAAATTTCTGCGGAGAAAAAGGAACCCTCTTACACTGTTGGTGGAAGTGCAAAGTAGTACAGCCACTATTGAGAATAGTGTTGAGATTCCTTAAAAAACTGGAAATAGAACTGCCATATGACCCAGCAACCCCACTGCTGGGCATACACACTGAGGAAACCAGAATTGAAAGAGACACGTGTACCTCAGTGTTCATTGCAGGACTGTTTACAATAGCCAGGACATGAAAGCAACCTAGATGTCCATTGGCAGACAAATGAATAAGAAAGTTGTGGTACATATACACAATTGAATATTACTCAGCCATTAAAAAGAATACATTTGAATCAGTTCTAATGAGGTGGATGAAACTGGAGCCTATTATACAGAGCGAAGTAAGTCAGAAAGAAAAACATCAAAACAGTATATTAACGCCTATATATGGAATTTAGAAAGATGGTAACGATGACCCTATATGTGAGACAGCAAAAGAGACACAGATGTAAAGAACAGACTGTTGGACTCTGTGGGAGAAGGCAAGGGTGGGATGATTTGAGAGAATAGCATTGAAACATGTATATTATCATATGTGAAATAGGTCACCAGTCCAGGTTCAATGCATGAGGCAGGGTGCTCAGGGCTGGTGCACTGGGATGACCCTGAGGGATGGGATGGGGAGGGAGGTGGGAGGGAGGGTCAGGATGGGGATGGGGAGGGGGGTGGGAGGGAGGGTCAGGATGGGGATGGGGAGGGGGGTGGGAGGGAGGGTCAAGATGGGGAACACATGTACACCCGTGGCTGATTCATGTGAATGTATGGCAAAAACCACCACAATATTGTAAAGTAATTAGCCTCCAATAAAAATAAAATAAAATAAAGTGTTTCCCAGTAGGTAAAATGAGAATCAAATAAGAGAACATTAACACACAATTCACAAAACAAGAAATACAAAGAATTAAGAAACAAAAAAGTTCTATCTCTTTAGTAACCAAAAAATACAGAATAATATACCTATCTTTAGGCAGTCAAGTTGGCAAAGATAGGCAGTTAATATATTGGTATTCACACACTATTGGTTTTTCACTTTACATAATTTTGAAGGCAAAATCAAAAAAAATTTTTAGATGTGCATACCTTTAATATCACAATTTCTGCTTCTTCTTTGGTAGAGAGAGGAAAACATGTTCCTCATTATGCCTTTTTGTTTTTGTTTTCTCTACTATCACCATATAAGAGCTATTTGGAGTTGAGAATACTAAGAAGAGTTCCAAAGCAGGAAACATTCCTTGTTCTGCATTTTTGTCATTGTTATTGCTGTTGTTTTCTTTTTTCATAGTGGAGTAAAGGGTTCATTTGGGGAGTGCTGGAACGTCAAGCCAGGTTACCAGGAGCCCTATTTGCTGGCAGACATACCACTACGCCATGAAATTAAAAGATGCTTACTCCTTGGAAGGAAAGTTATGACCAACCTAGACAGCATATTAAAAGGTAGAGACATTACTTTGCCAACAAAGGTCTGTCTAGTCAAGGCTATGGTTTTTCCAGTGTTCATGTATAGATGCGAGAGTTGGACTGTGAAGAAAGCTGAGCGCCAAAGAATTGATGCTTTTGAAGTGCAGTGTTGGAGAAGAGTCCCTTGGACTGCAAGGAGTTCCAACCAGTCCATCCTAAAGGAGATCAGTCCTGGGTGTTCATTGGAGGGACTGATGCTGAAGCTGAAACTCCAATACTTTGGCCACCTCATGCGAAGAGTTGACTCGTTGGAAAAGACCCTGATGCTGGAAGGGATTGGGGGCAGGAGGAGAAGGGGACAACAGAGGGTGAGATGGCTGGATGGCATCACCAACTCCATGGATATGAGTTTGAGTAAACTCCTGGAGTTGGTGATGGACAGGGAGGCCTGGTATGCTGCAATTCATGGGGTTGCAAAGAGTCGGGCACGACTGAGCGACTGGACTGAACTGAACTGATACCACCACAGGCTTAGAAAAGACTGAACTGGATCGTGGGATGGATAGTTTCAAAGAAAGAAAGGGAGTTGAAGTCTGCTTTTCCCCCACTAAACAAAAAACAAAAACAAAATCTAAAATTGCTTAAAAAAAAAAAAAAAAAACCACTTTGGGAAGTAGAATCATTCACCTTGTCATTACAAGAAAAGTATATTGATTTAAAATACAGAGTGCGGAAAGAGGAAGAAGGATGAAATTGCAGACATGCAGAGAGCTAGGCCACACAAATAATTTTCTGCTGTAATTCCTATGGGACTCAGGATATATTTCCTGGCAGCGGGAGAAATAAATGAAAGGGGAAAAGGAAGGGTCCTTGAGGAATATTTTTCTTCCTAATCTCACTCAAGCAAAGAGGTAAACTAGTTAGCAAGGGGTATTGGTGAAAGCCTCACAAAATCAAAATAAAGGAAAAGATAAGCCCCACTAGGGCAAGGATTTATGTCTGTTTTGTTGCTTTGTTGTTACCACTGAGAAGAATGCCTGGCACATAATAGATGCTCTATTAACAATAGATAAAAATTGAATGGAAAATTTGAGACCGCTATTGCCCTATATCTAATCTGGGCCCTTAATTATTTCCTGTGACTGGTATAGTTTAGGGAAGCAGTGGTTACATTTGCTAAAACTGATAGCCTGCCAAACAAGAAGAGTGAAGTATGGATAGCTGGCAGAAAATGAAGTTGTTTTAAAAATTATTGTTACTTTTAATTTATTTTACAAGGGATGTAAATATGGAGCCATCTGATAGCAGTTCTTTCCTTGTTTTCTTCTTTTGGAATGCAATGGCAGAACTGGACATCAGACTGATTTTGTAAATAGATGGGGAATTTTTTTATTTTTTAAAAATAATTTTATTTATTTATTTTATTTTTGGCTGCGCTGAGTCTTTGTTGTTGCACAGGCTTTCTCTAGTTGTGGAGAGCAGGGGCTACTCTTCATTGCAGTGCTTCATTACAGGCTTCTCATTGTGGTGGCTTCTCTTGTGGAGCACAGGCTCTAGGCACATGGGCTTCAGTAGTTGTGGCCCATGGGCTTAATTGCTCTGCAGCATGTGGACTATTCCAGGAACAGGTATCGAACCCATGTCCACTGCACTGGTGTGTGTGTGTGTGTGTGTGTGTGTGTGTGTGCTAAGTTGCTTTAGTCATGTCTGACTCTTTGCAACCCTATGGACTGTAGCCTGCCAGGCTCCTCTGTCCATGGGATTCTCCAGGCAAGAATACTGGAGTGGGTTGCCATTCCCTTCTCCAGGGGATCTTCCCAACCCAGGGACTGAACCTTTGTCTGCTCCGTCTCCTGCATTGGCAGGCAGGTTCTTATCCACTGCACCACCAGGGAAGCCCTAGATGGTAAACTAATGTTATCTCATTCTGTGTCACAAAAGGAGAAGGGAGAATATTAACCAGTCAGAAAGCTTGTGTTCGAATTAATTGGTGATTATTATAATATTCATAGCAGCTTTTACTTTTTTTAAGATGCAACAACCATTTGATTAGTTGGCTCCATTTTGAGGAGAGGCAATCACAGTTACAGAAACAGGAGAAATAAAAATGCTCCCAACAAGTTGCATAAAAATACAGCTTCTTAAGGTTGTTGTTTTCATAGCAAACTTGGATATAGAAACCCACGTTCAAGTGTACATGGGGGAACTTGCAGTACTTTTTGGTTATCCTCTTGGTTCCTACTTTCCCCCCTCTACCTCAGAATTCTCTTTATGTTACAAAGGAGCAGTGAAAGACCTTCCATACTAAAACTTTCATTATTGTAAACCAGAAAGATACAAGAAGGAAACTTGGCGCAATAGAAATGAACTGCATGATTTAACATAAAAAAGAAAAAGTATGCTGGGCTTTTTTTTTGTTTTTGTTTTTTGACTCATTGCCAGCATTCTGTAGTTTAAACCTTTGACTCTTTGAAATGCTCTATTGTCTTAATTTTCCTGACATAAGACTCTTGAGGTTTTCCATCTATATCTTTGGTTTCCTTCTTTCTCTCTTGTGTACAGGTTCATCTTAAACTACTGAGCCAGTGTTAGGGCCTCTTATTTTCTCAATCTGTACTGTCTTTTTAGGAGAGCTCATTCATGTCCATCATTTGAATTATCACCTGGTTCAGATGACTCACCATTTTATCTCAAGCATAGGTTATTCTTCTAGTTCCAGGCTCTTAGAGCTTACCTACGTGATATATATATTTTATCTTAAAGGCACTCAAACTTACCATGTTCAAAAAATAGGAACTATAATTTCTTTCTCCATTTAATGCTCTCTACCAAAAATGCCACTATGTATTCTGGTTTGCAAGCCAGAATCATCTCTGATACCACTTTTTTCTCTTTTCCTTGCCACATTCAATCCATCACTAAGTTTCTCCATTTCTCTTAAATATCTCTCAGTTCTGTTTTTCCCTCTAACTTCACCACAATTAACCTCATGCAGTTTATTCATGAAGTATCACTCAGACTACTTCAAAAATCCTTGATGGTCCAGTGGATAGGGCCCTGTGTTTCCTTCCACTACAAGGGGCACAGGTTCAATCCCTGGTTGGGTAACTAAGATCCTGCATGCCATGAGACCAAAAAACAAAATAAATTTTTAGAATTGTTTTTAAAAAATCTTCTAAAGCATATTTAATTTTATACCATTTCCACAGTGCAGCCATTTCAAGACATAAACACATAATTCTCCTTGCCACTGATCTTGAGGAAAGTTTGAAGACTTAACAAGACCTATGAAGCTTTGAATGATTTGAACCCTTCTCACCCTCTCCAGTGTCATCTCACCCTGCATTTGCCTTACACTTTGTACTCCAACTGCACCGACCTTCCTTTACTCCCCATTCCATGTTGCTTCTTGCCACTGCGCCTTTGAACATGCTTTTTCTTAGCTAGGAATGCACTTTCCCCACTTTCTCTGGTCACCTCAAACTCATCATTCAAGTCTTAGTTTATTTTCCTTTAGGAAAGACTTTTATGACTTCTTTGACTTGATCCACTGTCCCTAACCTTCTCATATTCCATTGTACATCTCTTTATTATGCTTATCACATGGGTGTGTGGCTAAGTAGGGTGGGAGACCCCCATCAGTCAGAGAGGTGGCAGGATGAAAGGTGCTCTGTTAGTTGAATGGACCGATCAGCTTTTACTTTTCCTTCGTGTCCTCACACTGTTTCTGTGAAGACATTGCCCTTGCTTTGGGGAGGTGCCTGTCTGTCGCTTTTATTTATAATTCAACCCTATTTTGTCCTTACTGTTCTTTGACTGTACCCTATATTTTCCCAACTAGAGGTTCACTCTGCTGAGTAGGATCATGTCCTCCATTTCTATCTATAAACAGTCTGCTTTATCCATAAAAAAATAATAAGAAGAATATTTTGGTAGTTGCTTACTATGTAAGGTTTGTTACCTTTATTTTCCCATTTAATTCTCACAACATTCCTGTTCAGTACTTTCTATTATTATCTCCATTTTACAGATGAGAAAACTGAGGCTCTGTGAGGTTAAGTAACAGCATCAGTCACACTGCTGATAAGTGTCAGGGCTAGAATTTGTGCTTAAAAATCTGACAAACTGGTTTCTGATGATATCTTCTGCTTTATGAGATGACACTTTTGTGAAGCCCTTATTGGTATGCCCTGGAGAAGGAAATGGCAAGATGTGATCTCTTCTCATAACGTTCTCTGTATTATGGTTCTCCATCTATTAGGGTGACTATCGTATTCTGTGTGCTTTATCATGAATATGTTTATTCTCCTGCAGCAGATTATAAACTCTTTGAGGGCAAAGACTATATTTACTCATTGTGTTCTTCCACTGAATAACTTTAGCCACCTAATTTCTGAATTAGTCAACCTCTATTATGTGAGGTCAGACCCATCAGTGGTTTCAAACTTCGATGAGTATAGGGGCCAAGCATGTAACAAATAATTGAGATGGCCTGTTTGGTTTTGATGTACTGAAGAAGACAGCCCTGTTTGAAGAGAGCAGCAGCTACTTGGTTCCTATTGATTGTGGACACACTGGAATTCCATGCTTGGTATTGCCAGATTTTTTTATTTTTTTCAAAAGAAGTCAGAAATTTGGATTTTTTAAAAAGTGAAATTCCTTGCTTTTTAAATGTTGAGTCAATTAAAACACAGATTTAGACCTATGTGGACTAGATCTGGACCAGTGACTGGTAGATCTCTTTTACTCTTCTTTTAAGCTTTTGTTATATAGAATTATGATTGTAAATACACGATTGTTATAGTACTTACCAATTTTTTTCAAGAAATTACTGTTATTATCAGTAGTATCTTCTATAATAATTGAGAATGGGAAGAAAGAGGGAGAAGAAATATCAAACCATCAAGGTTTTACTACTATTTTGGAAGGACAAATACATTTAAAATATTCAAAGACCCCTGTTCTATAATTATCCATATATATTTATAAGCATAGATGTATATGTAATTTTCATAAATATTATTGAATATGCATATATTTATATCCAGAATTTACAGATTTACATGGTATTTCACATTTACACAAATTTGCATTTGAATTCACAGAATATGTAAATTTATATTAGAGATTTTTGAAAAATTAAAAGATTCAGATTCAACCTTAACTGAAAAAGTTTTTAAACTGGACAGTGATCTTATTGCTTTGATAATCTAATTCCCTCAACTAGCCAGATTTTGGACAATGAGCAACTTAAAAATGTTTCTGCCTGTGCGAGTATTTGAAATGACTGTTTAAACTCTTTCGGTCATATCCTGTAAGCTAAGAATATTTTTGAGAGGCTACATGTTGACAAGAGTGAAAATGAACTAGATCAATCACCACCAGTGCAAGCCAACCATAAACTCTGTTCAAGTTCTATTCAAGAGGTTTTGTTTTCCAGGTCACTAGAGCCTTATACTGAACAACAGTCTCAATCAACATCTAAAAATAGGTGTAACAAGCTCTCACCATGGATATGGTGCAGCATGAAGTCCTGTAGAGATATTGAAGACAGGTAACATTTTCAAGGAGCCCAAGTTTAGTCAGTCTCAAGCAAGAATGTAAATATTTTGCACTATTTGTTAACTTCTCAAGAAGATTACCCAGGAGAATTCAGGAATTTCCTTCCTGGATTGGCTTTATGAACAGGCTAGACATTAATCTAAGAGATGCTCATTTTCTTTCTCAGCTTGTTGATGCTCTATGTTACAACTTCTTTGAGGGTAAGAGGGTTTTCTTAAAAGGAAATAGCTTCAAACTTCCTTTTTTTGGAGTTTCTCCCAGGCCGCATTTTTAGCACAAAAGTAAATAGAGATGGTTATGTATTAGCCAGAAGAATGACCACAGGAAGAGAAAAGAATACAACCCATTGACATTCTGTAGGTTAGAGAATGTTGGAGCTTGAAGGGATTTGAGCAGTTCCTTAGCAGTTATGCTACAACCTTTGGGAGTTAGACTAGTTATCTTCAAGACCCATTATAACTCATTTGTCAGATGAGGCAACTGAGGCTTAGGGTCAAAGTTTATATTTACTGTGGCTCAGTCTCTCAGGAAAAAAGGGGATTGACTACTAAAATAACAAAATGAGTTCAGATAATGAAAAATTGGCAATAATTTATTGGCAATAATAGACGACATTTCAAATAACGGAGGTAGAATTGATCTAGTACTTGAGATTCTATAAATAACATTTTCTAGCATATCTTTTTCTTTAATCTTCAGTTCAGTTCAGTCTCTCAGTCATGTCCGACTCTTTGCGACCCTGTGAACCGCAGCATGCCAGGCCTCCCTGTCCATCACCAACTCCTGGAGTCCACCCTCTTTAATCTTAAATTCTAATATATCTTCGGTACCCAATGTGGAAAGAAGCAAACCAATTAAAAGTGCGTAGCTTGGTGCTTGGCTCATTGCAGGCAGTCAACATATACATGTTGATTTTTATTTATTTTTAAAATAGATTTTGTTTACTTTTTCATGTTTCTAAGCTCGATAGTTCAATACCAACAGTAGAAGTCAGTTTGTGACACTAAGACTAAATATTCTTTGACCCAAGCCTGTAACTCTTTTTTTAGGCAGAGACTAATTGAACAATTCATTTTGGTAGTTTTCATTTTTATCATAGAACTGCTGCACAAGAGATACTTGACTTTTAGATAATTTTGTTAGATATATGAAAAGAAAAATAATTCTTTGCCTGGGATTTTATGTCCTACCAAAATTAAATAAATACATAAATGTACATAAAGCCTCCTTGAATGCTAGCCTGTCAGGAAATACAATGAAATTTGTGTGTATTCTCATTGTTCAGCACAGCTAGGACTAAGAAACAGGTTGTATTCAGTTTTAGTCTTTTTCCTTTCACATCAGTATCTTCACATACATGATTTAAAAAATTCAGTGGGGGGGTTGCACACACTTTAATATTAATTGTGACTAAATTAGTGGCAAATATTTCATATGAACCACTTAAAATTATGAACTTTAGCTTTTATGTTCATCTTTCACATACCTATTGGTATAGTCTCTTATGAATAGTATTTTCATTGTATTCTTCTCTTGCTCAAAAATCCTATTAAGAATGTTTATAGCTCTAGTGGTTACAGAGCTCTAGCAACAGAGGTTTTAAGTCTGAGTCTCTGCCTTTTGCCAGCTGTGTAACTTTGGGAATGTCCTTTATTTCCTCTGAGGCTCAGTTTCCCTATAAACAAAGCAGGGGAATGTATACAATACTGGTAGTATTGTTGTGAGGGGTAAAATGAGACAATGTTTAAAGTTCTTAGCATAGTGCCTGGCATGATGGTAAGCCTTAATATGTACATAGTACAGAGTACACAGCCATTCAATAAATATTGATTTAATGAATGGATAGATATCTAGTGTTTGGAAGGTATCATGTAAATCCTTTATCCTATCATTCAGGAATTGGCTCCTGTATTTATCCCAAGCACCAGTCCTCTTAGTTTGTTACAGTCTATTGAAGATTGGTCCCTTTGTTATAGTCAAACTAATTTCCTTTCTGCTCTAAACACTATTCAGCTTCTCAGTCCCGTGCTTTCACTGTTGTCATTACTCCACAGAGAGGGTCTTTTGCTCTTCAATGCCACCACATTTTAATTTGTTTCATAATCTTGCACAAAACTCACCTTTTCCAAGAAATTGCTTAATTAACCCCATTTGACTTAGGTCTCACCATGATTCTTGTTCATCTTTTCAGTACTCACATAATTGCATAATCTTCTACACCTGCGGATATACCGCTTTGCATCTTTCCGAATTTTCTATGTATCCATCTCCCTCCTCCAGCTAGTTGCAAAGCTGTTCAGTGGCAATGAGACATGCATCTTTTTACTATGTTTGTAACACCCTTCCCATATCACCTTTGGCATCTAACTTCAAGAACATGGTTTCAAATACTTGCTGAAGAAATGAATCAATGATATTTAATGAAATTGCACTTTGCAGCCATGAAAAGCAAAACATCAAATGGAGGCAATTTCATGCTTGTGATCTAAGACAACAGACCAGGTGTTCTGACAGTGAACTGATATTTGTGATTATTTTTATATTTTATGAAATGAGGATAGAGGGAGAAAATGCATCATTGTGTGACCACAGTTGCAATGGCTAGTGTAACATATATAGCATTAGAAAATATTCTACTGACACAGAGTGAGTGTACAATTTGAAAGAATGAGCTAGCTTGGGTGTGACCCCAGTCATGTCAATTAACCTCTTAGGAACTCAGTTTCCCCATCTGTAAAATAAATGAGGGGTTGAATTATATTATCTCTGTCTGCTCTATCATTTTTCAGTTTTTTGATCACAGACTTCAGCTCAAGTTGGAAGCGTGGCTGTTGTGTATATGATGTGAATTCTGAGTAGGTGATATCTGAGTAGTTATAGCTGGCTTCTTTGAAGGCTGACTGAATATATATTAAATACGGGTAGCTTCTGTCTTGGGTATGTGATGTTTGTGATCTATTCCCCAAGAAAACAAATGGTTCTCCATTAGGATTAACAAGATTTGGTATTTTCTAGCAGGTTAAGAATGATGAGGGAAAGAGAAATTGAAGAAAGAATTTTTAGTTCAGGAATAGATTGAGACTTAGGTAAAACAGGATCAGCATTGCTTCAACAGTAAGCAGAAGTAGGTCTATTTCCTCATTCTTTCTCTCCCCTTCATTTACCTCTCTACATGCCAGAGAACCAAAGAGGAACTGATCATCAACTACAATACATGATTCAAAGTTATCGTAAAAAATTGCTACTGCTAAGCAGAGACTTGGCTATTTTAAAAAGCATGCAAAAGTTTTATTACCACATGGAAGTAGAAAGATGTGTACATTTATACCAACTAATAAACTAATATAAATCACTTGCAAATCTGCCAGTGCCCTGGGTTAATTATATTAAAGAACCATAAGAGACTGATGAGGAATTTATTCCCTGATCACTAAACCAGAATTAAAAGACAGACTATTTTGACTTTTCTAGTTTTATAAAAACACTTGTTTCTAATGAATCAAATTTACTTATTCAGAAACATCTGCCCACCATGCATTTTTTTAAAAAGCAAAAAGTCTACATTACTCCTCAGTTATGCTTTTCATGAAAATAGAAATTATTTCAAGGTACAAATCACTATACAGATATAGTGATATTAGAGATAGTCCATAATAAGAGTCAGTATTTGAAGAAATGAAGTTTTGTCATGTAATGGTAACCTAACATGACTTTTCAGAGCTTGGCATATTATGTAGCACATTGAGTATATAAGACTTCAACCTAAGGGATGAACTATCTAATCTAATTACATATTGGATCACTAATCCATAAAATTACACTATGAAGATGTGTTAATGAACCCACATGGTTCATCTACTAGACCCCACAAGAAACAGACAGAAGCAACCTGAGAAATTTCTCCAAGGATGTTTTTTTACAGCCTCAAAGGTGCTACAAGCCTTTTACCAAAAGACTGGGAGAAGAAGTTGTTATGAGTCAGGAATATGTGATTGAGACTGAGGGGGAAGGGGTTGCTGAAAGCAGGAGAAATTGAGGCTAGAGATGGGGATACTGGAGATAAGTCTTTTTGATGTAGAGTAGTCCTGGGGACGGCCTGATCTGGAAGGCTTTAATGGCAGTGAGTGGGTGGAATGAAGTGAAGGCAAATGTCACAGGGGTTAAAGGTTTAGGAACTACAAATGTGGGCATTGAGTGAACTAACTGTCCATAGGGATCTTTGCTTCTTGAATGAATAGGGAGTGCCTCTGCTGTGGAAAGTATTGTGGTGATACGGCCATAAACGAGGAAAATGCAGTTCCTGGCTTCACGGAACTTTGTTTCTAGTAGAGAAGATGGACTGTTGAACAAATAACTACAGTAAAGTAATAAACATTTGGATAAGGAGTGTCTGTCCTCTCTGGTATCCAGCAGTAATGGTATTATCTTCAGAAGGCCTACCTTTGCCCATTTTTCTAACATTTTTTTTTAAATAAAAAAAAAATGGATTTCAGTTTATAGACAAAAATACAATAGACTCAGAAAAATTAGGTAATTTATTCAATTTCATACAGCTAGTGAGTGGCAGAGCTAGGATTCAAAACCAGATCTGTCATGATTGTAGTTACATTATGGCTATATAAGCTGATTACAATGGAAAAAATATGGAAAAATACAAGAAATCTACTTGTATTAACAAAAGTTAACAAAAGCAGTAATATTACAGAGAGAAGTCTAAACTTGAAGTGACCTGCATGGGGGTGAGGTTCCCATTTTCTTTTTCCCTTGTGCTGTTTTGTGACTAGAATGGGTTCCTGTCAAATAATGGCATGGTGATGTTGGAGACTAAAACTCTGATAAAAAATTCATCAACTTTCTGGCCAGAATAACAAGGAAAAGAAGTGTCATAATACTGGATAGTGTGGGAGGGATCACAGAGAGGGGAAATCTGGAGAAGGGGTCCTCTAATTTTGTACAAATCTCAGCTGAACCCCTGAGCTATTCATGTATAGAATAGACCCTAATAAGCAGAGCAAAGGCTTTTAGAATTGAGGTGAGATTAGAGTCAAATTGACCCTGAATAATACCTGTATGTTGTCGTTTAGTCGCTCAGTCCTGTCTGACTCTGACCCCATGGACTATAGTCCTCAAGGCTCCTCTGTCCATGGGATTTCCCAGGCAAGAGTACTGGAGTGAGTTGCTATTTTCTCCTCCAGGGGATCTTTCCCACCCAGAGATCAAACCCACATCTGCAGGCAGATTCTTTACCACTGAGCCACCTGGGAAGCCCAATACCTTCATGAAACACAACCAAATAAGCAGAGGAAATTCTTTGAGAAATAAAACAAGATTTCAAATTTTAGCAACTTTGCATACTATAAAATTCATCTGTTTTAAGTTTATAATTCAATGATTTGGGGGAAATTTACTGATTCGTACAAACATCACTACAGTTCTGTTTTGATTATTTCCATCCTCCCAATAAGATCCTTTGTTTCTGTTTACAGTTAACCTCTGTTCTCACCTCTGGAAACCACTAATCAACTTTCTCTCTCATTGGACTTGTGTTTTCTGGACATTACACATGAATGGAATCATACAATACATGGTCTTTGCACCTGGCTTATTTCACTTAGCATGTTTTTGATGTCTGTTCATATTGTATCATGTATGGGTATTTTGTTCTTTTTTAAAGATGAAAAGCGTTCCATCATATGGCTATTTCACTTTCTAAACAGATTTGAACTGCTACCCACTTAAGTTAAGACAGAATTTATGGTCTAAACCTAACAAAATGATTACCTGATACCTGTATAGTCCTATACTTATTAAATAATTTGATTTCATAGTTGAATAAATTTCAAAAAAGATGACTCCAGGTCCTGATGGCTCCACTGGAGAATCCTATCAAACATTTAAGAAGGGAATACTTCTAAATCTATACAATCTCTTCCAGTAAAAAGTGGTCAACATCACCTTGATATCAAAATCAAAGACATTAAAGAAAACTAGAAGCCTAATATCCATCATGAACACAGATGCAAAACCCCAAACAAAACATTAGCAAATAAAAATTGATTATATCTGAAATAATAATGCATCAGGACCAAAACAAGTTTATCTCTGGAATGTAGGGATGGTTCATCACTGGAAATCAGTCAATTTAATCAACCATAACAGATTAAAGAAAAAAATATGATCATATCAAAAGATGCAGGGAAAAGAATCTGACAAAACTCAATATCATTTCATAATTTAAAAAATTATCAACAAACAAGAAATTGGAGGAGAAGTTAGTCTTAAAAAGAGTTTACAAAAACAAACATCTAAAAGCAAGACAAAATGAAACAAAATGCCTCCAGTAACTACATACTTAATGGTGAAAGACTAATGTTTACTTACAATGGGAATCAAGAAGGGATGTCTACTTTTACCCCTCTTATTCAAGTTTATACTTAAGGTCTTCTTGAGTGGAATAAAGCAAGAAAAAGAAATAAAATGCGTACACATTGGAAAAGAAGAAATAAATCTGTCTTTATTCACAGATACCATGATTTTCTAAATACAAAATTCTAAGGATTCTATAAAAATAGTCCTAGAACTAGTAAATGAGATTAGCAATGTAACATACAAAGTCAATATACAAAAATCAATTATATTTCTAAATGCTGGCAATGAGCAGTTGGAAAACAAAATGTAAAAATCCATGCCATTTACAATGTACACACAACATGAAATATATTTAACAAAATATATGTCTCTGTTTGCTGAAAATGACCAATGATGAAAAGACTCAATATGTTTAAATTTCAATTCTCTCTAAACAAATCTATAGATTCAATTCAATCACAATAAAAATCATAGCAGGATATTAGCTGATATTGAAAAGATGGTTCAAAATGTATGTGGAAATGCAAAGGAACTAAAATAGTCAGAACAATTTTGAAAATGAAGAGAAAGTTGAAGGACTCACACCAATTAATTTCAAGCCTTACTATAAAGCTACAGTAACCAAGATACAGTGGTATTGGTGAAAGGATAGACACACAGATCATCGGTACAAAATCAAGAGTACCAAAACAGACTCACAAAAACATGGACAATTGATTTTTGTTGTCATTGTTGTTGTTGTTCAGTCACTAAGTCATGTCTGACTCTTTGCGACCCCATGGACTACAGCACGCCAGGCTGCCCTGTCTTTCACTATCTCCCCAAGTTTGCTCAGACTCATGTCCATTAAGTTGGTGATGCCAAGGAGGGGGGATCGGGATGGGTAATACTTGTAAATCCATGGCTGATTCACGTCAATGTATGACAAAAAACCACTACAATATTGTAAAGTAATTAGCCTCCAACTAATAAAAATAAATTAAAAAAAGAATTAAAAAAAAAAAGTTGGTGATGCCATCCAACCATCTCATTATCTGTTGTCCCCTTCTCTTTTTTGTAGTTATGTCTACTGTATTTCTTTGTTATTTCATGCATTTAAAACATATTTTTACTGCATTACATAAAGTTTACCATCTTAACAATGTCTAAGTATACAATTTAGCAGTGTTAAGTGTATTCACATTGTTGCGCAACTAACCTCCAAACCTTTTTCACCTTCCAAAATTGAAACTCTATACCAATTAAACAACAGCTCCCCATTTCCCCCTCACTCCAGCCCCTGGAAACCACCTTTCTAATTTCTGTTTCCTTGATTTTGACTATTCTAGGTACCTCATATAAGTGAAATTGTATAATATTTGTCTTTTTGTGACCAGTTTATTTCACTTAGTAATGTCCTTAAGGTTGTATTTTCAAAAATTGAAAAATAATGCAAAAAATGAGTATAACCAGTGCCCATATATTGGTTACTAATACCATTCTCCTACAAGGAATCAGGGCTTTTGAAGGAATGGCTGATTGTAGCACCAGGGAAGGAAATGTACAATATGAGCCTGGAACATTTTGTACTGCCAGAAAGCAAAGAAACATGCAATCAAGCAAGCAAGCAAACAACAAAAACCCTCAATGATGGGGATACATCAAAGGGACACAGGACCCAATTAAAAGAGATTCCAGTGGCCAAAACTGGAACAATTTGAGCAACAAAATAAATAAAATAGTTGGATTACAGCATGAGATATAAAATAAATTTCCATGAGTTCATACTAATATGAATGATCAACAATAAAGAGCAATGACTTACTGATTTTTGAAATTTTTCAGCACTGATACTCAAAACAACACTGATGGATTTAAGATAAATGTGATGATTGAAATAAGCTAGACATCCAGGAGTACACACTATATGAATTCCATTTATATAAAATTCTAGAAATGCAAACCAATCTATAGTGACAGAGAGTAGGTGAGTAGTTGCCTGGGAATGGAGGTGGAGGGAAGGATGGAATGGTGCATGGGTGATTTCTTCAGCGTGACTAAAATGTTTATTATCTTGATTGTGGTATGTTTCCATAGTTGCATACATATGTCAAAATGAATCAAATTTCACAGATTTTAATTATGTGTGGTTTGTTTTATTTAAATTAGGCTTCAATAAAGTTTTAAAAGTTCTCTATTTGACCCTCAGTCTAGGATTCTTTTCATTACATCACAGTTGCCTATCTAAGTTTGGGGGTGGAAACTCTAAGGATGGGAACAGAGAGGAGGAGTCAGTATTTTATGGGGTGGTCTACTGGAGTTAGGATCTTCCAGATCTAGAATCATAGTATTAGGTCAGACTTCAAATAGTAGGTCAAACTACATGAAATTGCTCTCTTAATAAGCCCAAAGGATTTAATATCAGAAATTCATATGGTTTATAGTAATTTGAATTTCTCTGGAGGAGGCTGTCTACAGGGAAAGAACATAATACTTGGACTGCATTTAGACTTAGATGCAAATTCTTAGACTAGTGAAAAGTGACATCTGTGAATTGACCAAGGAAGGATGTTGAGTTCTCAATTTCAGTACAATTTGTGAAGCTTCGATAGAACATATGATTTTTTTTTCTTAAAATGGAAATAAATTTAGATGATGTAGCAAATGTAAAGAAGTAAAAATCACCCAAAGAAAATCACTGTTAATTTGGTGTAAATTCTTTAGGATTTTTTTCCTATACATGTATAAGCTCACATAGATTATAGTTTATTTTCTAAAATGGCATTGTGCTATAGATATAAATTTGATGTGAATGTAAGACATATTTTTATTTTATTTTTATCTTGGGCATCTTTTCAAGGCAATACATAAAAGAATATTCTTTTAGTTTTTAGCTTTCACATTATTTTGTCACAGAATGGGGAATACTGATTATTTTAAAATAATTCTGTTATTAACATTTTGGTAGTTTATAAATCAGACTACTTTAAACAGCAATCTAATGAATATTCTTATAGCTAAATCCTTGTGTGTGCATGTGTGCTAACTTGCTTTAGTCGTGTCTGATTCTTTGCAACCCCATGGACTGTAGCCTGCCAGGCTACTCTGTCTATGGGATTCTCCAGGCAAGAATACTGGAGTGTGTTGCCATGCCCTCATCCAGGGGATGTTCCCAACCCAGGGATCGATCCTGCATCTCTTATGTCTCCTGCCTCCTGCTTGGCAGGCAGGTTCTTTACCACTAGCACCATCTGGAAAGCCCTAAATCCTTGTGTGCATATATGAATATTTCTTCAGGACATATTGCTAGAGTATGGTCCACAGATAAAAACAATCTTGAAACTTTGGATATAAAATTTGCAATTTGGTAAATACTTCTTGTAACACTGTTTTCTTGGCTTTTGGGATACTATCATTTTCACCCATTGGCTACTCCTGTATCCTTTGCTGGATTCTTTTTTTCTTCCTAACAAACATCTAAGTGTTTGGAATGCCCATAGTGCAGTCCTTGGAACTCTGTCTACAATTGGCTTCCTACATGATTTCAGCTGGTCCCATGACTTCCAAATTTATATCTCTGGCCCTAACCTTTCTCTAAATTTCAGCCTATCTTGTTATCTAATGGGCATTTCAAGGTTAACATGTATTGGGTCAGTATTTTTATTCCTACCCCACTCTTAAACTGCTCATTTTTTATCTGTCTCCACTCAGTTGCTTAAACAAAATAACTGAGAACAAACCTTGATTCTTTTCTTTCTCCCATAATTCACATCTAATCCATCAACTTGAATTGGAAGATTCAGGTCTACCTTTAAAAATATATCCCAAACTGGGCAATATCTTACCATCTATGCCTCAGCCATTGTAGTCAAAGACACCATCATAGCTCACCTGAGCTACTGTTTCTGGCTCCTAAGTGCTTTCACCCTTGCCCCTTTAAGATCTACTCTTGTTGCTCCATCACTGGGTCATATCTGACTCTTTGTGACCCCATAGACTGCAGCGCACCAGGCTCCCTGTCCTTCACTATCTCTCGGAGTTTGCTGCAACTCATGTCCATTGAATTGGTGATGCCATCCAATCATCTCATCCTCTGTCGTCCCCTTCTCCTCCTGCCTTCAATCTTTCCCAGCATCAGGGTTTTTCCAATGAGTTGGCTTTTTGCTTCAAGCGGCCAAAGTATTGGAACTTCAGCTTCAGCATCAGTCCTTGTAATGAATATTCAGGGTTGATTTCCTTTAGGATTGACTGGTTTGATCTCCTTGCAGTCCAAGGTACTCTCAGGAGTCTTCTCCAACACTGCAGTTCGAAAGCATCAATTTTTCTGTACTCAGCCTTCTTTATGGTCCAACTCTCACATCCATACATGACAATTGGAAAAACCATAGCTTTGACTATGTGGACCTTTGTTGCAAAGTGATGTCTCTGCTTTTTAATACTCTGTCTAGGTTTGTTATAGCTTTTCTTCCAAGGAGTAAGTGTCTTTTAATTTCATGGCTGTAGTCACCGTCGGTAGTGATTTTGGAGCCCAAGAAAATAAAGATCTACTTTACATACCATAGAATGAATGATCCTTTAAAAATGCAAAGACTATGTCAATGCCTTATTGAAAATCCTCCAATGGCTTCCCAGGACACTTATGAAACCCAGAGTTCCCTGTTTCATACACTCTGGGCCCCTTGTCATCCCTACAATTCCCTCTTTGTTCTTGCAGGTACCTTTGTTTTCTTACATCAGTCAGTTATATGCTTAACTGTTACCTTTTCAGGAAGAACCTCTATGATCACTCTATCTAAGGTTGCACCTCCCATCACTCTTTTCCCTCTTATCTTGCTTAATCTTTTTTTTATATAACATTTATCAGTACCTGATACACTATATATTTACTTATTTGTTTTGTCTCATAAGAATGTAAGCTCTGCTGGAGGCAAGGCTTTCCCCCTCCATTTTCCTTGTATACATAGCAGACTTTCAGTGAATAAATGAATTCATGAGGCCAATTTTCAATATGCTTTTAGTGATTTTCATTCTAACAGCAGTGTCTGAGAGAGTCTGTTTTCTCATACCCTTGCCAACAGTGGCTAGTATGGATTTTTTTCATCTTTGCTAATCTGTGAGTTACAAAATAATATGTCATGGTGAGAAATTATGAAAAGATGTCTTAGATATAACTTTTTTCTTTGTTAGTGGTACATTAAATAATGTGTATCTTTTTATTTTTAAAATTTTGTTGGTGTATAATCATTTTACAATGTTGCATTAGTTTCTGCTGTACAATGAAGTGACTCAGCTATATGTATATGTTTATGCCCTCCCTCTTGGACCTCCCTCTCACCCCAGCCCCGCCCCACCCCTCTAGAGGTCATTACAGAGCAGCGAGCTGAGTTTCCTGTGCCATACAGCAGCTTCCCACTAGCTATCTATTTTACATATGATAGTATATAATTGTAATTGATGTCATTTAAAATTTGATGAGGCGTGATATTTGGGCTGCCTGTCAGTTTGTCTAGCATTGCGGTTAACAGAACCACTTGAGAACATGGTACCTGCCTTTGAAAGTAAGGCAGTAGATGGGAAATAAAATGTGCATGAATATTTTGAATAATTTGGAACTAAATCAGGTGGGAATCATTTTATAGTCATTATATTAATAGTTTTCTGGTTGTGTTTGGTGGGCTTGCCTCAGGAATCTCCAGATGGTGGGTGAGAAGGAATGGGGAGGGGTGGTTGGGCTTAGCCCACAGAAGTCATATTCCAGCTTAAATGGAGCAGCTCCTCATTTACTTATATTACATTTAGATTTTCCTTTATCTTCCCATTCTGAAGAAGGGAATGGCAACCCAGTCCAGTGTTCTTGCCTGGAGAATTCCATGGACAGAAGAACATGACAGGCTATAATTCATGGGGTCACAAAGAGTAGGAAACAACTGAGTGACTAATGCTTTCACTTTCCCATTATTTCACTTGAATCAAACAAACAAAAAAAGAGTGCCACAGATGAAAAATAAACACAAATGTTCGAAAACTACTATTATAAATGTTTAGAGAAGGGCCAAAGGGTATGTGCTAGAATTGTAGAATAATGCTTATATTGAATAGAGGGAAATTAAAAAATATCCTTTTATATATTTATATAGTACTTTACTGGAGAAGGCAATGGCAACCCACTCAGGTACCCTTGCCTGGAGAATCCCATGGCTGGAGGAGTCTGGTGGGCTGCAGTCCATGGGTTGCTAAGAATTGGACATGACTGAGCAACTTCACTTTCACTTTTCACTTTCATGCATTGGAGAAGGAAATGGCAGCCCATTCCAGTGTTCTTGCCTGGAGAATCCCAGGGATGGGGGAGCCTGGTGGGCTGCCGTCTATGGGGTCTCACAGAGTTGGACACGACTGAAGCGACTTAGCAGCAGCAGCAGCATAGTACTTTACACATTTCCAAATGCATTTACATATATTATCTCATTTCAGTTCAGTTCAGTTCAGTCGCTCAGTCATGTCCGACTCTTTGCAACCCCATAAAGTGCAGCATGCCAGGCCTCCCTGTGCATCACCAACTCCCAGAGTCCACTCAAACCGATGTCCATTGAGTCGATGATGCCATTCGACCATCTCATCCTCTGTCGTCCCCTTCTCCTCCTGCTCCCAATCTTTCCCAGCATCAGGGGCTTTTCAAATGAGTCAGCTCTTTGTATCAGGTGGCCAAAGTATTGGAGTTTCAGCCTCAACATCAGTCCTTCCAATGAACACCCAGGACTGATCTTCTTTAGGATAGACTGGTTGAATTTCCTTGCAGTCCAAGGGACTCTCAAGAGTCTTCTCCAACACCACAGTTCAAAAGCATCAATTCTTCTGCACTCAGCTTTCTTTATAGTCCAACTCTCACATCCATACCTGACTACTGGAAAAACCATAGCCTTGACTAGACAGACCTTTGTTGGCAAAGTAATGTCTCTGCTTTTTAATATGCTGTCTAGGTTGGTCATAACTTTCCTTCCAAGGAGTAAGCGTCTTTTAATTTCATGGCTGAAATCACCATCTGCAGTGATTTTGGAGCCCAGAAAAATAAAGTCAGCCACTGTTTCCCCATCTATTTGCCATGAAGTGATGGGACCAGATGCCATGATTATCTCATTTAAGCTTTATCAAATCCCCATGAGTTAGGCAAGTCTGTTAGCACTATCCTCATTTTGCAAGTGGGAAATATGAGTCTTTGAGTTGTTCAAAGTTACATTGCAAGTTAGCATAATTTATGGCAGAACTAGAACCCACAAATCAGAGATGAAGGCATTCTGATTCTGATAGAACAGCATTAGGAAAACGTGAACTCTTTCATAAGTAAGAAAACAATTTCTGTTTAAGGCTTTGATTCTCTTGTAACAACTTCTATTTAATAGATTTCCTCTCAACTATATCCATCTAAAGCTCAAATCTAATCCTCACATTAAATTGTTCCCCATGTAAGGATTTCCAGTTCAGAATTTTGTCCTCACCTATGCCTTGAAAATTAGGATACTGGGGCCTCATGTAATACATATAAATGATTGGGTTGATTGCTTCTCAAAATGTAGTCACGAATAGCTATTTCTATGAAACTGTAAAAAAAAAAATTGGCTTTTAAAGACTGTTTATTACAGAATCATAAGGTAACTGATGATGAGACTGGATTTAGCTGACTGAATCTAGCAGGTTTTCAATAATTAGTGTGCCAGGCATGATTACTATATGCCAGACATATTACCCAAATCATTTCATTTGATTCCTCACAACAATCTTATTTAATGTGCAGATTGATAGATTATGAGTCGACTCCCTTCAGCACCACCAGCCCCTTCCTCCCCAAAGACATTCTACATGAGATCAACCTTGAAAAATCATGCTCTTTTTTCTCATTACCAGCATTCAATTTTTAGGGACATTTGTGTTTTTTAATATTACACTTAAGCTTTTTACTATCATTTAATCTTTAAAATTAGACATGAACACCCAAGATTGGGAGTGCCTTCATCCAACAGGTACGTGAGATACTTCAAGAAACTATAAATTTACTTGTTGGGTACAGTTTTTGACAGGAGAAATAAAGATTAATCTACTCTGAAATGTAAGTTCTAAAGGATGAAAAGAAGACTTCAGGTTTGCAGCTCAATCTTATTGATGCAAGAATGGACTTAGAGTAGATGCAAGGACTCTGGGACTTTTCAGGCTACTCAAGAGTCCACTTCCTCAAGCAACATGGAGGTAGACTGATTTACACAGAATCTGCCCATTGTTCTGCTTTCTCATTCACAAGTCTCCCCAGCTTAGATTGTTTAAACCTGTCTCAAGTTCTGAGACCGTTTCTGCTTTTATACAGAAAAATGGAAGAAAAATAATGGCATCCACTGAGTGGTTTCTCTGAGCCAGACACATCATCTGAATCATTTCGTTCAGTTCCTCACAACGTTAATTATTGCCAACTCACAGCAGCTAAGACAATAAACTCAATAAATACTTGTTGACTGAATCAACAGGCAACATAGTTCTTGATATTCCCATTTTATAAATGAAACTATTGATGCTCAGATAGGTAAGTTAAATATATTGCCCAAAGTTAGGTGGTACATCTCTTCTTTTCCTTTCATCTTCCCTTCCTTTTTTCTTTTTCCAGTCTTAAAATTTTTTCAGAAGTTATACATACTTGGCAAAAACCAAGTGACAAAAATAGAGAGTTGAAGTCTCTTTCTCCCCCTCCTCCCCACTCCACCCTCCAGAGATAACGTCTGTAAGGGAATTGGTATATCCATGTCCTTTTCATTGTTATCAAGTATGTTGTACAACTGCTGCCATGGCTCTGGGTTGGACCTTATAACTAACTCCTAGGTTCATATAACTGAGGTTTCTCTTTAACTTTGGTTCCAAGCTCCCAGCCAGTTTTGTAATGGGGTGCTTTTGTTATCTTATCCTCATGATTTTTTCTGTCATGTTCAGTAGGAGTGTATTGGTGTTCTTTATAATAAGGGTATTATCAAAATATTTAACAAAATCAAATCTTTTCTGTTTAAGTTGCCAGTGTACACTTGGGGGATGAGACAGATAGTTGAAATGTACTGTATGGCAACAGTTTTTTGACTGTGGTAGCAATCGAAAGAGTAAGCAAGAAAAAACAGTACACAATTGAAGAACCAGTAACTGCTTCTCTTTGTTCTTTGATTTGATGTAGTGCTTGTGATAGAACCTCAGTCTTTCTGGAGGCAATCTGTGTTGTTGCAGAAAAAGATAAAACTATCTTAATAGATCTTTAATTAGCACCACATTTCTTCTTTCATGGTGTCTTGCAGTAGTTTGTCTCTTACAAGCGATCTGTAACAATTCCATTTCCTGCAAATTGCTCCTCAACATGTTCTTTATTTAGCCTGTTTAACCGTTTCTTCAGTAAGTCAGTTATCACTACTCTGACCACAATAATATTTCCTTCCTTAGCCTTACTCTTTTATACCTACATGCTTCTCTCTTTTTGCTCCCACTGCACAAATCATCTCATGATAATTTAGCTCTCCTGATTAACTTTTCATTTATTTTTTTTTCTGTTTTTTTTTTTAATTAGTTGGAGGCTAATTACTTCACAACATTTCAGTGGGTTTTGTCATACATTGATATGAATCAGCCATAGATTTACATGTATTTTTTTTTATTTTCTTGCTTACTAATGCTAGGACCCATGATTTTTTAAAATAAACTTTTTATTTTGTATTGGGGTATAGCCAGTTAACAATGTTGTGATAGTTTCAGGTGGACAGCAAAGGGACTCAGCCGTATATATGCATGTATCCATTCTCTCCCAAACTCCCCTCCCATCCAGGCTGGCATATAACATTGAGCAGAGTTCCCTGTGCTATACAGTAGATCCTTGCTCATTATCCATTTTAAATATAGCAATGTGTACATGTCTATCCCAAATTCCCTAACTATCCCTTTCCCCTGGCAATCATAAATTTGTTCTTTATGTCTGTGAGTCCCTTTCTGTTTTGTAACTAAATTCATTTGTATCATTTCTTTTTAGATTCCATATACAAGGGATGCCATATGATATTTCTCTTCTATCTGACTTACCTCACTCAGTATGACAATGTCTGAGTCCATCCATGTTGCTGCAAATGGCATTATTTCTTTCTTTTTAATGACTGAGTAATATTCCATTGTATATATGTACCACATCTTCTTTATCCATTTAGGACCCATGATTTTAACATATCTCATCATTAACTCAATTATACCTCATTTCTTCAATCTTTTGTTAAATCTGAAAAGCTCATTATTTCTTTTTTTTACTTAAAAACAGGACAAACTTTATTTTGCTTCAAATATAGACTGTTAATTTCTCATGTGAATTTTTATATTTTTCTTTCTTTTTTAGAGAAAAGAATAATGTGCCTTCAATATAAGGAAAGCCCATTCTTAAACCGAGAAATAAATGTCTTCTTGTTCTGGTCATCTGATTTTTCTCTTAGACCTTCATTTCTGAGGAAAGTCACAAAACAATAATGATCAAGTTCACAATAAGTTTGTGCTACTGAACTTCAGCTGGATTTTTCACTTTGGTTGCTAGTTCTTCCCTCTTTTCTTGACGTTTTTTGATCTTTTCCTATGGTAGATTCCCAAACTTTAAACAGGTTCTTAACTACTTGGGTAAGATCAAGGTCATTTGATATGGCTCCCTGACCTTCCCTGGTTTTATTCTAAGCAGGCTTTTATTGCCAAACCCTCCTCACTACCAATATATAATCTCACATCCTGTTTTTGTTTTGTAAGAGACACTTTTTCAAGGCAGGTGCCTCTTGTTCTTATCCTTTCCACACTCTTCTGGAACCTCCTCTCTCTGCAATGTTAATCTCTCTTTCTTTGCCACACAGAAGATCAGCTTCCCCCAGGATCCCCCACAATCTCCCTTGAAATTGTATATCTCTTAAAATTGCCTTTTCACTTCTCTTCCACACTTTTTATTGCCAATATATTTTAAAAAGTAGGCTATACTTGCAGTTTGCATTCCTTACTGCTTCTTTATACCCTTTGAAAATTGGTTTCTTATTCTCCCAACTGTACTGAAATTCTTTCCCTAAGTTCCAATGTTGTGATAATAGTTTCATATAATAACTTCCAATTTTTGCCCTCTTTATTAGTAGTCCTCCTCTAAGGTATATGACTCTCTAAGGCATATGTTCTTAAGGCATGTTAATTACCACATCCTTCTTAAAATTCTTTTCTCTTTATATGGAGGACCTTCTCTATTATGGACCTTCTGCTACCTTTAGGTGCCCTCCTATATTAACTTCTGCTGTAACTTTTGCATAGTGAATTGAAAGTATTTATCCATATAAAGATCTGTAGTTGAATGTTTATGGGGAGTTTTAAACAAGAGTCAAGATCCAGATTCAACTCAAGTATCCTTTAATAGATGAATGGATAAACAAATTGTAGTGCATTCATAAAATGGAAAACTACTCAGGAAAAAAAAAATTAACAAACTACTGATACATACAAGGTGGATGAGTCTCAGAAGTATTATGCTAAGTGAAAGAAGCCAGACACTGAAGACTGCATACTGTACAGTTCAATATATATGACATTTAAGAAAAAGCAAAACTATAGTGACAGAAAACAGATTAGTGATTGCCAGGGTCTGAGGTGGGGGAAGGATACTGAGTACCAAAGGCTAAAAGGAAACACTCTGGAGTGATGGAAATGTTCTGTTTAACTGTTGTAATGATGGTGGTTACATGACTGGATACATTTGTCATTGACATTTTAGAATCTTATTGTATATAAATTATACCTCAATAAAGCTCATAGAAAGTTTAAAACATAAAAATCTAATACTGGTGCAGTGATTTTAATATCCTCATATATTCCCCAAAGAAATAATTGTTTAATGGTATTCCTTTATTTATATATATATATAATATATATATATATATATATATATATATATATATATATATCTGGCAAAGAGTTTGACATGACTGAGCAACTGAACAACAACAGCAACTCTTATTCAAAATATTCCATTATTTGCCCAATAGGTTGTAAACTTCCTTTTGGGTCTACCACTGAATCCAGTAATGTTAGTTACATGGAAGGTATTCTGCAAGTACTTGGTTTGTTGATGCATTTATTTTGAGGAAATTCTTAGACTTGAGAAACAATATAGTGTAAATTTAAAACATTTGTTGTTATAGAAAACTGAGTTAAAATGATTGCTTTGCTACTTACCTGTGTGAGTTTGGGCAAATTTCTTCTTATATGTATGCCTCTGTTTCTTCTTCTGTGAAAAAGGAGGAAAGACTAGTACCTATTTCATAAGTTTATTGTAAGAATTCAAAGTTGTAATGTTTGTAAGTAGTTGGCATAGAGAAAACAATAAATGCAAAAGGTATTGGAGAGAATAAAATTTATTTTATTCAGCATCTAATGTTTACATGTTCAGTGAATTTATTCCTCAAAAAAAATATATAATCACTATCTCTAATCAGGACTCTATCATTCTCTAGACAACCTTTGGTGCTAGAAACAATCATTGATATATTTTCTGTCTATCATTTCCTACTGTATCCAGTTACCTATTTTTCTTTCTTTATTTTCAACTTTATTTTATTCCTACTTTATTTCTACTCCTTCACTTTTATCCTTTGTGATATTTACTGTTACTTTTCAGATGTGGGATTTTTTTTTTTTCCAGTGGGTTTTGTCATACATTGATATGAATCAGCCATGGATTTACATGTATTCCCAATCCCCATCCCCCCTCCCACCTCCCTCTCCACCCGATTCCTCTGGGTCTTCCCAGTGCACCAGGCCCGAGCACTTGTCTCATGCATCCAGATGTGGGATTTTTAAGATAGGTCCTCAAGAAGCTATTTATTTTATTCTCATTGCTTTGTTTACAATTGAAGTAAATTGGTTGATGACTTGTTTAATGGATAGATCACCTTTCCAGGTAATTATCTTTTAAGGGTGTTAAGTAATTCATAAAAGTAGCTAGGTAGACTATTAAACATTGACAAGTATTATTAATAAATTTTAAAGTGATACACTGATATTTAAATAAACCATAAAAGTTTTCAAACTATAAGGCATGTAAGTATCTATTCACTACAAGCCTCTTATTACCTGTTGAAAAATTGAGGCCAAAATGGACTAAGTGGCTTGCCTAAGGGCATGCAGTTAATTAGTAACAGAGCTCCCAATTAAATCCATTCTTAATCCTGTGGCTTTCCATCAAAACCAGTCTCCATCTTTATAAACATAATTAGTCACTTTAGTAAATGTTAACCACTAGCAATTTTTACTGAAGTTAGCTTTCATTTTGTCTAAGAATTAGTACATTTTTCAACGCACAAAAAATCTCTTAGATTGAGAGTTGGATGTAATTTAATTTTCCTAACACTACCATGGTTTGATGGCACCACTTTTGAACTGTGGTGTTGGAGAAGACTCTTGAGAGTTCCTTGGACTGCAAGGAGATCAAACCAGTCAATCCTGAAGGAAATCAGTCCTGATTATTCATTGGAAGGACTGATGTTGAAGCTGAAACTCCAATACTTTGGCCACCTGATTTGAAGAACTGACTCATTGGAAAGGAGTCTCTGATGAAGGGAATAATTGAGGGCAGGAGGAGAAGGGGACAACAGAGGATGAGATGGTTGGATGGCATCACTGACTCAATGGACATGAGTTTGAGTAAACTCGGGGAGTTGGTGATGGACAGGGAAGCCTGGTGTGCTGCAGTCCATTGGGTCACAAAGAGTGGACATGACTGAGTGACTGAACTGAACTGAACAGTGTCATGACTCCTCTATTCTCACCTTTCTCATTGATCAAGAACCAAATACCCCTGCCTCTTCTTGTATCAGGCTGCTTTACTCTTTATCTGTCAAGACTCCTGGGAGTATTTGAGTCTGTATCTGATTTAAAACTCATCTCTGTTATTTGACCTATCTCACAGTTTCCTACTGAAGAAATCTTCATAGCTTCCAGTTTCTCTGATTAGTTTAGATCAGAGGTCAGCAAACTACATCCTGGGTTGGGGGAGGGGGTGGCAAATCTGGCTCCCCTCCTATTTTTGTAAACAGAGTTTCACTGAAAGAGAGCCATGCCCATTTGTTTATGTATTGCTCATGGTTGTTTTTGTATTACAATAACAGAGCTGCATCCTGTGACAGGGACTAAAAGACTTCATGAAGTCTAAAATGTTTACTCTCCAGTCCTTAGAGAAGAAGTTTATAGATCCCCTGGTCTAAATTATGATCAATTTTTAGAGATGCTTATGAGCTTTAATTTAAAAATGTGTATTCTCTTTTTAGGACATTTTATTAGATACATGCCTAATAATTTAAATGCATAAATTATATTTTCAAGTTTTCTCTAGTGTTGTTTTTTTCTACTTTTTTCTATCAAAGATTTAGTAATATAATATATCCATCTTTTATTATAATTATGTTTCTTTTCAATTTCTCCTTGAATAGATTTTGCTTATATGTACATATAGTGGTAGAGACAGGGCTTCCCTGGTAGTTCAGTGGTAAAGAATCTGCCTGCCAATGCAGGAGACTCAGGTTTGATTGCTGGGTGGAGAAGACCCCCTGGAGAAGGAAATGGCAACCCACTCCAGTATTCTTGCCTGGGAAATCCCATGGACAGAGGAGCCTGGTGGACTATAGTGCATGGGGTCGCAAAAGAGCTGGACATGACTTAGTGACTAAACAGCAACAGTGGTAGAGACACTATGCTGTTGATAATGGTTCATTACTGTTATATCCTCATTGTAAATTATCCATTTTAATCAAAACATATTATCTTCTCTATCAAATAATGTTTCTTTCCCTTTAATTGTACTTTGGTATTAATATTGATTCTTTTGATCTATTTTATTTTTACCTACATAATTGCTTCTTCTTTTATTTCATGTTTTTATGTCTTTGGGAAGGAGAAACATAAGATGATAGCCAAGTAAATCTAAAATGTGTGATTTCCCTGTATTTGTCTTTTCCTCAACCAAAAGAGATTGCCTGGGACTTGCAGGGCTGAACTAAACACAGTAAGCCTATTTGCCCCATTAATTATAATCCAAAACTATGAACAGTACACAAAATGTAACTCATTGGAGACTCTGAGGAGTAAACAAGAGCCTGTAGATTGAGGAGAGATGTAAAAACTTGAAGAATGGACAGTAAAGTGATGAGTTTACTATTTCTTTTGTTTGTTTGGCTTTGACTCATGGGTGGTAAATGTTCCACCCTATGCAGTGGTCATGGACAGCAAAAACTGAGTAATTCCTTTTTTCAGCCAGAAGACTGAGAAAATGATTTGGAAAATGCAAAGGAAATTCTTATCTTTTCTTTATTTTTTATCCCGAGGCCTTGCTAGTTACAGATCTGCAGTGTTGTAATGATGAGGCACTCACCTAAAACCCTGATGCAAAAAAAATTCCCGTATTTCTTTCTAGAGGAAGCAAGGAAAGTGACCTTGGTGAACCAAAAGATGTGTGGGGAATCCCAATTATATTCTCTCTTTTTCTTGCTTTAATTCTGGCCTCCATTTCATGGAACTTTGCAACATCACACAGGTCTAAATCTATGAGAAAAACATATATTCTAGCCAGAGGAATTGGACAAAGGGGCCTTTTGAACCTAGAGACTGTGGAATTCCAGGTAGTAAAGCATTGAAGAAGGGGTTTCCCTAATTCTGCATTGAAACTGACACAAGTTCTGGGCTTACACCCAAGTTGTGCATGCAGGGCATAGACACACACACACACACAAAAGCACAAAAAAAGCTTTGAAAACTGAGCTATGATATAAACTACTGCCCAAGACCAGAGTAAGTCCTGACTGGTGCATATTTCCAAGCAACATAGCAATGACTTGGAAAGCTGAACTGATAGTAGAGCTATTGCTCACAGAAGGGAAGGTAAAACTTGCAATTTCAACCTAAATGAATTGATTGCCTGCTAAATCAACCAACCAACCGACTAAACTCATCATTTGCCAGAGGACTTTAAAAAGGATATAAAGTAAAAATAGAATATTCAGCATGTCCAAGATAAATTGTTTAAGTTTTTAGACAATAAAGAGATGCTAAATCTGAGATAATTCAGATATTGGAATTATCAGACAAATGCTTTAAAACAGATATTTTCTAATGGTCCATGTGGGTAGGATGGATACTCTTGAAATGACTGGAAAGATAGAAGTCCTCAGCCAAGAAATAGAAGCTATATAAAAGAACTAACTTAAAAATTTAGGACAGAAAAATATAGTAATTGAAATTAAAAAGAAATCACTGGAGAGGCTCAATAGCAGAATAGAGATGCCAGAGAAAAGAGTCAGTGAACTTAAAGATAGGGCAATACATGTTATTCTGTCTGAAGAACAGAGAGAGAAGAGATTGAAAAAAAGGTCCAGATGTATAGAACAGACTTTTGGACTCTATGGGAGAAGGCGAGGGTGGGATGATCTGAGAGAACAGCATCGAAACATGTATATTATCAAGTGTGAAACAGATCGCCAGTCCAGGTTGGATGCATGAGACCAGTGCTCGGGGCTGGTGCACTGGGATGACCCAGAGGGATGGGATGGGGAGGGAGATGGGAGGGAGGTTCAGGATGGGGAACACATGTAAATCCATGGCTGATTCATGTCAATGTATGGAGTCAATGTATGGCAAAAACCACTACAATATTGTAAAGTAGTTAGCCTTCAATTAATAAAAATAAATGAAAAAAAAAGGTCCTCAGGGACTTGTGTGAGAAAATATCAAAATTTTTAGTATTTGAATTGTATACTATAAGTGAATGAATTATATGTTTGTGTGAATAACATCTCAGTAGAGCTGATAAAGGAGAAGGCAATGGCACCCCACTCCAGTACTCTTGCCTGGAAAATCCCATGGACAGAGGAGCCTCCTAGGCTGCAGTCCATGAAGTCGAAGCGTCAGACACGAGTTAGACATGACTGAGCGACTTCACTTTCACTTTCCACTTTCATGCATTGAAGAAGGAAATGGCAACCCACTCCAGTGTTCTTGCCTGGAGAATCCCAGCCTGGTGGGCTGCCGTCTATGGGGTCGCACAGAGTCTGACACGACTGAAGTGACTTAGCAGCAGTAGCAGCAGAGCTGATAAAAATATATTTTCATCATTGCTACTACTTGTTTTAATTATTTTAAAATAGCACTATTATCACTATCAAAAAAAAGTTTAACACTTTTGTCATTGTAGTCCCAAACTGAGAGGAGAAAGAGATTGGCTAAAATCTTCCTCAAGTTGGTGAAAGATATATATTTAAAGATTCAAGAAGCTCAGCAAACTCCAAAGGGAATAAACATAAATCCTGGTCAGATGCATCATAATTTACATACTTAAAACCAAAGAAAAAACTTCTTGAAAACACTAGAGAAAAAAGGATATATTACATATGGGGGAAATAATGATTTCAGTGATGGTGAATTTGTCATCACAAACAATGGAAGACGGAAGACAGAAGACAGTGGAATGATATCTTTAAAGTGCTAAAAGAAAATAATCATCAACCCAGAATACTTCATGCATTTTCAGGATGATGAAACTATATGTATCTTGATTGTGGTGATAATTGTATAATCATCTGCACGTGGTAGAACTTACAGATATGCACATCAAAAGTGGATTTTGTAATATGTAGATTAAAAATAAATTTAAAAAGAAAGTGACCTATAAATTTTAAATATGTATGATAAATTGTGAACATATGCAAAAAAAGGGAATGCTTTTTCTGTCTCTAAAATAGATAATTCTACACCTTCTCAACCCTGGAGGCATGACCTTTGAAACTAGAACATGATCTTTTTTTTTTCATTTTTAAAGTAAGCATCATCTTAGTCACCATTTGTAAATTTAAAATAAAATTACATATACATATATGTGTGTATATATACTTAATAAATAGCTCCATGTTTGAAAAATAGGCTGCTCATATCACAAAAATTTTAAGCATAATTATGATTTTAAAATAAAGATTAAGGAACATATTTTTTACATAGAGGTATTATTTGTAGAAGCATAGAAAAATGTCTTGAAACATATGTACCAGTCTCTGAACTGTAGTTAAGATTTACAGAGCTGGAATTACGGGTGAAGAGAAGCTTCTCTATTCATTTTGTAGAGAAATTTGTTTAAATGGTATAACAGTTTTTTTTTTTTAATTGTGATTTCTTCTGTATTTTAAAATAAAAATTCTGCAACATTTTAAAAAATTGAAAATATAGAGAAAAAAATGCATACATTTTACTTCCTTTTTCTTTACTTTCTCCTTGGTTGTCCCTATTGATTTGTATCATGTATTTCCCTGATCACTCAGAGTGAACCAAGTTGCTGAGTCTTTGTCTCAGTAGAGATCCCTAGCTCTGTTTTATCATGTAAGAGTGTACATACTTTTGTTGTTTACACATACAGTCCTCATTTTTGTGATAGTTTCACTGTTACTATCATTAACCCTGATCACTTGCAGAGCTGTGCTTTGGAATGCAGAGACGTGTGGAAAAGGCAGTGAACTTTGGTTGCGAACTACTCTAGAAGAAAATTCCCATTCTTGAACCCACTGGCAAATTTCTCTATTAAATGGTAAAAATAACAGTACCCTTCTTATATGTAATCTCATATATTACCTGAGATAATCCAGAGTTTGGACCCAGTTATGTCTGTTTCTAGAGGTCAAACTCCTTATTATCACATATGTTGCCTCTCATGAAGTGCCAAATGAGTTTTCCAATGGAGACAATATTGTAAAAATGATTAAATTCCTTAATTAACCCACAAAGATAATCTGATCAATCCCATTCAAAATTCTAGCAAAGAAAGGCAGTGGTCAAGCTTTCTTAAGATGGGAAACTAAGGTGAAGAAATACAGAAAACTGTGATGCATTTTAAAATACTATCTTAAAACCATTTTCAGGTTTTGCTTGTTAGCACCTAAGAATTTTGATCCACATAGAAATTTTATTCCACTCACTTAGAACCAATGTTTATGGAACCATAATCAAATACACAAAACTAGACAACTCCTTGGAAACTCAAATTTCGAAATTGTGCTATGCATTGTTACATAAGTGGGAAGACTAGGTTTGTAACTGTCACAGGTTGTTGTAACTATTTTATTCCTGAGGACTCCTAGATCATTTCACAAGTAAGCAGACAGTACAAAGACTGTCTCACTGATAAACTATAGCATGTGGAGATAGGGAGTCATGACACTTTTCTTGAGGGCACCATCTTTGAAATTACAACAAGGTACAGGCAGCTGCAGATTTAAAACTGGAATGCTCAATTTTTTTCCAGCAACTCTCTTGGTTTTCATTTGGATGCTAGTCTCCCACAGAATGATGTTTAATAGGTGGCCTATTAAAATAAAAAGATTTCTTTAGTGAAATAAGTTTGAGAAATACAGTGGTAAACAATGTGAACAATTTAAAACAAATTACCCTAGGAGCTTACAGAACATTTTGATATATGGATAAATTTTCTTTGGGAATCTCCAAGATGGTGATAGAGGAGGCTGTAGCTCCGAACTTGATTATGTGGCACATTTTTTTTGCATAAAAATTTTAATTGTCCAATAAAGCTATATTTTTACACCAAGCAATAGTCAACACAATACAATTTTATTTCAAGCTCCAAATTTGGATAGATTCCTTTTTTAAATTTTATTTTTTTTAACTTTTTATTTTGTATTGGAGTATTGTTGATTAATAAACAATGTTGTGATAGTTTCAGGTGAACAGAGAAGGGACTCAGCCACATATATACATGTAACAATCTCCCCCAAACTCCATGTGGCACATTTTTACATACCTATTCAACATCTCTCAGAACTACTAATCTCTCAGACACTTTGGGGAAACATTGTCCTAACATGTACAGATCCATGGATGCAGTAAATATCCAGTTTTCAAGCTTTGATATGGAACGCAAAGGGATGAGTACCAGTACCAGGCTGTGTGCATGCTCAGTCCCGAAGTCATGTCCAACTCTGCAACCCCACGGACTGCAACCTGCCAGGCTCCTCTGTCCATGGAATTCTCCAGGCAAGAATACTGTTGTTGTTGTTTAGTCACCATGTCTGACTCTTTTGCAATCCCATGGACTGCAACCTGCCAGGATCCTCTGTCCACAGGATTTCCCAGGCAAGAATACTGGAGTGGGTCACCATTTCCTTCTCCAGGGGATCTTTCTAACCCAGTGATCAAACCCGCATCTCCTGCATTGGCAGGCGGATTCTTTACCACTAAGCCACCCTCACTCTCCTTTACCTATCCACAACTGGGCCTTTCAAGGTCTTGCTGAGGATCCCATCTCTTCTCTGAAGTCTTTCCAACTGCCTTTCTCTGATATCCTATTATTCTTTGTTTTATACTGAGGTTTATTGCTTATGGGTATTTATTTCACTTCCTCAAATAGATGTCAAGTTCTTCAACTAGGAAATGATTCATATGGGTAATGCTTACAGGGTAGGTTGATAATAAATATTTACACATTGATATTCAAAATACGATTCTGTATTTTAATAGTATCTTATAGATGGGGCTAGGAGGGAAAAACATTTTAGCGAAACAATAGATGGTTAATGACTATTAAGCTATAGTGACATGACCTTAATGCTCTCTTTTAATTTGTCAACTAATTTTGTTTGGGCCAAAACAACACAGTTGAAATGGCATTTTGGCATAGTTTAAATGTTTACAATTAAAACCTCAAAATGGATGTATTAATACTTACCATCTTCCTCCACATTCAAAAACATTCCCATAGTATACCTTAAGCAATTAGAATATATCTTAAATATGACACCTGCCAAAATATGATTTTTATGTTAGCACAAATAACCACTTTTCCTCAGAACTATCACAGAAATTAAAACTGAACTTTTGGAGTGATCAAGATAAGAAAGACTTCACCTTATCACCTTTTAATTTATTATGCTAATGTTCCATTTGAAAATAGTTTACCTTGTGATATACAGAAAGGCATACAAATACAAAATGAAGTAAAATAAAAAATTAATGTCTATCCAAAATGGAGTTCATGCAAGCCAGTTCTAAGCAATAAGTAAAATGAGCTGTGTTGTCTACTTTGGTAGGATACAGGACACATTATTTTCACTACCAGCTGCTCTTGTAAAGAGTCCAGTTTAGTTCAATTAGTGTGACCCATTCAAACAGGTCATTAAATCAATATTACAGGCTCACTGAACTGAATATCCCCAATTTTTTTTTCTCAGCTCAAAGTCACCACATTATATTAATTCTATTAGAGTGAAACCTTGATTGACCTGAATCTAACAGGATTTTTTCCCTTGTACTGTACTTGGATTTTACAAGAATAAGACAAATGATAAGACAAATTCATAGCAAGTAAAGTACAAATGTAGTTGTTAATCATAAGCTATTCCAATGAGTAGGCTTATTCCTTGCCTTTGTATCCCCGTTTATCTACCACAAGGAGGGCAGACCTTTTATGGCTACGACATGAAGGACCTGGTTACCTAGTGGGGAAATAGAAGTATCTGTGGGGAAGGCTGGAAGAATAGCAAGACACCTCACCCACTCTCAGTGTTTCAAAAGGGTTCTATTACAGTGCTTTTTGTTTGTTAAGTATTAAATCCTGCATTTCACTGTAATAACAGTGATGGGCTTCCAAAATGTACTTTTTGAATTGACATTTTCTTTTCCCTGGGAGCTGTTATACATGGTAACTATAAGGACCTGCTGCTGACAAAAACATGAGCTCTTAGAGAGAATATCATCACAGAACTAAGCTGTACCTTAGCCTTTGATTCTGAAGATTTCTTTAGACATCAGCCTTCCTTCAAAGAGAATAAAATACCACAAAATACAGTGAAGGCAGAGAGGCCATCCGTTCCAGCCAGCTCAAGTTAATTTAGAAAGTTTCTTCATCTACAGAGCCATTATATTTGCTCTTAATTTTTCTTGCAACAATCAGAGCTTTAGCAGTACCATCTAGAGACTCCCTTGGGCATGGAATTGGTGCGTATAATTAGGTAAGACTGTCAGACTGGAGAAGTTAACAATAATTTTAACACTCTTGTGCCTTAGATTCAGGATAAAATTTTTCATAGAATCCAATTATTATTTTTTTAATGAAGTCTGAGTACCAAATGGAAAAGGTAAAAGAAGGTGTGTTTATAGAATAAACTATAATAAAAAAAATTCGGGGGAAAGATGAGTTATAGGATCTTCCTTGAGTGATTCTGTGAATTAATTCATCTATCAAATAATTACTGAGCATCCATTATGTGTGAGCAACTATGCTGAATAGGTGGTTTGTTGATGACCTTTTTGTACCGTTCTGTTTTGTTAGAGGTGTGTGTGTGTGTGTGTGTGTGTATGTGTTAGTTACTCAGTCATGTCCAACTCTTTGTGACCTTATAGACTGTAGCCCACCAGACTCCTATGTCCAAGGAATTCTCCAGGCAAGAATACTGGAGTGGGTAGCCATTCCCTTCTCCAGGGGATCTTCTCAACCCAGGGATCGAACCCAGATCTCCTGCAGTGCAGGCAGGAGATCCTTACTGTCTGAGCCACCAGGGGAGACCTTTGTTAGAGGTACCTAGAAGTAAGCTGGCTTCCCTAGTGGCTCAGCAGTAAAGAATCCTCATGCAATTCAGACCACCTGCAAAACAGGAGATTCAAGAGATGAAAGTTTGATACCTAGGTTGGGAAGATACCCTGGAGTAGGAAATGGCAACCCACTGCAGTATTCTTGCCTGGAAAATCCCATGCACAAAGGAGCCCAGCGGGCTGTAGCCCATGAGGTTGCAAGAGTTGGGCACGACTTAGTGATTAAACCAGGCTTTCCTCATAGTTGAGTAGGTAAAGAATCTGCCTGCAGTGCAGGAGACCCAGGTTCGATCCCTGAGTTGGGAAGATCCCCTGGAGAAGGAAATGGTGACCCATTCCAGTATCCTTGCCTGGAAAATCTCATGGACAGAAGAGCCTGGTGGGCTGCAGTCTATGAGGTTGCAAAGAGTTGGGCACGACTGAGCAACTAACACTTACTTACTTATCACCCAGAAGTAAAGGCTTTAAATTACTTCAGAATTTATTCTGAGGGCATGGATTTTAAACATGAAAACACCTGATGAAAGATTTATATAATAGAACAGAAGTTTTTTTTTTCATGCAAGAAAATAGATTATCAGATGGTAGATTATCAGATTATCAGATGGGACAGCAGTGACTGATGGGATATAGAGGGAGGGTAGCGGGAGAGAGGGCAATCTGGGATGATGAATATGTTTATGATTTGGAGAATTAGATTCATGTTGGTAATACTGGCCCTTGTGCTGCCTTCTAAAGTGTTCTATGTGCCAGGCACTCTGCTAGGCACTGCTGTGATGTCAGGAGAACTCTTGTGTTTTAGTGGAAGACTGCAATGTCCATAGCACACCTTCAGTTCAGTTCAGTTAAGTTCAGTCACTCAGTCGTGTCCGACTCTTTGCGACCCCATGAATTGCCACACACCAGGCCTCCTTGTCCAACTCCAACTCCTGGAGTTTACTCAAACTCATGTCCACTGAGTCGGTGATGCCATCTAACCATCTCATCCTCTGTCATCTGCTTCTCCTCTCACCTTCAATCTTTCCCAGCATCAGGGACTTTTCAAATGAGTCAGTTATTTGCATCAGGTGGCCAAAGTATTGGAGTTTCAGCTTCAGCATCAGTCCTTCCAATGAACATTCAGGACTGATTTCCTTTAGGACGGATTGGTTGGATGTCCTTGCAGTCCAAGGGACTCTCAAGAGTCTTCTCCAACACCACAGTTCAAAAGCATCAATTCTTTGGTACTCAGCTTTCTTTATAGTCCAACTCTCACATCCATACATGACCGCTGGAAAAACCATAGCCTTGACTAAACGGACCTTTGTTGGCAAAGTAATGTCTCTGCTTTTTAATATGCTGTCTAGGTTGGTCATAACTTTCCTTCCAAGGAGTAAGCGTCTTTTAATTTCATGGCTGAAATCACCATCTGCAGTGATTTTAGAGCCCCCAAAAATAAAGTCTCTCACTGTTTCCACTGTTTCTCCATCTATCTGCCATGAAGTGATGGGACCAGATGCCATGATATTTGTTTGATAAGGGTGGTGTCATTTGCATATCTGAGATTATTGATATTTCTCTCAGCAATCTTGATTACAGCTTGTGCTTCATCCAGTCCAGGATTTCTCATGATGTACTCTGCATATAAGTTTAATAAGCAGGGTGACAATATACAGCCTTGAGGTACTCCTTTCCTGGTTTGGAACCAGTCTGTTGTTCCATGTCCAGTTCTAACTGTTGCATCTTGACCTGCATACAGGTTTCTCAGGAGGCAGGTCAGGTGGTCTGGTATTCCCATCTCTTTAAGGATGTTCCACAGTTTGTTGTGATCCACACAGTCAAAGGCTTTGGCATAGTGTATAAAGCAGAAGTAGATGTTTTTCTGGAACTCTCGTGCTTTTTCAATGATCCAGCAGATGTTGGCAATTTGATCTCTGGTTCCTCTGCCTTTTCTGAATCCAGCTTGAACATCTGGGAGTTCATGGTTCACACACTGTTGAAGCTTGGCTTGGAGAATTTTGAGCGTTACTTTGTTAGCCTGTGAGATGAGTGCAATTGTGCGGTAGTTTGAGCATTCTTTGGGATTGCCTTTCTTAGGGATTGGAATGAAAACTGACCTTTTCCAGTCCTGTGGCCACTGCTGAGTTTTCCAGATTTGCTGGCATATTGAATTATCCCTTCAACTGAGAGGATTAGATTTTTCTAATCCTGCTTGGGTGGCAACTATTTAAAACTCTGGAGATAACTGATAACAGTGCAAAAAATTTCTTGTCTATAGACAATGATGTTTTGTCTATAGGGTAAACAAATCTAATTCTCTCAGTTGAAGGGATAATTCTTCTCTCTGTGGGGAAACCAGTCTTGCCTCTATTTGCACATTAGATTAGGAATATTGGATTCTACAGTCAACTGGTTGTTAAACCTTACCAGTTTCCTCATTAGTGACTTAAGTAAAATCCTAAACATTTATTTATTTTTATCTTTGTATGAGAATCATGATTTTACCATTTGGGGGGAAATTATCTTTTAACAGTGTTTAATTTGACAAACATGACTTTTGTTCTTCTGGAACTTCCATCCTTGTGGGCCAAAAAGATAACAAATGAAGCAAATAAATAACATATGTATTGCAAAATATGTATTGATAAGTGCCATGGAAGACAATACAGCAAGGACATGGTATAGGGTGTGGGGTGGGTGGTAGGAGGTAGGGTTGCAATTAAATAGGAAGATCAAAGGAAAGTCTTACTGAGAAAGTTTTCTACAACTTACTTTGGAATATTTCAAGGGTACTCAAAGTTATATACCTGTGTAGGCCACATTTGTAGTTCTATAAATTTTCCTAGTCACGTTGTATGTATGTTCATGGGAGAAAGAGTTTGTTATTCCACTTTTCTGTTTTTCCCTTCCTTTTGCTCTCTCAGGGAATTCAACCATATCCCCCTACTTTCTGATCAATATCTTATCTTCATCTAATGGGAACTGTGGTTTACATCCACTGAATCTCTTAGTAAGTGTGACAAAGTCAGTTCAGAGAAATTTTTTTGAGAATGAACTTATGGTTGCTGGGGGGAAGTATGGGGTGAAGGGACAGTTAGGGAGTTTGGATCAATATGTACACACTGCTATGTTTGAATAATAGATAAACAACAAGGGCACAGGGAACTCTGCACAATATTATGTGGCAGCCTGGAGAGGAGAGGGGTTTGAGAGAGAATGGATACAGGTTTATCAACAGACGAGTCCCTCTGCTGTCCACTTGAAACTATCACAACATTGTTAATTGGTTATACTCCAATATACAAAAAAGTTAAAAATAAATAAATAAAAGAAGGGAAAAAGAAATGTAATTCAGGGAGAAAAAAGTCATAGCCCAGGAGAACTGGAAAATTCTAAACAAATGTTCACAGAAAAAAGATCACTCACTAAATTAAAAAAAAAAAAAACAATGTCAGATTAAAAAAGAAGGAGACAGCTTTCTGAAACAGACCTCGGAGTTAGGAAATTCTGTTTCTACCAAAATTTTCCTAAAGGTTGGGATCTCTTCCAGAATAAACCAATCAGTGGGAAAGTATATGTTGAAGATTTTCTTCGTGTGAATGTTATCAGTGCTGTAAGATGCACAGAAAGAGGAAAATAATATGGAAATAAATATTTAACCTAAATGTGACAGCAATTCAAGTTAGTTGAAAACAGATAGAAGTATTTTACTATCATTGCCATATTTAGAAGATGCAAGCAGCTGTTCTTTCTATGCCTGTAGTTTGGAGATAAAAGGAAAAGTGTCCCTTTCCTCAGTAGCTTCTAACTCTGACTGATTGAGAACCACTGCTCCAAGTACTGCTTTTAAGTAACTTTCTGAAAATTCAATTCCTAAGCCCTGATTTTAGAGCTTTAACCTAAGGAAGTTGCTTTGTGCCATTGCTGAAGTTACCATCTGGATATTAGACACAGAATAAATTAAAATGTTATCAATCCTATTTTCAATGTGTTCACAAGGAAATGATGAAAAGTAGTTTTTAGGAGGTGTTTACTAAATAGTGTTTCATCCATGTATTCCCCAGAGCCTGGACCCTCACTACTGGAACAATCCAGCACACGTTGGGATTGATGGGTGTATATGTTAGGGGTATGACCTTGTTTTCACAATATATTTGTGACCTGTTACTGCTTCTTTTACCCTCCACCGTGTAGTTATTTTTGCCATATACTACTGCTTTTGTTTTTTTCTCTCATCCCTCCTACCTCTGCTAGTGTCAGATCACTTGAATTATAGGTGTTCCAAGATAATCAAACCCAGGAAGGGCATCATATTTTGGTTATGTTGTTTGCCTTTTCATATGTGTTAATTTTGTCTCCCCAGCTAAACTGTGAGCTCCTTCAAGTTATGGAGTACTAGGCTTGTAAGCAATGTCCCATTAATATTTACAAACAAATGTCTCCTCTTTTATGCACATTAGTCCTTTATCTCGTACAGTCAAACCTTTCTCATTGCTGCTGTTGGAGAGGTTATAAAAACAGCATGATGGAATTTATAGGTTCACAAGTAGAAAAAGCAGAAGAGATAACTTGGAAAGACAGCCCTAAGGTTTTGAAAAGTCCTATAAAAATGCAAGTGTGTAATCTGGTAAGGGTAATCCATTAAATCATGACTAGCCATCAACATCTTTGCTAGATAAATTGACCGAGTGAGTTTAATTGGAGCTCCTAAATGAGAATAAGTTAAAAGATGGAGCAAGTTTTAACTTGGGTAGGGAAGATGCTGGGGCTTCCCCTGTAGCTCAGTTGGTAAAGAACCTGCCTGCAGTGCAGGAGACCTGGGTTTGATCGCTGGGTTAGGAAGATCCCCTAGAGAAGGAAATGGCAACCCATTCCAGTATCCTTGCCTGGAAAATCTCATGGACAGAGGAGCCTGGTGGGCTGCAGTTGATGGGGTCACAGAGAGTCGGGCACGACTGAGCGACTAACACTTAGGGAAAATGCTATGGAACATGAAATATGTCAAGGGAGTGGGAGAGAAGAGGCAGGCCCATGGTAGGAGGCTTGGACATGCATTCATTCAACTGGTATTTATGAGCTCTGGGACTACATGGGGGGAGAAGTAGAATGATAGGAGGAGAAGTGAATGCAGAGGGAGTAAAAGAGAAAACACAACCTCCTTCACAATTTTGTCAAAGGCTACCTAGCCTTTTGGACATCCAAAGGTTATTTTTCTTGCAAATATCTTACCTTTTCTTTGTTACTTTGTTGTAGACCACGCTGGAAAATTCTCTTATCTGCTAGTTCCTTATCTGTTCTTGATTCCTTTGCTTGTTCATCAACAGTAGGGCAGAGGACAACCTCAGATCCCTGACTTCCTGGAAACTTTTCTTCTCTACTGTCTCAGAAGATATTTGCTTTACCCTTTAAGCTGCCTTGACTGGGCTCTGGGGATTATATAAAGAGATATTTTGGAGAAAAAATGAAGGTCCTCTCATGTTTTGGTGTAGTGTACACACTGGGTTGATGAGGGGGTTAACTTCCTGCCAAGGTCATCAGGAAGAAAACTATCCCTAGAGACATGCTAACATTAACCTGGGAACTAAAGATTATAGACACAGAGGGACCTTTGAGCTATAAGGCTTTCACATTCTCACTGCACTAAATCAGGGGGAAACAAAATGAAGAAAAGCACAAGGCCACTTGAAGGGTAAGCTCAAATTATACATTCTTTGCAAAGAATGCATCTTTGTTCCTTCAGAACTAGTTCAAACCCTCATATACCTTGTCTGACGGTAACAAATGAAGTTTTGAAGGCAGCACAGTATCAGAAAGGTCACACACAGGCTTTGATGCTAAAGGACTTGTGTTAGAAACCTTGCTGGATCACTTAATAGCTCTGTGGCCTTGATCAAAGATACATCAGTGTTATTGCCTCAGTTCCCCAACCTCTAAAATAGAGATTCCAGTGTCTAATTCCCAAGGTTTTTAGAATTAGAAATAACACAGAAAAAGCACTAGCACAGTGCTCTCATAAACTAGGTATCCGAACAGTAGTAGGCAATATTAACACAATATTCATGATGTGGAGATAATTCAGATTCCTTCCTCTGCCTGAGAGATGGGCTAGAGAAGTTGGAACTAAGGAATAGGGTACACTGGTTCCTCTGCAGTGGTTAGATAATTATCAGAGAGGTCAGATACTCCATTGTGCCAGAGAAATAGCAAAACAAGTTTCAGATAGGTGAGAAGAACACACAGAATAAACAGAGATATATTACATAATGAACAGTCCTAAATACTGGCATTTGTGGAAAAAATTAACTTTCGGGCAATCACTTTTAATTAGGAACATTGTTTTCCATGAAGTCCATAAATATGCTAAAAAAATTAAAATTGGTTGTTCTCTTACATTGATTAATTCTATCTCTTGTTTACATTAATGAGAAGAAATTATTTACTAGACACTTCAACGTCAATATTGGCTTAACCTGGGTAGAATTATCTCAAGCTCTGAATGAATAGATTTGTGATACAGCGAGGTAAAGCTCTGCTTGTTATTTCCTTTATTCCAAGTTTCCCATTTGATGGCATACTGCCTAAATTGAGGCAATGCTTATTAGACTTTCATTATTACCAGGTGGCCAATGGGCACTTTTTTGTAAAAAAAGCTTTTCTTTGTTGTTATTTGTAGAAAATATATATTATGCCAAATTTCCTGAGTTTACAGATGTTTTGTTCATGGTGGAAAAACAACCATTTTCTCATATGAGTATCTTATCTGAAAGGTTTTTCACATATATGCAGATATCAGTCTTACAAAATCATTGGGAAGTCAGTAACTAACAAGAAAGGCTTAATGTTTCTTTTATGTTGGGGTTTAGAGCTAGACAGAATGATTTTTATTGTGGGAAAATCTACACATCACCATTAAAACTTACCATTATAACCAGTGTACAGTTCTATAGTACATTCACATTGCTACCACCACCACCATTTGTTTCTAGACTTGTTTATCTTCTCAATCTGAAACTGGATTAAATACTAACTCCTTATTCTCCCTACCCCCAATCCCTGACAACCACCATTCTACTCTCTGTCTCTATGAATTTGACTGCTCTAGGTATCTTGCATGCATGCTAAGTCACTTCAGTCGTGTCTGACCCTTTGTAACCCACCAGACTCCTGTGTCCATGAGATTCCCAGGCAAGGATAGTAGAATAGGTTGCCATGCCCTCTTCCAGGGCATCTTCCCGACTCAAGGATCGAACCTGCATCTCTTAGGTCTCCTGCATTGACAGGCAGGTTCTTTAATGCTAACGCCACCTGGGATGCTCCTAGGTATCTTATATACAGGGAATTGTACAGTATTTGTCATTTTATGTCTGGCTTATTTCATTTAGCATAGTGTCTTCAAGATTCGTTTGTGTTGTAGCATCTATCAAAATTTCATTATTTTTTATGGTTCAATAATATTGCATTTTACATATATATATATATATATCCACACACACCTCTTTTTGTTTATCATTCATCTATTGATGGAAACTTGAGTAGTTTCACCTTTTGGCTATTGTGAATAATGCTACTATAAAAATGTGTGTACAAATGTCTGTTTAAGTCTCTGGTTTCAATGTTTTGGGGGTATAAACCTAGGATTGCTGATTCATTATAGTAATTTTTGTTTGACTGAGAAACCATTGTATTTTCTACAGTTGTTGCACTATTTTAAGCATTAACTAGATAACTTGTCTATCTTAACATTCTTATCTAGCTAGTAAATGAAGTGAAACTTAGTTGCTCAGTTGTCTCTGACTCTTTGCCACCCCATGGACTGTAGCCTCTCAGGCTCCTCTGCCCATGAAATTCTACAGGCAAGAATACTGGTAGTGGGCTTCCCTGATAGCTCAGATGGTAAAGAATCAACCTGCGTTGCAGGAGACTTACGTTCAATCCCTTGGTCAGGAAGACCCCTGGAGAAGGGAATGGTGGACTGCAGTCCGCGGGATTGCAAGGAGTTGAACACGACTGAGCGACTAATGCTCTGCACTGTTTTACATTTCAAGCATGCATGAGACTTCCAATTTCTCCACATCCTTGACAAGGCTTACTTTCCTTTTTTTTTTTTTTTTCTTTTAAATTATAGCCATCTTAATGAATGTGAAGTGGTATCTCACTGTAGTTTTAACTTGTATTTCTCTAACATCTAATGATGTGGAATATCTTTTCGTGTGCTTATTGACCATTTGTGTATTTTCTTTGGAGAAATACCTATCAATGTCCTTCAGCTATTTTGGAATTGAGTTGTTTGCCTTTTAAAAAAAATCTATGGCTGATTCATATCAATATATGACAAAACCCACTGAAATGTCGTGAAGTAATTAGCCTCCAACTAATAATAAAAAAAAAATATTTGCTTGTTTTTAAAATTTCTTATTTTGTATTGAAGTATAGCTGATTAATGACGCTGTGATAGTTTCAAGTGAATAGTGAAGGGACTCAGCCATACATATACATGTATCCATTCTCCCCTGAAGCCCCCTTCCATCTGGACTGTCACATAATATTGACCAGAGTTCCATGTGCTATACAGTAAGTCCTTGTTGGTTATGCATTTTAAATAAAACACTGTGTACATGTCCATCCCAAATTCCCTAACTATCCCTTCCCCCCAGAAACCATACATTTGTTCTTTGTGAGTCTCTTTCTGCTTTGTTACTTTGTAAAGTTCATTTGTATTGTTTCTTTTTAGATTCCACACGTAAGGGATGTCATACCATATTTCTCCATCTCTGACTTACTTCACTTAGTATGATAATTTCTAGGTCCATCCATGTTGCTACAAATGGTATTATTTCATTCTTTCATTGGCTGAGTAATAGTCCATTGTATATATGTACCACATCTGCTTTATCCATCCATCTGTGGATGGACGTTTAGAGTATTTCCATGTCTTGGCTATTGTAAACAATGCTGCAGTGAACACTGAGGTGCATGCATCCTTTAGGATCTTGTTTTTCTTCGGCTATATGCTCAAGAGTGGGGTTGCCTATTTTTAGTTGCTATTTTGGCTAAACTTCAGTCAGCTCCAGCAGTTGAAAAGAGTAAATTCTTTTCAACAAGAAAAAATAAAACTAATTGTAAAAATCAGGGACAAACATGAAGAGAAATCATCTAAGGAAAAAAGTAGAAGTAAAGAGAAAGAAAGGGAGAGCAAATGGGAGACCTAGAAAGCTTCAGGGAGATGAAGAGACCACAGGAATTGCTGTTTCTTTACTTAGGTGAAATAGTAGTGTCAACATGACACAAGCACAAAGTGGTGAGTTCTGAAAGTAACTATAGCGCCGAAAGGGATGAATAGATGAATTTATGAAGATCATTTAAGAACGTAAGCATGCAGGGTTGACTGAAATCTGGTAACTATGAGATCCAGGAGAGAGACACCCAGGTGGCACTAGTGGTAAAGAACGTGCCTGCCAATGTGGGAGATCCGGTACCAATCGCTGGGTCGGGAAGATCCCCTGGAGGAGGAAATGACTACCCACTCCAGTATTCTTGCCTGGAGAATCCCATAGATAGAGGAGCCTGGTGGGCTACAGTCCATAGGGTCACAAAGAGACAGACACGACTGAGGTGACTGAGCACACAGAGCAGCTATAGCATGCCTAAGTCAATGGGAATGTGCACGAGAAGACTGACGGTAAAAAAATCAGGAAGGTGCAGGTGATAATAAATACGAGGATTAGCATTCCTGTTGGAGTAAAATATGTTAGGAGATGTTGAATAAAATTGCATCCTGAACTTAAGATTGACATTTGCTCTAAAATGTTATTTTAAGATTTAGTTATTATTTCAGTTTATAATGTGCTTTTGCTACGAACAAGGCTCAAAAGACTGTCGATGGCAATCAAACAAGTCTCGGTTTCCACCTTATAGCTCAAACTTTGGAGGCAATGGCATACAACTGCCACCTGGTGTTGGTATGTTCAAATAGCAGGCTTATGCATTTAATACATTAAAAACAAAACAAAAAAACCATGAGGGGGCAGGATTTGCAAAACAAGTGTTGAAGTGTTATAGGTCTAAATTAATAAGGTGTTACTGTTTTTTAAAAAAAGAAGACAGAAAGCAACTTTTGAGAATACTTCCTTATGGGATTCAGAGTGATGCAGAGATTGTTCCTATTTATTATTGGCAAAGGGGATTTTTTTTTAGGGATGTGGACACTTTGTGAATTGTGAATGGATTCATTGTCTCAGCGGTCTGGCTTACACTTGAATATACTGTAAATGCATATAGCTGAGAAAGTGATCAAATACAAGAAAAAATTTGTTTGAGAGGAGACATTTTGTAAGCTCCAAACTCCTCATTTTAAAGGTTATATAGTCCTTTCAACAAAATCAAGCCTTCTTTTTCTTTTGTTGTGTGGTTCAATCTTTTTCTGTATCGTATAACAGTGCTTAATGCTCCCAAAATTCATTTTTCTCAAAGAAATCAGTTTGAAAAATCAAGTCTCATTGTGCTTTCAGATTAATAGACTTTCTGCTTGAAATAGGTATACTGGTAGTACAAATGTAAGTGATTTGTTCCAATCACCTAAAGTCAGGAAGCTTGGCAGGGACTGAACACCCAATCTCCGGCTGTCTTCTCTTGGGAGTCCAGATGTGGAAAGCTTGTCTTTTTTGAGCTTCATTTTAATTAGCTAATCAGGAGAAACAGTGATGAAGTAGCCCAAGGGAAACCTCTGAGCTACCCAACTGAACATTATAAGACTAGCTCTATGGTCTAAGAAAAGCTTAAGAATTGCTTAGTTTTACAGTGAAAAATAACATTGGGGATGGTTGCAGTTAGGAAAGAATGAGTCTTAAATGCATTTATCACTGCTCTGGTCCAAGAAAGTTTGCTTAAAAAATTATAAATTTATAAAGAACACTGCTTACTTGAAAAAAAAAAAAGTCTCTTTTGTTGAGTAACAGTGAAAGCTGTTACTTTTAGATTTTCTTGTAGTTCCCTTTGTGAGCAATTAACTACCTTTCTTTTTGGTTCACAGCTGGGAGTTATAAGCAAGTTGAGAGTGGCAAGAGAAAAATTTGTTCCGGCATCAACAGGAAACTGTATTGGACATTTTCCTGAACCTTACCTCTGTCTCAAGCAATCAGGTCATATTAAATTTCAATTGATACTTTTCACATTTATCTGAATCTACATTAAGCCTCTGACATCTTTAGCATTAGCATTGGATAAAGTGAGTAAATAGGAAACAGAATTAAAAATCTGAGATTGATGTCTTCTTTATTTCCTCCATCTTCCTTTCCATCTCTTTTCCTTTGTGTCTAGCTATCTAAGGTGATTTGTTGTTGTTTAGTCGCTAAGTTGTGTCCGACTCTAGTTTGAAGATGGTGCTCCCCAATAATCAGTAGTCTATTCAGGACTCAAATGGACACGTTGCTACCTGTAACTTTAGTACCTATTCACAGTAATGTCTGGATTGCCACTATTTTCCATTTTTATAGCCACCAGATAATGTAGGACTTTGTACAAAAATTGTAACAACTAAGCCATTTCGCTATCTTCTATTTCTGTCCCACCAGGCCCATCCTACACAGAGAGAGAGTAGTTAAGTCAGTTTTCTCAGACATCATTTTCACTTAGTCAAGTTCTTAGAACATTTACAATTCACATAACACAACAAATCCAAATTCATTGGTATGACCTTCAAAACTACTCTCCATATTGTTCTCATGTGCGATTTCCATACTGTATTCTCCTATTAGTCCCCAATATGGGCTTTGCTGCAAACAAGCTAAATATGTTACATTGGATAATCTTCTTGAATCTTCACAATGACCTTATGATATATACTTTTATCCTTAACCCCACTTGATAGATGAGAATGCTGAGGTTTATTGAGGATAAGAACTTTGTCCAAGGGTAATGCAGTTAGTTAGTGGCAAATGTGGGATTAGAATCCGTATTGATTCTAGAACTGTTTTTGTTGTTGTTTAGTTGCTACGTCATGTCCAACTTTTTGCAACCCCATATTAGTGCTAAATAAATTAGTAGGCAGAATGTAGTGCCTTTGGCCTGTGTTTGAATCAGGGACATGAAAAATATGTTTTTAAAAATTTGGTTTGATACTAAAGAAGGACATTATGGAAAATAACAACCACTGTCTTAATCTTTATTACTTTCTTTTCATTTTCCTCATTTTACACTATTGAAATTGGTCTCGGTAGAAATATTTGGTGAGAAAAATGATAGATATATTATTTTATCTTTTTTAAACTTTGGGTTATGAAGAATTTTAGAATATACACAAAGTAGATAGAATGGTATAATGAATCTCTATGTATTCAATATACCCAACCCCATATAATAATCAATTCATCACGTGTCATCCATACCTCCATGCACTAACCCCTCCCATATTTAAGCAATTCCATGCATCATGTTATATTTCATGTGTAAATATTTTTGTATGTATCTCTAAGAGGACCATTTTAAATATAATGACAATACAATTATTTTACCTATAATATTAACAACAATTCTTTTAATGTCAAATACCCTGCCATTGTACACATTTCCATAAAATAGTATGTATTTTATACACTACATATGAATTAGGATCCAAATAAGGTCTACACCTTGTGATTTGTTGCTCTTTTAAGTCTCTTAATCTACCACCTAACCTACCATCTCTATTCTTTTTCTTGGCAGTGTGTTGAAGAAACCAAGTTGTTTGTCTTGTAGAATTTCCCACAGTATAGACTTTGATGATTGCATTCCCGTGGTATAGAATAACAAGTTCTTTTGTCCTCTGTGTTTCCTATAAAATGTCAATTGGATCTAGAGACTTGATTGGATCTACAGGTTTGATTTTTTTTTCCAGACCTACTTCCATTAGGAAGCATACAATATCTGATTATGTTTCTAAATATATTTATGTTAACTCAGAGTGTCTTGTGTGCTTATTTATCCATTATTTGATAAGTGTTATATTTTTTGGAGTTCAGCTTCATCTTCCTTTAATAAATCACACCTATAATTGTATTTTAAGACATTTCAGTTTCATGTTCTTTAAGGTGGAGTTCTTGAAGTAGAATTCTAAATGTTTTTACTTCTGTTATTTTATAATCTCTTAATAAGGCATTCAATTCAATATACATAGAAGTAAGACTTTTCCCATTGACATTTTATATATTAAAAATATAACTAAGTTATATAATTACAATATAGACTGGAATACACAGGTTTGGGATCAAACAGAACTGATGTTTTATAAGCAAACAGTTAAATCGGAGAGTGAAGAAATATGTGGTTACCCATTAAATTTCAGTATGTTTTGGGCATCAGTTGATATGTTTTACAGAGTTAACATGGCAAATCAGTTAAATAATGGTCAATTGAAAGAGCTTCTAGTACATTGCTGTTCAATAGAACTTTCTGTGGTGATGGACAGGTTCTATATCTGCATTGTCAAGTACAGTGACCATTAACCACATGTGGCTATTGAGCACTTGAAATGTGCCTTCCATGAGACTGTGGAACTGAATCCTTAATTTAACTAATAAATTTAGTTTAATTTATAGCCTTCTAGGACAGCTCAGTTCTAGAATATAAAGCCTACACTAGGGAATAATAACTGGTTCCAGAGTCTGACTCCAGAGCCTGCACCTTTGACCACGACACTACGCTGTTTCTTGTTCTGGTGTTTTTCAGGATTCTCTTTTTTTTGTTTTTTTGTTTTTTTTTTTGATGCATCAAATACATTCACATTAATTTTATTTTTTAAGCAAATGGCAAAGACCCAGTTTACCAACTTAACTTTTTTATTTTTTATGAGGTGATACCTCATTCTAGTTTTTATTTGCATTTTTACTAATGATATCACCTCATACCTGTTAGAAGGGCTGTCATCAAAAAGATAAGAAATAACAAGTGTTGGTGAGGATGTGAAGAAAAGAAAACCCTAGGATACTGTTAGTGGGAATGTAAATTGGTGCAGCCACTATGGAGAACAGTATGGAGGTTCCTCAAAAAACTAAAAATTGAACTACCATATGACTCAGCAATTCTACTCCTGGGTATATAGCCAAAGAAAATGAAAACACTCATTGGAAAAGATATATGAACCCTAATATTCATAGCTGAATTATTTATAGTAGCCAAGGTATGGAAGCAGCCTAAATGTCCATCAACAGATGAATGGATCAAGAAAATGTGATATATGTATATATCATATATATTTATGATATGTATATATATAATGGAATATATGTATGTATGTGTGTATCTATGCAATAGAATAGGACTCAGCCATTAAAACAATGAAATTTTGCCATTTGCAACATGCATCGACTTGGAGGGGATTATGTTAGTGAATTAAGTCAGAAAAAGAGAGTCAAAGTCAGACAAATGATGTATGTTTTCACTTATATGTGAATGCTAAAATATAAAACAAATGAATATAATAAAACAGAAACAGTCTCATAGATACAGAGAATGAATTAGTGGCTATCAGTTAGGGGATGGATGGGGGGAAGGGCAAAATAGGTGAAAGGGATTAAGAGGTACAAACTACTAGGTATAAAATAGATAGGATGCAAGGATGTAATGTATATATAGCACAAGGTATATAGGCAATATTTTATAATAACTTTCTATGAAATATAATCTATAAAATATTGAATCACTATATTTTACATGTGAAACATATGATATTTTAAGTCAATTATACTTCAATAAAATAAACAATTGTCTGAACTTACTATGTTACCAGCATTCATACACTCTAGAAAACACCCTCAGTTTGTTGTTCAGTTGCTAAGTCGTGTCCAACTCTTTGTGACCCCATGAACTGCAGCACTCCAGGCTTCCCTGTCCTTAACTATCTCCTGGAGTTTGCTCAAACTCATGTCCATTAAGTCCATGATGTCAACCAACCATCTCATCCTTTGTCATCCCCTTCTCCCCCTGTCCTCAATCTTTCTCAGCAGGGTCTTTTCCAATGAGTCAGCTCGTCACATCAGGTGGCCAAAATATTAGAACTTCAGCATCAGTCTTTCCAATGAATACTCAGAGTTGACTTCCTTTAGGATTGACAGATTTGATCACCTTGCAGTCCAAGGGACTCTCAAGAATCTTCAACACCACAGTTAAAGAGCATCAATTCTTCAGTGCTCAGCCTTCTTCATGGTCCAACTCTCTCATCTGTACATGACTACTGGAAAAACCATAGCTTTGACTATTCAGACCTTTGTCAGCAAAGTAATGTCTCTGCTTTTTAATATACCATCTAGGTTTGCAGGATCACATGGTATGCAGGATCTAGGTATGCAGGATCATATGGTAACTCTACTTTTAGTTTGTTTTTTTTTTTTTATTAGTTGTAGGCAAATTGCTTCACAACAGTTCAGTGGGTTTTGTCATACATTGACATGAATCAGCCATGGAGTTACATGTATTCCCCATCCCGATCCCCCTTCCCACCTCCCTCTCCACCCAATCAATCCCTCTGGGTCTTCCCAGTGCACCAGGCCCGAGCACTTGTCTCATGCATCCCACCTGGGCTGGTGATCTGTTTCACTATAGATAATATACATACTTTTAGTTTTTAAGGAAACTCCATATTGTTCTCCACAGTGACTGTACCAATTTACATTCCCACCAACAGTGTAGGAGGCTTCCCTTTTCTCCATCTATTTGTCATAGATGTCCCATTTTTAAGCATCTGATAATACCTCATAAGTCTCAGCTACTTGTTTGAATTTTCTCTCTCTGCCTATTCTTTTTCTTAAAACTTTTTATTTTATACTGGAGTATAGCCAGTTAACAATGTTGTGACATTTTCAGGTGGACAGCAAAGGGACTCAGTCATACATTTATATGTATCCATTCTCCCCCAAACTCCCCTCCCATCCAGGCTGCCTCATAACACTGAGGAGAGTTCCCTGAGCTATACAGTGGGTCCTTGTTGGTGTCTCTGCTTATTCTTTATTCTCAGGATTTTTGTCTGGATGTTACTTCAGTGCTAGCTTAAAAAAAAAAAAAACTTTTTATTTTCTATTGGGGTATAGCCGATTAACAATGTTGTGATAGCAATTCTGTAAAGCAATTATCCTTCAATTAAAAAATAAATTAACTAAAAAAGCAATGTTGTGATAGTTTTAGGTGGACAGCAAAAAGACTCAGCCATACATATACATGTATCCACTTCCCCCCCTTTTAATAACCTTAAAAGGCTGAGGGATGTCTCTGCACACATTGAACTTAGTAATAGTCTATCCTGTTTTGACAGGCTGTTGAAACAAGCATGCATTTCTGGTTTTAAGGTCATCTATGTGGGACCTAGGATGTAGGAACTGGTGGCAGGAAGACGAGGCAATGGGGCATAGCCCAGTCTCCCATCTGCTCACACACTGCTGAGCTGGTAATGTGGCAGCCTGCTGTTTCTCAGGATTTAGTCTTATATGCCTCTTTGTCTGTGTGCATGATCTCTGTTCTAGCTGAAAATTGAATCCTCTCAATTTCCCAAACCTCTTAGCTTTGTGTGGTAACCAGATGCTACACTGGCCTCCAATAAACCACATCTCCCAAGTATTTGGGCTTCCCAGGTAGCTCAGCAGTAAAGTATCCACCTTCAATGCGGGAGACAAGGCTTCAATCTCTGTGTCGGGAAGACCCTGAGGAGAAGGAAATGGCAACTCACTCCAATATTCTTGCCTAGGAAATCCCATGGACAGAGAAGCCTGGCAGGCTACAGTCCATGGGGTCACAAAGAGTTGGACATGACTGAGTGACTAAACAACAACCCAAGTATTTACACACTTGTGTGTCTCACTCACAGCGACCAGGTATAACCAAAAATTGCACTGCAGGTGATACTTCCTGACTTCCAAGGCTAAGCTATAACCTTTCAGCCTTCACCTTGATCTCTTAGAGCACTCGTTCTTGGAGCCCAGAGTTACCTTGTAAGAATCTACCTTTCAAGGTGAAGCCGTGAAACTTCATGGAGAAAGGGAGGGTTCTAGCTGAGACCTGTCTTTAAAGCCATCTCCTCCAAGGTACCAGGCATGTGAGTGAAACTATCTTGCATCCTACCAATCAGCGCAGTTGATAAGTAGGTACCCAAATTATGAAATAATAAGATACCTGTTCAAAGTTTTAGAGATAGTTTATTACATTGCAGTAGATAACTGGAACACCTGGATAACTTTTACTCTTCCTTCAAAGGTTCATTTAGGCATCACCTTTAAGAAACGTCCAATTTACCTTTTGAATTACCCTTCCCAGTTTGAGTTAGGTGTAGGTCTTCTTTGCTCCCATGCTATATGAGCACTTATCACATTTCATTCTACATTTGTGGTTTTGTGCTAACTGCCCCACTAGACTGTGTTCTCCTTGACAGTGTGTCTTACTTCTCTTTCTGAAAGGAGCTTATCTTAGTAGCACATAATGGCTATTCGAAATAAGTCGACCAAATCACAGAATCTCTGGGTTAGTGGGATTTTAGAAACCATATAAAACAACCCACATTAATCTGCTAAGTGTTTGTCCATCCAGCCTGTGTGGGAAGCTCCTCCCATGATGAGAATTTACTACTTCCTGAAGCAGGTTTTAAATAGCTCAGGCTATTAGCACTGCTTGTCAACTTAAATCTTGCTCTAATCACGTTTTCATTCCAGCTCTTCTGGGGGTTCATGCACTTGTTAATATGTTCATTTGTGCTCACTTATGCACTGTCAACATATTTTTTCAGCCTTTTAAATGTTTGAGTCATGTGTATCTAATTGTATTCTAAGCTTGAAAATAAGGTGACTTTCTTAAATGTATTTAATTGTCCCCTGCTGGAACGTGCTGCATCTAGAAGTAACTCAGTTTATGTTCTTAACAGCTTAGTGAAGGGTATGGGCTCTGGAGTCAGAAGTTGGGTTCAAACCGTGACACTACCACTTATTAGTGGTTATATGACAATAGATAAGTCACTTAAGCTAAATAAGTCTGCTTTCCCCATCCCCCTAAGAAGATATAACTTTCATGTATACTTGTTGTGAAAATTAAATGATAGCTCACATAACTGGTGCTTAGCCAGAACCTAAACTATCAGGAGCTCAATATGTATTAGTGCCTCTTATAACTACTATAGAAACAGAGTACCAGTTGACCAAATTAAGCATTCTTTCTCATATTGAACATTGGATAACTTCCTGGTTTTCCTTTGTCTTACTTGTTTTTCTTGCTTTTGCCTGGCTGCTTTTCCTATTTAAAAAAAAAAAACAAAAAAACCCCAAAACAACTTTACTATAGTGGCATTCAATTTCTTAAAGCTTATCTGCTCTTACCACAGAAAATTCAAATTTGCAAATAACCCCATCTATACACAAGATGATAGGTGCTTTTGTTAAAACCTTAGCTAAGCTTTGATTCCAAATGGTATTGTTTGCAAATGTTTCACTTGCAAGAGAAAAAATGTAGCATTGTATGGAATGGTCTATGATCTAATTTCATTGGTAACAATATCCAGACTCATACCATAAAGAACTGAGATACTGTTCTCAACCTAGCTATGTGACTCCTCTAGATCACAGCTTCCTGTTATTAATATAAAAAGAATGTGAAATAATCACTTCTTATTTACTTAGAGGGTAGGTGTTGGGGTGGGGAATGCTTCTTCACTCCTCATATTCCCTTCCAGGTGGAAAGATACCCATTAGTATAACACAACCAGGTATGGAAGAGGAATCAACCACTTGATTGGTGACTTTGGATGCAGAAATTAAGTATGCGTAGTGTAGCCCTTTCCTGTCCCCTGCTTCTTGGGAGCAGCTGCCCGTAGGGAACATGTAGCCTATTCTGTTCTCCAAGGACTGGTTCCATTTTTTTCAGGTTTGATCTTGCTAAATGGTTAAGTCTATAATTAATTCTGTGATTCAGATTATGAAATTCACTTGGCCTTAGAAGTATCATATTCTTGAATATCAGTTGTATGAGATATGAAGCTGATATTTTAAAATCTAACTTACTACTATGTGCTACCTCTCAGTTGGTTCAGAAATTGAACAGGAAAGAGATATTATGTTTATGGAGCTGCCTCAAAGACTCCAAAAACAAGGGACAAAGCTTTAGTCATTTTTCTAGTTCTAGCATTTAGTACAATGCCTGGCACACAGCTGGCACTTAAATCCATGCTTTATGGCTGAAACTCTTTTGAATAAAATAAAGTACTACATAAATAAATGGTAATATTTATTATTTAATTCATTAAGAAAAACAACTGTTCCAGCAGATTTGTAAATTTCTAATTTCTAAGAGAAGCTATTAGCACAACATAGTTGATGCCCCAGGAAATTTGTATATCATTGTCTTAGTTAGTTCCAGCTGTTGTAACAAAATATCACAAACTGGGTGGCTTTCAAACAACAAGCTAATTTCTCATGGTTCTCAAGACTGAAAGACCCAGATCAGAGTGCCAGCAAGATGAGATGGAGGCCCTCTTATCGTTGCAGACTTCTTGTATTATGATGTGGTGGAAGGGGCAAGCTAGCGTTCAGGGGCCTCTTTTATAGGGGAGCAATTCCATATTACTTAGTCATTAAGAAGAATGAAATAATCGCCATTTACAGCAACATGGATAGACCTAGAGATTGTCATACTGAGTGAAGTAAGTCAGAGAAGAAATATCGAATGACATCACTTATGTGTGGAATCTAAAAAGAAATTATACAGATGAACTTACAGAACATAAAGAGACTCACAGGCTTAGAGAACAAATTTATAGTTGCTGGGTAGTGGAGGGACTGCTACTGCTAAGTCACTTCAGTCATGTCCGACTCTGTGCAACCCTATCCCTGGGATTCTCCAGGCAAGAACACTGGAGTGGGTTGCCATTTCCTTCTCTAATGCATAAAAGTGAAAAGTGAAAGTGAAGTCACTCAGCCATGTCTGACTCTTGGAGACCCCATGGACTGCAGTCTACCAGGCTCCTCCATCCATGGGATTTTCCAGGCAAGAGTACTGGAGTGGGGTGCCATTGCCTTCTCTGTAGTGGGGGGAAGGATGTGGGAAATGGATAATTAGGGACCTTGGGGTGGACGTGTACACACTGCTATATTTAAAATGGGTAACCAACAAAGACCTACTGTTGGAATTCTGCTCAGCATTACGTGGCAGCCTGGATGGAAAGGGTATTTGGGGGAGAATGGATTACATGTATATGTATGGCTGAGTCCCTTTGCTTTTCACCTGAAACTATCACAGCATTATTGATTGGCTATACCCCAATACAAAATAAATGTTAAAGAAAGGAACTAATTCCATTCATGAAGACTTAGCTCACATGACTTAATCACCTCCTCCAAAGCCCTCTCTTAATACCATTGCCTTAGGTATTAGGTTTTCACCATGTGACTTTTGGGAGTACACAAACATTCAGACAACAACCATGAACTATGCTCCAAATGATTTTTTAAGTAGAAGGAGAGCCGAGTCTTCTTGCACATATTACAGATTGGAAAGCTTAAGTACAAAACAGTTACATAATTTGCTTACACTCTGGAAGCAAGTTTATAGCCATGTTAGGAGTAGACCTTTATTGGCTAGTCTAGGTTCATATTTTGAAATTTGGTGGAACACACTGAGACCACATCTGTAAGCTTTCAAGTCACTCTGGAGACGCCAGACTTATTTACAAGTCCACTTGGAAAATCAGGAATAGTTGTATATGTTCTGGAATGTTTGAATCACAAAGTCATTGAGATAGTTTTGATGGAAGAAGAAACTATGACAATTAAAAGAGGTGTGAAGTTTTTGATTGTTATGAGAAGAGTAATTACCAGTGAATTGCTACATTTGTAGAGACAACAACAGATGTATGACAGCTGGGTTAATTGAATGTCTGGTAGGCCTTTTTCTTTATAATTCCAAGTGCATATTATGGAAAAGAAAGCAGGTGTGACCAGTCAATTGTCAAATGAAAAGAATAAATATCACCTGCAGAGTGTACTAATCTACTAAATTTAATAGTTTGTTTTTCTTAGCTTACAAGATAATCTAGCAATCAACTTTTGATGGTGTGGTGATAAATTTTATACCTAGAGAGCACATACTATTTTAAAAGTATATGACAAAGTTTGCTATAGAATTTCCTATTTTTAGCTTTTATATGAAGACTTTGCAAAATATACAGATACCAATTTCTGAAGCCACACTCTCATCCCAGCACTACTATGGCACTGAAGTCAGTGAGTTTGACACTTCCACAGAGTTGGGCTGCTAGAATATTCACTAAATCTTGACACGTATAAAAAAATGCTTGAGACTGACAGGAAACCAGAAATCTAGTCACTGGCTGTGTTACTCAGTAGCTTTGGGACTGGGAACAAATTAATTGTTGATCTCTCTGGACTTCATTCAGTTTCGTATCTAAAATTAGATGATTAGATTAAATCATCATAAATTCCATCTGTGGTTTTATCTCATTACAGAAAAAAATGTCTTAACAATTTTTCTTTAATTGTAAAAGCTATTTAAGACAACAAATTATAAACACCATTATCCCATTGTAGCAAATATATGAAAAGCATTCAGTAAGTATTTGTTAATGGGTTGGCTGATTATCTTATGTAAACCGTTAAGGATGAAAAGTAGAAGAAAGTGCCTAATACCTGTAATAGGGTCCTTTTTATTTTTCTCAGTGTGTATCATCTGCTTTTATAAATTACATTAGTGTGTATAATTTCTACTAGCTGCTGAAGAGTGAAAGTGAAAATCGCTCAGTCATGTCTGACTCTTTGCGACCCCATGGACTGTAGTCCATGGAATTCTCCAGGCCAGAATACCAGAGTGGGTAGCCATTCATTCCCAGCTGCTGAATGGGAGGAGGCTATAAGGATTCCCTGGTGGCTCGTTGGTAAAGAACCTGTCTGCCAATACAGGAGATGTAGGTTCGATTCCTGGATCAGGAAGATGCCCTGGAGAAGAAAATGGCAACCCACTTCAGCATTCTTGCCTGGGAAATCCCATGGATAGAGGAGCCTGGCAGGCTACAGCCCATGGGGTCACAAAAGAGTCATACACGACTGAGTACAGACACACACACAGATAATCACCACACATACATTTCCAGTATTGTGGATCAGTAGTTTTTATCTTTATTTATTGATTTATTTATTTATTTTTGGATCAGTAACTTTTAAATTTTAGTCTACCAAAATAATCTGGAGAGCTTGCAAGAAATACAAATTCTGACTAGCAAGACAGGTACTGTACTTAGGGAAAACTACCAGAGATGTTAAAGAAGTTCTTGAGTTCAACTTCTCTGTCTCTTATTAGCTTCACACTTAACGCCACCCCTCTCAGATGCTGCTGTCAACTACCTGACCTAACTCCTCCATGTTATTCATTCCCCATCATGGGCTCAAGGTCAGCTGAGTTGGATGCCTATTTTATTCTCCTCTTGGGTAAGGAAAGACCCCTCAGTGAATGTTATTATCCATTTTCCTTAATGGATGATTGAGGTTATCCAATGTGGAGCCATTCTGTCTCCTTTTCTCCTCCTTGTTTCCTTTCCTGTCCAGGCATGCCTACCATACCTCTGCTTCAAATATAGCTGTTGTATAGCAAGAGATTCAGTGTTAAATAAATTTAAAATTTACCCTTATTTCAGTTCTTGTAATTTTCCATTCATGTGCACAAAGTCAAGTGTATAACCTCTGTGTACAAAACCCAGAGCCAATCTTACTCCTCCATTACAACTGTCCCACTGCCCTATCCCACAGCACTCATTTCCCTGTTTTCTGTCTGCTGTGTGTGGTAATTATGGAATTGGGGGAGACTGCTTGGAAGGAAGCTGTATTTGGGCTGGGCTTTGAAGAAGGGGACAGGATTTCTGCAGAGATGGAGAGAAAGGCAGTAGTGTAAGACAAAAGCAGTAGTGTAAGAGAACAAAGCATTGGTTCTCAAACTTTGTGCACAAGAAATGCCTGGGTGTTTTGTTAAGAATGCAGATTCCTGGGCCACACCAAGAGAGAGTCTCATTAAATTTATCTGGAATGGAACCCAGGGGGCTGCATTTTTGATAATTACTTATGGTGATATCTATTCATAAGCAAGACCTAGAGAAATAGGAAACTGATAAAAAATGTAGTCTATCTTTATACATATTAGAATGTACTGTAGATTCTATACTTAAAAAAACACCTTTCAGCTCAATTAAGTTGATCTGATATTTATCAAACATCTATTATGAGCTTTTTCTCTATATAAATCAGTGGTTCTCAAAATGTGATCTCTCGATCAGCATCATCAGCATCACCTGAGAATCTGTCAGAAATGCAAATTATGGGACTTTACCTCAGACCTACTGAATCAGAAACTCTGGAGCAGGGGTTCAGTGATCTGGTTTAAGCAAGACTTCTAGATGATTTGAGAAGTTTGTGAACCAGTCCTCTAGTGTAATATGAGCTTTGTGTAATATAGCTAACCTTCACGTTTGCTATTAGATCCTCTCAATCCAAACCAGTATTTTAAAAACAGGAGCAGTGAGAGACTTACCTCATATTTTAATTTAGCAAAATAAAAATAGAGAGCAAATGTGTTGTAAAAAGCTGGTGATTTCTTTATCCACACTGGTTAATAATACTAAATAATTTTGAACTTATTTTCTTAAAGGACATTACCTAATTTAGTTGTCTAAACCAATGGATATGATGGCGTGATTTCATTTTTATATGAATATGTAAATTATACTTATTTGTTACTATTCTTTCAACATAATTGTGTTGGATATGTAGAAATGCAATTTATTCTAGCCTAGAGTGGTGTTTTTCACCTTTTGTTGAGCATCAGAATCACCTGGGAAACTTTCAAGATAGATGCCTAGATGAGCCTCCTCCCTCCATTCTGATTGAGTTGATCTATATTGGTGCAGAAGCACTGGGTAGCTTTGAGAGCTCCCCAGGGGATTGTTCCGTGCAGCCAGGTTTGAGAACCACAGGCCTTGAGTTTTCTACCTGGTTCCTATCTTGATTTAGCCTCTAACCTGTTTGTTTAACAGCATATGTATCCTGAAAAAAGCGAAACAATGAAAGAATTCCTATAACAAATTTTGAAAACGCAATAATGGTTAGCAGGTCAAGAGACTGTAATTCAGACCTCTTCCACTAGGTGATCAGTGCATCATTTAATATTCTTTGGTGATTAACATCTGGACAGCAAAGTCTTTGAAATCAAGGACTGTATCTTGTCATGTTTGTATCCTCCTTGTTAGGCATACAGAATAGACCCTCAAAAGTATTTGTTGAATAAATGAAAGGAAGGAAGGTATCGAGAGAGTGAAATATGAGTGAGCCAATTAACCAGCAAATTTCCGGCTTCCTAGGTGGCTCAGTGGCAAAGAATCTGCCTGCCAGTGCAGGAAACACAAGAGGTGAGGGTTCGATCCCTAGGTGGGAAAGATCCCCTGGAATAGGAAATGGCAATTGTTAGCCACTTTTTTCACATATTATTCTAGAATCTTGGGCAAAGAAGCAAATAAATAGCAAGGTCACACACAGAGTCAAACACAACTGAAGCGATTTAGCATGCATACATGGTTCCTATACTCTGAGAATTTAAAATTTCACGATGTGTAGATATGTATATGTATTAAAATGCAAGGTAGGTTAAAATTTGTACCAAAAATGCAAGATCTCAGAAAGACTAATATCATATGTTATCCCTCATATGCAGATTCTTTAAAAAGTGATGCAAATGAACTTATTTACAAAATACAAATAGACTCACAGATCTAGAGAATGAATTTATGGTTGCCAGGGAGGGATAGACTGGGAGTTTGGGATTGACAGTACACACTGCTATATTTAAAATAAAATGCCTTTCCGTGAAAAAAGTTAAAAAAAAAACCCTCAAAATACAAAGCTTAAATGATACTGGGTTTCATAAGATGAAGAACTTATAATGGATTGGGGCAACCAGGAAAGATTTCACAGAGGAAGTGGAACTTCAGCAGATGGATGAAGTGGGAAGAATAAATCAATAGGGAAGAGCATTAAGGACACAGATGCAGCAGAATTTAGGGAACTAAACTTGAAAGAAGTAGGTTTGGGCTAGATTTTAGAGAGTTTTTGATGCAAATTAAACTGTTTGAATTTTTAGATTTTATCTTATGGATGAAAGAGAGGCATTAATGTGTTTTGTGGTTTGTTGGTTTTTAGCAGGGGAGAGACATGACAAAAATAGCATTTTAGACATTTTATTTTGGTAATAGAATAGTTATCAGTTGGGATGGAGGTTGGCATTGATGGTGGCTGAGTAAATTACGAGGGTGTTGAAAATACAGGCCACTAAAAGTCTTGTGTGGAATTATGCCATGAGAGTGGGAACATACAGGAAAGAACAGATGGTGAATTTGTAGTTAACAGATGGTGAACTACAATATCCAGTTATGTATATATATGTGTGTATATATATATATATAATGCCAAATATGTGCCAAGCAATGTAAATCAAAGGAACATCTAGGGCTGATAAACAAGATATTTAAGAATTGGTACAGCATGGGCATCCTCAGCTTCCACCTGTCAGAACTCATGCAGTCCAGTAGGTTTTGCCAGTGTTTACTGACTATCAGTCCTGGATAAAGCAGTGAACAAAACAGTCTGTGCCCTCATGGAGCTCTTAGGTTTTTAAAGAAGAATATGTTTGGTGCTAGAGTGTCAACAGAGAAATGACAGCCCCCATAAAGTTGTGACACTAAAAATGATCTCTTGGACAATAAATATGTAGAATTAATTGGGCTACCCCTTGATTATTTTCTTAATTTGTAGCTTCTTTTCCTTTTCATTCTGTACTAACCTACCCCTTTTGAAACCTCCTCTATGGCTCTTGTGGCCTACTATAAAACCTGTTCTCTTCATAGATTGAATCTATTTACTTCTTGTTGCTTTCAGTTACAAGCTTTGCATGCTCTTTTAAAACTTCCCAAATCTAAGTTGTGCCACATGTGACAGATCTATGAAGATTTAATGATATTTGAGGCCATGTCATAATAATCACTGGGCTTTGCCAGTGGCTCAGTGGTAAAGAATCTGCCTGCATTGCAAGAGATGCAAGTTCGATCCCTGGGGTGGGAAGATCTCCTGGAGAACGAAATGGCAACCCACTCCAGTATTCTGGCCTGGAAAATTCCTCAGACAAAGGAGCCTGGCAGGCTACAGTCCATGGGGTCACAAAGGGTTGGACATGACTGAGCAAACTGAGCAGGCACGCAAGCAAAAGGAGAGAGAGAGAAGGAGAGATAGAGAAAGAGAATGTTAAGAGCATGCAAACTTGGTCCAAGTTTACTGGTTGCTAGAGACGTATTTTTTTAGGTCAAGTTGTTTTTTACAGACCTCTTAATGATTGCACTTTGCATAATCATGGGATCACCTTTGCAGTAAATCCTTTGTGCTTGTTAAAATGTCTGAAAATACCAGATTGACTATTTTTCAGGCTGTTTCTTAATCACATTTAATCAGGTATAATTTATCAAATCATTCAGTAGACGTACTATCTTTTACACAAAGGACATTCTTAATTATTAAACACTGGCAAAATGAAGTGTGTTATTGAAATACTAGGGAAGGTCAATTTTTCAGAGTATCAACATTTAAGACCATTTTATTGTCTAAGACTTCTGTTTAAAAACAAAGAAAAATAACACCTTTATTTTTCTTTTATAAATATAATAGAAGAAGAAGAAGTGGAGTCACTCAGTCGTGTCCAACTCTTTGCGACTCCATGGACGGTAGCCTACCAGGCTCCTCCATCCATGGGATTTTCCAGGCAAGACTACTGGAGTGGGCTGCCATTTCCTTCTCTAGGGGATCTTCCCAACTCAGGGATTGAACCCAGGTCTCCTGCATTGCAGACAGGCGTTTTACCATCTGAGCCACCAGGGAAACCCTATTAATATTTATATTAATAAATATATGATTTATTGCAAAAAGTACTTTGAAGATACAGAAAAAATTTTAATGTTAACCAAAAGCACTCATATTTGTACAACAGACACCCAAAAAGTCTAGTAATTATTTCAACCCTTTTTTCTATGAATAGTGTAATGCTTTGTATATAATTTTGTACCATAGTTTTAAATTTAACATTATAGGGCATTTCCACGAGTCTATGTCTTTATTTTTCTAAAATGCAGTTATAATTGCTATATAATGTTATATGGATGTATACCTTGCTTTAACACATAAACAAAACTCACTTCTGCATTTCTGATCATATCCCTAGATTACTAACCTATATTTTCAGTTATTATGCCCAAGTGAATGAATATCTATAAGGCCCTTTATATATTTTATTATCCAGAAATGTTATAGCTAACTACTCAGCCACCAGTAAATATATGAGAGTTATCTTTCTCACTCTATTCTCATTAGAATTTAGTACTACTATTAATACATGGAGAAAAATGGCAGTCACTTTTGTTTCTAATAAACCAGCAAACCAGCTGCCCATATTGACTCTCCCATGAAAAACAAAATGAAATGAATAAAAGCACTTTATAAATCTTTTTGAATACATCTATCAGCTAGAAAAAGAAATAAGAAATTATTATTCAGTGACCAAATGAAGGCAGAGACCTAAAAGGACTAGGCATCTCTCTGAAGCCAACTTTTAGTTTAAGAGCATATGCTGAGCCCAACAAACTGTTTTTCACAGTCTTGTGGAGTTCAGGGAACAAGAAACAAAGCCTATAATCCACCTAAGATGAAGAATCTAACAAGAGATCCTTCTACAAATTTTGGGACCCAAAGAGCCATACCTACAGTTTAAGGGTTAACTAGGAATAAATCTGTTCCTTATCCAGGAGACTGAAAGGAAAACTGTACTACCTGCTTTGAACCTTGGTAGGAATGTGAGTTAATCTCTTGAGATTTTTGAGATAGCAAGCTAGTTTTTACATAAGTTTACAGCCCAAATATTCACCATGTATGTAGCCTGGAAAACCCAAAGCTGAGTATTTAGTTTAAAGCAAAACCAGACTGGTGGTTTCTCCAAGAGTCTAACAGAACCAAACTCAAGTTCTTTTTTGAGTGAACATACCTTTATCCTAAGCTCAAAATAATTCCCACAGATAGAGATAAAAGGAAAATGAGAGAAAAATAAGCTTATGAAGAAGTAACCATGCATGAGAGCCAGCAGAAACAAAAGACAATAGAATAAGATTCATAAAATTTTATCTTTGTACCTATGAGACTTGGGGTATAAAATAAGTTTTCTACATTTTAATAAATTAAAGAGAGAATTAAAAATATAACCAAGGAGGAAGTAGCTATTAATTCATAAAGAACCCATCTTAATGGAATATATTGAAATTGAAAACTTTGTGAAAGTGTTTAACAATGATTACACACAATTGAATAGAATTTTAGAGAATAATAATAAAGAACTGAAGGAAATATACAGAATACAGTCCAAGAGATGAAGAGATAGGAACTATGAAAGAAGGGATAACAGACTTGTAGGACAGACTGAGAAGATCTACCATACAGTTAATCAGAGATCCAAAAACAAAAGAAATTGAGAGTGAAACAGGGGAAATATTTGAAGATATAAGGACTGAACTGTCTGTAAAACTATTAGAAAACATCAATACATGGATTCAAGAAGCATATCTAATCCCAAGCAAGATTTAAAAAAAAAAGAAAAAAACACGCACACTCCTATAGACATTATGTTGAAACTATAGAATACCAAAGACAAAGTGATCTGAAAACAAGTGGCAAACTAGAGTTCTATAACCAACAAAAATATCTTTGTGGCAGAAAATATGATCTAAGATGGGAGATTTGAAAAGCAAGATGTGCTGAAGAAATAAAATTGCAAGTACATGGGTAAACATAAATATATACAGAATATTTAAAATAATGATGATGTCTTGAGGAATAAGAAAGATAAAACTAAATGCTAGATAGTGATAGTAATGTTATAGTAGTGACATTATGTCAAGAGGAGATTTGTTAAAATGGAAATGGATCAGGCTTGGTGTTCTTGGTTTTTGTATTATTTACTTGGGTAAATATACTGATGAAGGTAGAGATACTGATGAGCTTTGAATTTCAAATTATTGTTATCATATACCCAACAGTATCTGACCACAGGGTGAATAAATTAGAAATCAACAGGTAACTACAAAAGCCTCACATACCTCAAAATAATGATACACTTTGCAATAATTACCAAATCACAGGACAAATAAAACTGGAACTTACGAAATGTTTGGAATTTTTAACATGCAACATAAGAAAATTTAGATCAAACTAAGTCAGTAGACTTTATTTTCTTGGGCTCCAAAATCATGGCAGGTGGTGACTGCAGCCATGAAATTAAAAGATGCTTGCTCCTTGAAAGAAAAACTGTGACAAACCTGGACAGCATATTAAAAAGCAGAGGCGTTACTTTGCTTACAGAATAGTCAAAGCTATGGTTTTTCCAGTAGTCATGTATGGATGTGAGAGTTGGGCCATAAGGAAAGCTGAATGCTGAAGAAATGATGCTTTTTGAGCTGTGGTGTTGGAGAAGACACTTGAGAGTCCCTTGGACTGCAAGGAGATCAAATCAGTCAATCCTAAAGGAAATAAATCGTGAATATTCATTAGAAGGACTGATGCTGAATCTGAAGCTCCAATATTTTGGCCACCCGAGGCAAAGAGCTGACTCATTGGAAAAGATCCTGTTGCTGGGAAAGATTGAAGGCAGGAGGAGAAGGGGATGACAATAATGAGATGGATGGTATTACTGGCTCAATGGACATGAGTTTGAGCAAGCTCTGGGAGATGGTGAAGGACAGAAATGCCTGGCGTGCTGCAGTTCATGGGGTCGCAAAGAGTTGGACACAACTGAGCGAATAAACAACAACAAAGTCAGTAGAGGGAAATTTTAATAGCATTAAATGTGTGTATTAAAGGAAAGAAAGTCTGGAAGTTAATTAATTCTAGAAAAAGAGTAGAAAACTAAATGTAAAGAAGTGATAAGTAAGGAAAGAACATACACTAGAGATTAGCGAAATATAAAATAAACATACATGAGACAGGACCAACACAATCAAGAGTTAGTTTTTTAGGAAGAAAAATAAAATGAACAAATCACTATGAAGAAGTGAGCAAGAGACAGAAGAGTAAAAGGCATGGTACAAATGTACAACGTCAGGAAAACAGAAGGGTATATACAAAACTGCACCTAAAAATATGAGTGTATAATGAACAATTTTATGCCAGTACATTTGATATGTTACATACTTAGGAAGATCCCTGGAAAACCATAATATGCAACGTATCTCAAGAAGAGATATAAATTCCTAATTTACCCATTCCCACTACCCTTTTCCCTTTGGTGACCTTAAGTTTGTTTTTATATCTGTGGATATATTTGTTTTGAATATAAGTTCATTTCTATCCCTTTTATTTTAGATTCCACATATAACTGATATCACATGATATTTGTCTTTGTCTTGCTTATATGGCTTTGGTCTATTAATATTGCATCAAATGGCATTGTCTCATTCTTTTTATGGCTGAGTAGTATTCCATCATATATATATGCTTCTTGACCTACATTCAGATTTCTCAGGAGGCAGGTCAGGTGGTCTGGTATTCCCATCTCTTTAAGAATTTTTCACAGTTTGTTGTGATCCACACAGTCAAAGGCTTTGGCATAGTCAATAAAGCAGAAGTAGATGTTTTTCTGGAACTCTTGCTTTTTCAATGATCCAACGAATGTTGGCAATTTGATCTCTGGTTCCTTTGCCTTTCCTAAATCCAGCTTGAACAACTGGAAGTTCTCAGTTCACGTACTGTTGATGCCTAAGTAGGAGAATTTTGAGCATTACTTTGCTAGCCTGTGAGATGAGTGCAATTGTGCAGTAGCTTGAACATTCTTTGGAATTGTCTTTCTTTAGTACTGGAATGAAAACTGACCTTTTCCAGTCCTGTGGCCACTGATGAGCTTTCCAAATTTGATTGCATATTGAGTGCAGCACTTTCACTGCATCATCTTTTAGGATTTGAAATAGCTTAGCTGGAATTCCATCACTTCCATTAGCTTTGTTGGTAGTGATGCTTCCTAAGGTTCACTTGATTTTGCACTCCAGGATGTCTGGCTCTAGGTGAGTGATCACATCATCGTGGTTATCTGGGTCATGAAGATCTTTTTTGTATAGTGCTTCTGTGTATTCTTGCCACCTCTTCTTAATATCTTCTGCTTCTGTTAGGTCCATACCATTTCTGTCCTTTATTGTGCTCATTTGCATGAAATGTTCCCTTGGTATCTCTCTTTTTCTTGAAGAGATCTCTAGTCTTTCCCATTCTATTGTTTTTCTCTATTTCTTTGCATTGATCACTGAGGAAGGCTTTCTTATCTCTCCTTGCTATTCTTTGGAACTCTGCATTCAGATGGATATATCTTTCCTTTTTTCCTTTGCCGTTTGCTTCTCTTCTTTTCTCAGCTATTTGTATGTCTTCCTCAGACAACCATTTTGCCTTTTGCATTTCTTTTTCTTGGGGATGGTTTTGATCACAGCCTCCTGTACAATGTTATGAACCTCCATCCATAGTTCTTCAGGCACTCTGTCTATCAGATCTAATCCCTTGAATCTATTTATCACTTTCACTGTATAATCATAAGGGATTTGATTTAGGTCATACCTGAATGGTCTAGTGGTTTTCCCTCTTGTATTTAAGTCTGAATTTGGCAGTAAGGAGTTCATGACCTGAGCCACAGTCATCTCCCAGTCTTGTTTTTGCTGACTGTATAGAGCTTCTCCATCTCCAGCTGCAAAGAATTATATGCTGGGTCATATGGAAACTTTTTTTTTTTTAACTTTTCTAAGGAACCTGCATGGGCTTCCCTGGTGGCTCAGTGGTAAAGAACCCAACTGCCAATGCAGGAGATGCTACTTTAATCCTTGGGTCAGGAAGATCCCCTGGAGAAGGAAATGGCAACCCACTCCAGTATTCTTGCCTGGAAAATCCCATGGACAGAGGAGCCTGGCAGGCTACAGTCCATGGGGTCACAAAGAGTTGGACACAACTTAGTGACTAAACAAGAAAAGAAAAGGAAACTTCATGCTTTTTTCTATAGTGGATGCACCAATTCATGTTCCCACCAACAATGTAGAAGGGTTCCCTTTTCTCCACACTCTCACAAGCATTTATTATATAAAATTTTTAAAAATGGCCATTCTGACTGGTGATATGTGATACCTCATTTTAGCTTTTTATTTTATTTATTTTTGGCTGTGCTGGGCCTTCCTTGCTGTGTGGGCTTTTCTCTAGTTGCAGCGAGCAAGGGCTACTCTGTAGTTACTTCAGTAGTTGCAGCTCAGTAGTTTTGGTTCCCAGGCTCTAGAGCACAGGCTCAGTGGTTGTGGCCCATGGGTCTAGTTGTTCCTCAGCACGTGGGATCTTCCTGGACTAGGGATCCAACCCGTGTCCCTTCATTGGCAGGCGAATTCTTTACCACTGAACCACCAGGGAAGACCCTCATTTCAGTTTTGACTCACATTTTCCTGATAATGAATGATGTTGAGCATCTTTTGCTAATTTAGTTAATTTATTTTAATTGGAGGATAATTACTTTACCATACTATGATGGTTTTTGCCATTTAGGACTCCCCTGTAGCTCAGATCGTAAAGAATCTGCCTGCAACACAGATGACCTGGGTTCAATCCCTGGGTTGAGAAGATCCTCTGGAGAAGGAAACGGTGTCCCCCTCCAGTATTCTTGCCTGGAGAATCCCATGGACAGAGGAGCCTGGTGGGCTACAGTCCATGCAGTTACAAAGAGTCAGAAACGACTTAGTGACTGACACTGGTGTTTACCATACAACGACATGAATCAGCCACAGGTACACATATGTCACCCCATCCCGAACCCCCTCCCACCTCCCTTCCCACCCTATCCCTCTGGGTTGTCCCAGAGCACCAACTTTGGGTGACTTGCTTCATGTATCGAACTTGCACTGGTCATCTATTTTACATATGGTAATACACATGTTTCAATGCTATTCTCTCATCATCCCACCCATGCCTTCTCCCACATAGTCCAAAAGTCTGTTCTTTACATCTGTGTCTCTTTTGCTGCCCTGCATATAGGATCATTGTTATTATCTTTCTAAATTCCACATATATGCATTAATATACAATATTTGTCTTTCTCTTTCTGACTTACTTCACTCTGTATAATAGGTTCCAGTTTCATCCACCTCATTAGAACTGATTCAAGCGCATTCTTTTTGATAGCTGAGTAATATTCCATTGTGTATATGTACCATAACTTCCTTATCAATTCATCTGCTGGTGGACATCTAGGTTGCTTCCATGTCCTAGCTATTGTAAACAGTGCTGCAATGAACATTGGGGTACATGTGTCTCTTTCAATTTTGATTTCCTCAGTGTGTATGCCCAGCAGTGGGATTGCTGGGTCGTATGGCAGTTCTATTTTCAGTTTTTCTAAGGAATCTCCATACTGCTCTCCATAGTGGCTGTACCAGTGTGCATTCCCACCAACAGTGTAAGAGGGTTCCCTTTTCTCCACACCCTCTCTAGCATTTATTGTTCATAGACTTTTTGATGGCAGCCATTCTGATAGATATGAGATGATACCTTATTGTGGTTTTGATATGTATTTTTCTAATAATGGGTGATGTTGAGCATCTTTTCATGTATTTATTAGCCATCTGTATGTCTTTGGAGAAATGTCCATTTAGTTCTTTTGCCTACGTTTTGGTTGGGTTGTTCGTTTTTCTGGTATTGAGCTGCATGAGCTGCTTGTATGTTTTGGAGATTAATTCTTCATCAGTTGTTTTATCTGCTATTATTTCCTCTCATTCTGAAGGCTGTCTTTTCACCTTGCTTATAGTTTCCTTGGTTGTGTAAAAGCTTTTAAGTTTAATAAAGTCCTATTTATTTATTTTTATTTTTATTTCCATTACTCTGGGAGGAGGGTTGTAGAGGATATTGCTATGATTTATGTCAGAGAGTGTTCTGCCTATGTTTTCCTCTAAGAGTTTTATAGTTTCTGGTCTTACATTTATATCTTTAACCCCTTTTGAGTTTATTCTTATGCATAGTTTTATAAAGTATTCTAGATTCATTCTTTTACATGTGGTTGAGCAGTTTTCTTAGCACAACTTGTTAAAGAGACTGTCTTTTCTCCATTGTATATTTTTGCCTCCTTTGTCAAAGATAAGGTGTCCATAGGTACATGGATTGCACTCTGGACTTTCTATTGTGTTCCATTGATCTATATTTCTGTCTTTGTGCTAGCACCTTTTTCATGTGCTTGCTAGCCACCTGTATGTCTTCTTTGGAGAAATGTCTCTTCAGGTCCCTTTCCCACTTTTTGATTGGGTTGTTTCCTTTTCTGGTATTGAGTTGTATGAGCTGCTTGTATATTAACGGAAATCAATTATTTTTCAGTTATTTCCTTTGCTATTATTTTCTTCCATTCTGAGGGTTGTCTTTTCGCCTTGTTTGTCGTTTCCTTTGCTGTGCAAAAGCTTTTAAGTTTAATTAGGTCCCACTCATTTATTTTTGTTTTTCTTTCCATTATTCTAGGAGGTGGATCATAGAAGATCTTGCTTTGATTTATGCCATCGAGTGTTCTGCCTATGTTTTCCTCTAAGAGTTTAATAGTTTCTGATCTTACATTTAGGTCTTTAATTCATTTTGAGTTTATCTTTGTGTATGACATTAGCTAGTGTCAAAGAGGATTATTCTTGAGCATTAAAAATCTAGTGAAATTTGCTTTGCTAGTGGAGTTTGGACTTGCTTGGAACCCATCACCTCTTTCTTCTTTCCTACTTCTCCCTTTCATAATGGGAGTGTCTATCCTATAATCCTTCCATCCATTACATTTTGAAAGCAGAGAACTTGTCTGGGTTACAGGGTCCCAGCTGAAGAAGAATTTTGCAACAGGAGAATTATACCCCAAATATCTCTCTTCATTTTTATTGGAGTTAATTGCCTTAAAATGTTGTGTTAATTTCTACTGTACAGGAAAGTGAATCAGTTATACATATGTATGTATATGTGTGTGTATATATATATGTGTGTGATATATATATATATATATATATATATATCCTCTTATTTAGAGTTCCTTCCCATTTAGGTCACCACAGAGCATTGAGTAGCATTGTGGTATACAGTAGGTTTTCATTAGTTATCTATTTTACACATAGTAGTAGTGGTAGTAGTGTTAGTTGCTCAGTTGTGTCTGACTCTTTGTGACCCCATAAACTGTAGTCCACCAGGTTTCTCTGTCCATGGGATTCTCCAGGCAAGAATACTCGAGTGGGTTGCCATTACCTTCTCCAGGGGATCTTCCCGACCCAGGGATCAAACCTGGGTCTCCTGCATTGCAGGTAGATTCTTTACCATTTACCATTACCGTTCTTTACCATTCTTTACCATTTGAGCTACACATAGTAGTGTATATATGGGAGATTGGGAGATTTATCCTAATCTCCCAATTCATCCCAGCTCCTCTTCCTCTCTTCATATCCATAAGTTTGTTCTCTGCATCTGTGTCTCTATTTCTGCTTTGCAAATAAGTTCATATGTACCATTTTTCTAGATTCCACATATAAATGATTTTATATGATGTTTGTTTTTCTCTTGCTAACTTAGTTCACTCTGTATGACAGTCTTTAGGTCTTTCCATGTCTCTGCATATAGTACTATTCCATTCCTTTTTATGGCTGAGGCTTACGTGGTAGTTCAGCCTGTAAAAAATCTACATGCAATGCAGGAGACCCAGGTTTGGTCCCTGGGTTGGGAAGATACCCTGGAGAAGGAAATGGCAATCCACTCCAGTATTCTTGCCTGGACAATCCTGTGTACAGAGGAGCCTGGCAGGCTATAGTCCATGGGGTTGCAAAGAGTCGGACTCGACAACACGCACACACATGTGGTGAATTAGCTAAAGGCTCTAATGGAAAAAGTGGAAACATGCAAGAAGAGATGGATAATGTAAGCAGAGAGACAGAACCTCTAAGAATCAAAAGGAAATGCTAGAAATGCAATTGATGTAGTAAGACAAGAGAAAATTTAAAATCATAAAATGCTCAATTAAAACTACATAAATCAGAAAATAATAAAGACAAAAGAAACAAAGAACAAGGACAACAAATAAAAACTAGCAATTGTGATAAGATATTAATCTATGTCAATAATCATTTTAAACATCAGTGGTCTAAATACACAAATTAAACAAGTGGATATGGAAACTAGTCTTTATATGTTGTTTATAAGAAGCTGTATGTTAGCTACAAGAAAATTCCATTAATGTACATAGACACAAAAAAGTGTAGGGATGGAGAGAGATAAACCATTTTAATAATAATCAGAAGAAGATTAGGTAAATTAATATTTATATTGTGTCCAGATAAAGCAGACTTTAGAGTAAGGAAAAGTATCAAGGATACAGAGGGGCATTACATAATGATAAAGGGGTCAATTCTCCAAGAAAACATAGTGATCCTGAATGTGTATGCACCTAACAACAGAGTGTCAACATATGTGAGGCAATAACAAATAGAACTGCAGTGAGAAATAAATGAACTCACTATTATAGTTGGAGACTTCAGTACCCCTCTATCAGTAATTGACAGATCCTGCCAGCAGAAAAATAATGACACAGCTGAACTGAACAACACCATATATCAACTGGATCTAATTGACATTTACAAAATACTTCATCCAATAGCAGCAGAATGAATGTTTTTCTCAAGCTTATAGAGCATTTACCAAGATAAACCACATTCTGGGCCATAAGACACAACTTAGCAAATTTAAGAGATTATTAATCACACAAAATACATTCTCAGACCACAATGAAATGGAAGAAAAAAAATCAATGATGAAAAGATAGTTGAAATATACTATGCCTGGAGATTAAATGGCACACTTACAAATAACACATGGGTCAAAGAAGCTTCAAGAGAAATTAAAAAAACATTTTGAGGAAAATGAAAATGCAACTTAGCAAATTTGGATGCAGCAAAAGCAATGTTTAAAGGGAATTCTTTAAACATTTAATACATATACTAGAAAAGAGGAAAGATCTAAAATTAATAATCTAAGCTTCCACCTTAGGAAACTGGAAAAAGAAGAACAAATTAAATAGAAGTAAGCATAAGAAAAGGAATAATAAAAATTAGAGAGTATCTTCTAGAAGATAACAGAGGGAATACTTACTAACTCATTCTGTGAAGCTAGTAATACCAAAATCAGGTAAAGTCATTACAGGAAAGGAAAACTACACCAATATCTCCTATAAATATATGTGCACAAATATTAGGAAATGAAATCCAACAATGTGTAAAAAATTGCATAAATTGCATGACATGAATAAGTGAGATGAATTCTGTATATGCAAGGTGGTTCGTCATTTGAAATTAATGTAATCCTTCACATCAGCAGACTAAGGAAGAAAAATCATATAACATTAATAGATACAGAAAAAGCACTGACAAAATCTAATACCCATTCATGATTTTAAAAGCTCTTAGCAAATTATGAATAAAGGGGATCTTCTCCAACTTGATAAAGAACATCTACAGAAACCCTTCAGTTAATGTCATACTTGATAACAAGCCAGGTGATTTCCTGCTAATATCAGGAATAATACAATGTTGTCACCTCTTATCTCTCTTAGTTGACGTAGTCCTGGAAATCTTTACTAATTCAATAAGACAAAAAAAGGAAATAAAAGGCATGTGGATTGGGAAGGAAGAAATAAAACATTTTGTTTGCAGATGATATATCTACCTAAAAATTCCAAAGAATTAATAAAATCTCTCTTGGAACTAATAAGCAATTATAAGCAAAGTTGTAGAATAAGAAGTTAATGTATAATGATAAATTGCTTTGCTATATTGCAGCAATGAAAATTGGAATTTGGAATTAAAAACATAACTTCATTTATATAATTCTGGGTTTTCTTTGCTTGTGTTTTGTTTGGGATTTTGTGTCTATATTCATAAGTTTATTCTTTTAGTATAATTTTGTCTAGTTTTGTCAGGGCCTTATAGAATGATGTAATAAATGTTCTTTTTTGGAAGATTATGTGAAGATTTGGTATTAATTCTTTAAGTATTTAGGATAATTCATCAGTGACACTATTGAACCTGGCTTTTTCTTTGTGGGAAGGTTTTTAATGAACAATTTCATGTGTTTATTATAGGTCTATTCATATTTTGTCTTATTGAGTCAGTTTCCGAAGTTTGTGGTTTTTTAATATACATTATGTTTTAGAACAGATTTTGGTTTATAAAAAATTGAGTGAATAGTACAGTTTCTGTAAACCCCTTCACGATTTCTCTTATTATTAACATCTTGCATTAGTATGGTATATTTCCTACAATGATGCACTAATATTAATACATTATTGTTAACTAAAGTTCATAATTTAGATTAGAGTTCACACTTTGTATATTCTATGAGTTTTGAGAAATGTATAATGACATATATCCACAATTATAGCATCATACATAGTATTTTCACTGTCCTGTCATCTTCTCTGCTCTGCCTTTACATCCCTGCCTATTCCCTAACCCCTAAAAATCACTGATCTTTTTACTATCTCCATATTTGCCTTTTCCAGAATGTTGTGTGGTTGGAATCATACAGTATGTAACCTTTTCAGATTGGCTTCTTTCACTTAGGAATGTACATTTAAAATTCCTCCATGTCTTTTGTGGCTTAATAACTCATTTCTTTTTTTATCAACAAATAATATTCCTTTGTATCCATGTATGACTATTTATTCATTCACCTGGTGAAGCATACCTTGGTTGTTTCTAAGTTTGGGCATTTGTGAATAAAATTGCTTTAAAAGTTGTGTTCAGGTCTTAAAACTTTTTTAAAAATTTTATTTGCTTATTTTATTTTTGGCCGCGCTAGGTCTTTGTTCACTGTGCATGGGCTTTCTCTAGTTGCAGCAAGTGGGGGCTACCCTCCAGTTGCAGTGCATGAACCTCTCATTGTGGCAGCTTCTCTTGTTACAGAGAGTGGGCTCTAGGGCGCGGGTTTCGGTATTGTGTCATGTTGGCTCAGTGTTTGCAGCTTGAGGACTAGAGAGTGCAGGCTCAGAAGTTGTGGTGGCTTAGTTGGCTGCGGCATGTGAAATCTTCCCAGACCAGGGATCGAACCTGTGTCCTCTGCATTGGCAGGCAGATTCTTAACCACTAGACCACCAGGGAAGTTTCATGTGCAGCTTTTGGGGAGAGATGTTTTCAATTCACTTGGGTAAGTATTAGGAAACAAAATTGCTGAATCATGTAATATCTGTGTTTAGTTTCTACCAGTGTCCTCCAAAATGACTGGATCATTTTTGCCTTCCCACCAGTATTGAGAGTCCTTGTTGCTCCACATCCTTACCAGCATTTGGTGTTGTCAGTTTTTCTGATCTTAGCCATTTTAATAGGTGTGTAGTGATATTTAATATTTTTTACACATATTTGTTAGTCATTTACATTTCTTATTTGAATCATCTAGCCAGAACCTAAAATTTCATCAGAGACACACATAAAATCAGGATGTCTGACATTAGTAAAAATCCTCAATAATGTTTTATTTAGAAAAATAGCTTATAACAGGGCATATTTGGAATAGAATTCACTCTTGGGTGAAAAATATGAGCAACATAGAAAATTTGCAATTAAGAGAAATTCATTTCACCAGTAAAAATACCTTTCAAATCTTCAGGAAATAATGGATATTTATTTAAACAAGTTTTATTTAAGTAATTCCTCTGGGACTTTGTCTCTTAGTAAGAAAGCATACAACTATAAACACATTCTGTGACTTTATGACCTTAAGTTTCTTTCATCCTTAGTATATGAATAAAGGAATCTGGACTGTGTCTATACCTCAACTGTGTTATGCTGACTCAAAGCAATAGATTTGACCAATGTACAGTCAAGTGTAACAGAGATTTTGATTTTGATTACAAAATTTTGTCAACTCTGTTATCATTCCTGCACCAAGAAATTGCAAATTCGTTTACTATTACTTGTCACTTCACACTTGGCATCATCACATTATAAGCAGTTATCAGGAATATAATTACCAGTATTTACACATTTACATTTACAGGAAGAGTTCTTTTCTTTCTCTCATTACACCGCTGCCCAGTCTTTTATTTGTTCTAACACTGAACTTAACCCTTTAAAAAAATGTGAGGTAAGTTTCATGAACATTTCCATGCATAGAGATCTATAAAAGTGAACTACAGTCTTAATTGGCAACCTTGTAAAAACCATTGGTTTGCATGAAGGATAGTAAAGGTTCCTGAAAGCTGAACATAATCTGTAGAAAACCTTGCCCTACACCTCCTTGCAGGTTTTACCTTTGAATAATTCTCCCACAAGCAGCCCTAAATCATTACCCATCATGGTTTACAGCTCTCTGGAGAAGGCTTTTGAGACAAATACAAATTTGTCTTACAGCATTAATGTTTAATGTCTCATAAACTATTGTCAGGATAAAATTCTCTTTTCTTTCTAACTTGCAGTTTTATCCTTTTTCTATTTAAACTCTCTCTGAAGGTGGCTACTGCTCATCAAGTTCATTTACATTCTGACAACTATTATTAATAAAGGGTATGGGGCTTGTGTTTTCAACTCCAGTGGCAAACTTTTAGTGTCATTTAATTGACCCATCAGCAGCACTTGCAGAGATAACTACTCCTTCCAAGTTGATATCCTTTATTCACTTGGCTTTCAATAAACTGCATTATTCTACCATCCTTTTTTTTTTTTCCTGCTCCCTCATTAGCTCTTCCATCTGCCTTATTTTATGGATTCTCTTTCTCTACTCCCACTTCCATTAAATGCCAGAGTGGGCTTATCCTTAGTTCTATTTTCTTCTCTATCTACATTTTCTTTTTGGTAGGTGATATTATCCCTTGATTTTAAACATCATCTACATATCAATGCCTCCTAAATTTGTACATTTATTATAGACCTGTTCCTTGGGCTCCAGATTGGTATATTCCACTACCTACTTGGCAGCTTAAACCTAACACACTCAAAATTGGGCTCCTGATTCTACCCCCTTCAACCCAAATTGTCTTTTCTCAGTGTGTCCCATTGTCATAAATGGTACCAACATTCACCAGTTGTCCAGGCCAAAATCCTTGGAGTCATTCTTGACTATTTCCTCTCATGACCCACATACAACTTATTAGCAAATCCCATGGGCTCTACCTTTAAAATGTGTCTAAAAGTTCACCACCTTTCACCATTTCCAACACTTCAACCCATGCCCAAGCCACTATTATCTCTTTAATAGATCATTGCAATAGATTTCTTGCTAGTTCTCTTGTTTACACTCTTATTCTCTGAGAGTCTATTCTCCATACAATATCCAGATTACACTTTCTGCCATTAACTGAATTTTATCCCCCTAAAATCCATATGTTGAAGGCCTAAAGTGTGTGAAAGTTGCTCAGTCGTGTCCAATTCTTGGCGATCCCACGGGCTGTATGGTTCCTGGAATTCTCCAGGCCAGAATACTAGAGTGGGTAGCCTTTTCCTTCTCTAGGGGATCTTCCCAACTCAAGGATGAAACCCAGGTCTCCCACGTTGCAGGTGGATTCTTTACCAGCTGAGTCAGCAGGAAAGCCCAAGAATACTGGAGTGGGTAGCTTGCCCCTTCTCCAGCAGACCTTCCCAACTCAGAAACTGAACCGGGGTCTCCTGCATTGCAGGCAGATTCTTTACCAGCTGAGCTACCAGGGAAGCCCTTAACCCCCAATATAATGGTATTTGGATGAGGACTTTGGGAAGTAGGCTTAGATGAGGTCTTGAGGATGGGGTCTACGTAATGGGATAAATGCCCTTATAAGAAGAGACACCAGAGAGCTTGCTTCTTCTTCTTCTTCTTCTCTCTCTCTCTCCCTCTGCCCTATATGCTTGGAGGAAATGCCATATAAAGACTTAACAAGAAGGTAGCTGTCTGAAATCCAGGGAGAGAGTTCTCACTAAACACCTACCCTACTGGCAACTTGGTCTTGGATATCCAGTCTCCAAAACTGTGAGACATTGATTCCTGTTGTTTAAGTCACCCAATCTGTGCTATTTTGTTATGGTGGCCTGAGATAACTAAGATAGCATCCAAAAATACATAAATGATATCATGTAATTTTCCTGCTAAAATTTTTCAAATAACTTTCTATAATTTATAAAATAAAGTCCAAAGATTTTGCTAGAAGGAAATGGCAACCGACTCCAGTATTCTTGCTTGGAAAATTCCATGGACAGAGGAGCCTGGTGGGCTACAATCCATGGAGTCACAAAGAGATGGACACAACTTAGCGACTGAGCACACACGTAGGATTCTATGGTCTTCTCAGGTGGCGCTAGTGGTAAAGAACCCGCTTGTCAATGCAGGAGCTGTAAGAGACACGGATTCGATCCCTGGGTTGGGAAGATCCCCTGGGAGAGGGCATTGCAACCCACTCCAGTATTCTTGCCTGGATAATCCCAGGCAAGATAAGAGCCTGGCAGGCTATGGCCTATAAGGTAGCAAAGAGTTGGACACAACTGAAGCTACTTACCACACATTCGTAAGATTCTATATGATCTAGATCCCTGCTGCTTCTCTGATAACTCTTACCAGGCATCCCCTGGCTCACTACATTCCAGTCACTCTGGCTACTTTGCTGTTGCTAGGTTACCACAAATTCTTCCTTCCTCCATCCTCAGATTTTGCACTTGCTGACCCTGTCCCTCTTCTTCCCACCAGTGGCATTACTAATGTTTTACCTTTATGTTGTTCTCAAATGTAAACTTCTCAAAGATGTCTTTTTCTCTAAAATAACCACATCTTTACCCCATTACATTTTGTCCTCTTATCCTGATGTTTTTTATTTATAAACTTATCATTAACTGATATCATCTATCTCTAATTTATGATCTTTCCCCCCACTAGATGATGTTTCATGAGGGTAAGAGATGACTATGTTTTCCTGACTATGTAGATTTGTATGTGGTAGATATTTGATAAGTAGTCAATGAATAAATAAACAAGCTTGATCTCACAATCACTGCTCTCTTCTGGCTCTTTTGTTTAACTCTGAAAGTAAGAGTAAGGAAAGGATGACTTGGAGTGACTTTAAAAGTCAAACAAGAGAAATATAATTGGAAATTCACTTTTAGTATAACAGAATAACAACCTTTTAAATTTGATGTTTCCACACACAGGTAACTGCTCTGCTTTTTGCCCTGACAAAGTACATGCTAGTGGTTAGGAAGTCTTCATGGTTTATGATGAAGTAGTCATCTGATTGGCTTCCCAGGTGACTCAGTGGTAAATAATCTGCCTGCCAATGCAAGGAGATGCAGGTTTGATCCCTGGATCCAGAAGATCCCCTGAAAGAGGAAATGGTAACCCATACCAGTTTTCTTTCCTGGAGAATCCCATGGACAGAGGAGCCTGGCAGGCTACAGTCCATGGGATCACAGAGTCAGACATGACTAAGTAACTGAGCAAGTAAGCACACATGCAACCATCTGTGGAAGTGAATACCTGTAGAAGTGAATTTGAATCTTGTTTAATTTTCTATTTAGGCTACTCCTGTGATTTATTCATTCAACAAATATGGAACATTTAGGGGAAAATGCATATCCAACTCTTTGTGACCCATGGACTATATAGTCCACGGAATTCTCCAGGCCAGAATACTGGACTGGGTAGCCTTTCCCTTCTCCAGGGGATCTTCCCAACCCAGGGATTGTAAACAGGTCTCCTGTTTGAAACAAAGACAAATAAGATCCAGTCCATGCCACTGAGAAACACAGTCTTATGGGGATGAACACATAATAGATAATTTCAATATAATGTGATATGTGCTGTTCTTAGTTGCTTAGTCGTGTCTGACTCTTTTCGACCCCCTGGACCCTGCCAGGTTCCTCTGTACATGGGAATTCTCCAGGCAAGAATACTGGTGTGGGTTACTGTGCCCTCCTCCAAGAGGTCTTCCCAACCCAGGGATCAAACCCAGGTCTCCAATGTTGCAGGTGGATTCTTTACCATCTGAGACACCACAGAAGTCCAAGAATACTGGAGTGGGTAGCCTATCCTTTCTCCAGGAGATCTTCCTGACTCAGAAATCAAACCAGGGTCTCCTGCATTACAGGTGGATCTTTACCAGCTGAGCTACCAGGTAAGCCATACAATATGATAAGCTAGGGTATAATTTAAGATATGGTGTGGGAGCCCAGGGGAAAAGTATCTACAGCCACCTGAAAAAGTCAGAGAATGCTTCATAGAGGAGGTAGCATTTGCTATTATAGATGAAGGATGAATGAGTCCTATTGCCAGGCAAAATACGCTGACAAGGTTTCTTGAAGGATGATGTGGTGAATGAGATGGGCCATGGAAAAAGGGTTGATTGCATACAAGGGGATTTATGAAGGAGGACACTGCATGGGCAAAGAAGCAGCATAACATGATTTTTTTTTAAAATACATGGTTCATTTGAATGGTTGCAAATAATGTGAGTGTATTGGGAGAAGTGGAAGATAAGACTAATCTAGCCTATTCAAGCTGGTCTGGGATTTCCAGAGTGACTAATTAAGAGAATACCCCATTGCAAATTCCATTCCCACAATGCACAGCTAGTTGAGAGGGACATTTGATAAACCAATCTAAATTATAGTGTGCATAACTCATTTGTTACTGCTCTTGAGACATTTACATTATATAGGAGGATGCCTAGAGAGGAAAATGCATTGGCTAGCAGAATTTTGGCATGAGCAAATAGATCCAACTTAAACTGAAGTATTTCTAGAAAGATTTCTCCCCCTTAAAAATCATGGCCTCTGTCTGCCATGTCTGCTCACTGCCCTAGCAGATTTTAAATTCTCCCTGCAATACTTTGTCTAAAAGGGGCAAGAAAATGAATGAATTTAGTTTTTAAGAATACAAAATAATCATTCTCCCAGATTGGAATTCCAAACACCCAAAAGAGATTAAAAAAAAAAAAAGTAGTGTGATGTAGAGAATAAATTAAAAAACAGGAATTGAAGCAGCTGTTCTTTACCTGTCTAAGTAAAGAACAATACATAAAGAGAAAAAAATCCATCTGTTTTGAGTCATAAAATCATCCTTCAGGCTCCAAGAAGAGCTTATATGCAAGTGGGAGAGAAAGTCATTCTCCTCATGAAACTCAATTCTAAAGAAACACATCTTTTCTTTGAGGCCTCCTGGTGGGATAGATCTTCCTCTTTCATCAGCCCATGTTACTGAGCTACAGATGTGTGTAAAGGTTAAGTTACAGTACCTCAATTGGAATATATAAAGCCTGATGATTGTTCATGCCCTTAGTGTCATACTTAAAAACAGAGCTTTGAAAATACAACATGAAGAACAGTTTCTTTTTAAAAAAGAAAGTAAAATGAAAATAATTTCCATTTAAAAAAATGAAGAAAGTAAATGAATTTGGGCATTTAAAAATGGCTTTATAACTATGAAAAGAAAGTTACAACATATCTGCATTTCTATGCCAAATTAACTCTAAATTCACTCAAAAAGCCAACAAGCTTCTATTTATTGATTATTCATATTAAAATACATATATATCTTGAGCACTTTTTAAGAAATGTTAGTGATAATGAAAAGATCCCTTGCCCTCTGATTAATATTTAACTATGGAAGCATGAGGATTTCAAGGTAGATAGAAGTCATTTGATATTGATGTACATATCCTATTATAGGTATTTCAAGTAAGGAAATGGTCACTGAGGGATGGAGTTAGACTGGGCGGCTCTTATGAAGAAGATTATTCTTGAACTTTGTTATTCATTGTTCAGTTGCTCAGTGGTGTCCAACTCTTTGCGACCCCATGGACTGCACACCAGGCTTCTCTGTCCTTCACTATCTCCAGGAGCTTACTCAAACTCATGTCCATTGGGTTGGTGATGTCATCCAACCAATTTGTCCTCTGTCATCCCCTTCTCCTCCGGCCTTCAATCTCAATTCCCAGCATCAGAGTCCTTTCTAATGAGTTGGCTAATGAGTCAGCTAATGACTCTAATGAGCCACATTAGGTGGCTAAAGTATTAGAGTTTCAGCTCCAGCATCAGTCCTTCTAATGAATATTCAGGATTGATTTCCTTTAGGATTGACTGGTTGGATCTCCCTGCAGTCCAAGGAACTCTAAAATCTTCTCCAACACCACAGTTCGAAAGCATCAGTTCTTTGGTGCTCAGTCTTCTTTATGATCTGACTCTCACATCCATACATGACTACTAGACTATACCTATCTTTGTTGGCAAAGTAATGTCCCTGCATTTTTTTTTTCATTTATTTTTATTAGTTGGAGGCTAATTACTTTACAATATTGTAGTGGTTTTTGCCATACATTGACATGAGTCAGCCATGGATTTACATGTGTTCCCCGTCCTGAACCCCTCTCCCACCTCCTTCCCCATCCCATCCCTCTGGGTCATCCCAGTGCACCAGCCCTGAGCACTTGTCTCATGCATCCAACCTGGACTGGCGATCTGTTTCACACTTGATATTATACATGTTTCGATGCTGTTCTCTCAGATCATCCCACCTCGCCTTCTCCCATAGAGTTCAAAAGTCTGTTCTATACATCTGTGTCTCTTTTTCTGTCTTGCATATAGGGTTATCATTACCATCTTTCTAAATTCCATATATATGCGTTAGTATACTGTATTTGTCTTTATCTTTCTGGTTTACTTCACTCTGTATAATGGGCTCCAGTTTTACCCATCTCATTAGAACTGATTCAAATGTATTCTTTTTAATGGCTGAGTAATATTCCATTGTGTATATGTGCCACAGCTTTCTTATCCATTCGTCTGCTGATGGGCATCTAGGTTGCTTCCATGTCCTGGCTATTATAAACAGTGCTGCGATGAACACTGGGGAACACGTGTCTCTTTCAGATCTGGTTTCCTAGGTGTGTATGCCCAGGAGTGGGATTGCTGGGTCATATGGCAGTTCTATTTCCAGTTTTTTTAAGGAATCTCCACACTGTTCTCCATAGTGACTATACTAGTTTGCATTCCCACCAACAGTGTAAGAGGGTTCCCTTTTCCCCACACCCTCTCCAGCATTTATTGCTTGTAGACTTTTGGATAGCAGCCCATTCTGAGTGGTGTGAGATAGTACCTCATTGTGGTTTTGATTTGCATTTCTCTGATAATGAGTGATGTTGAGCATCTTTTCATGTGTTTGTTAGCCATTTGTATATCTTCTTTGGAGAAATGTCTGTTTAGATTTTTGGCCCATTTTTTGATTGGGTCATTTATTTTTCTGGAATTGAGCTACAGGAGTTGCTTGTATATTTTTGAGATTAATCCTTTGTTTCTTCATTTGCTATTATTTTCTCCCATTCTGAAGGCTGTCTTTTCATCTTGCTTATAGTTTTCTTTGTTGTGCAAAAGCTTTTAAGTTTCATTATGTCCCATTTGTTTATTTTTGCTTTTATTTCCAATATTCTGGGAGGTGGGTCATAGAGGATCCTGCTGTGATTTATGTCGGAGAGTGTTTTGCCTATGTTCTCCTCTAGGAGTTTTATAGTTTCTGGTCTTACATTTAGATCTTTAATCCATTTTGAGTTTATTTTTGTGTATGGTGTTAGAAAGTGTTCTAGTTTCATTCTTTTACAAGTGGTTGACCAGGTTTCCCAGCACCACTTGTTGAAGAGGTTGTCTTTTTTCCATTGTATATCCTTGCCTCCTTTGTCAAAGATAAGGTGTCCATAGGTTCGTGGATTTATCTCTTGGCTTTCTATTCTGTTCCATTGATCTATATTTCTGTCTTTGTGCCAGTACCACACTGTCTTGATGACTGTGGCTTTGTAGTAGAGTCTGAAGTCAGGCAGGTTGATTCCTCCAGTTCCATTCTTCTTTCTCAAGATTACTTTGGCTATTCGAGGTTTTTTGTATTTCCATACAAATTGTGAAATTATTTGTTCTAGTTCTGTGAAAAATACCATTGGTAGCTTGATAGGGATTGCATTGAATCTATAGATTGCTTTGGGTAGAATAGCCATTTTGACAATATTGATTCTTCCAATTCATGAACACGGTATGTTTCTCCATCTGTTTGTGTCCTCTTTGATTTCTTTCATCAGTGTTTTATAGTTTTCTATGTATAGGTCTTTTGTTTCTTTAGGTAGATATACTCCTAAGTATTTTATTCTTTTTGTTGCAATGGTGAATGGTATTGTTTCCTTAATTTCTCTTTCTGTTTTTTCATTGTTAGTATATAGGAATGCAAGGGATTTCTGTGTGTTGATTTTATATCCTGCAACTTTACTATATTCATTGATTAGCTCTAGTAATTTTCTGGTAGAGTCTTTAGGGTTTTCTATGTAGAGGATCATGTCATCTGCAAACAGCGAGAGTTTCACTTCTTCTTTTCCTATCTGGATTCCTTTTACTTCTTTTTCTGCTCTGATTGCTGTGGCCAAAACTTCCAACACTATGTTGAATAGTAGTGGTGAGAGTGGGCACCCTTGTCTTGTTCCTGATTTCAGGGGAAATGCTTCCAATTTTTCACCATTGAGGGTGATGCTTGCTGTGGGTTTGTCATATATAGCTTTTATTATGTTGAGGTATGTTCCTTCTATTCCTGCTTTCTGGAGAGTTTTAATCATAAATGAGTGTTGAATTTTGTCAAAGGCTTTCTCTGCATCTATTGAGATAATCATATGGTTTTTATCTTTCAATTTGTTAATGTGGTGTATTACATTGATTGATTTGCGGATATTAAAGAATCCTTGCATTCCTGGGATAAAGCCCACTTGGTCATGGTGTATGATTTTTTTAATATGTTGTTGGATTCTGTTTGCTAGAATTTTGTTAAGGATTTTTGCATCTATGTTCATCAGTGATATTGGCCTGTAGTTTTCTTTTTTTGTGGCATCTTTGTCTGGTTTTGGAATTAGGGTGATGGTGGCCTCATAGAATGAGTTTGGAAGTTTACCTTCTTCTGCAATTTTCTGGAAGAGTTTGAGTAAGATAGGTGTTAGCTCTTCTCTAAATTTTTGGTAGAATTCAGCTGTGAAGCCATCTGGTCCTGGGCTTTTGTTTGCTGGAAGATTTCTGATTACAGTTTCGATTTCCTTGCTTGTGATGGCTCTGTTAAGATCTTCTATTTCTTCCTGGTTCAGTTTTGGAAAGTTATACTTTTCTAAGAATTTGTCCATTTCATCCAAGTTGTCCATTTTATTGGCATAGAGCTGCTGGTAGTAGTCTCTTATGATCCTTTGTATTTCAGTGTTGTCTGTTGTGATCTCTCCATTTTCATTTCTAATTTTGTTAATTTGGTTCTTCTCTGTTTCTTAATGAGTCTTGCTAATGGTTTGTCAATTTTGTTTATTTTTTCAAAAAACCAGCTTTTAGCTTTGTTGATTTTTGCTATGGTCTCTTTAGTTTCTTTTGCATTTATTTCTGCCCTGATTTTTAAGATTTCTTTCCTTCTGCTAACCCTGGGGTTCTTCATTTCTTCCTTCTCTAATTGCTTTAGGTGTAGAGTTAGGTTATTTATTTGGCTTTTTTCTTGTTTCTTGATGTAAGCCTGTAATGCTATGAACCTTCCCCTTAGCACTGCTTTTACAGTGTCCCATAGGTTTTGGGTTGTTGTGTTTTCATTTTCATTCATTTCTATGCATATTTTGATTTCTTTTTTGATTTCTTCTATGACTTGTTGGTTATTCAGAAGGGTGTTATTTAGCCTCCATATGTTTGAATTTTTAACAATTTTTTTCCTGTAATTGAGATCTAATCTTACTGCACTGTGGTCAGAAAAGATGACTGGAATGATTTCAATTTTTTTGAATTTTCCAAGACCAGATTTGTGGCCCAGGATATGATCTATTCTGGAGAAGGTTCCGTGTGCACTTGAGAAAAAGGTGTAGTTGATTGTTTTGGGGTGAAATGTCCTATAGATATCAATTAGGTCTAGCTGGTCCATTGTGTCATTTAAGGTTTGTGTTTCCTTATTAATTTTCTGTTTAGTTGATCTATCCATAGTTGTGAGTGGGGTATTAAAGTCTCCCACTATTACTGTGTTACTATTAATTTCCTCTTTCATACTCGTTAGCATTTGCCGTATGTATTGCGGTGCTCCTATGTTGGGTGCATATATATTTATAATTGTTATATCCTCTTCTTGGATTGATCCTTTGATCATTATGTAGTGTCCTTCTTTGTCTCTTTTCACATCCTTTATTTGAAAGTCTATTTTATCTGATATGAGTACTGTGACTCCTGCTTTCTTTTGGTCTCCGTTTGCATGAAATATTTTCTTCCAGCCCTTCACTTTTAGTCTGTATGTGTCTCTTGTTTTGAGGTGGGTCTCTTGTAGGCAGCATATATAGGGGTCTTGTTTTTGTATCCATTCAGCCAATCTTTGTCTTTTGGTTGGGGCATTCAACCCATTTACATTTAAGGTAATTATCATAGGTGTGTCCCGTTGCCATTACTTTTGGTTGTTTGGTTCACGTTGTATTACAACCTTTCTGCATTTCCTGTCTAGAGAAGATCCTTTAGCATTTGTTGAAGAGCTGGTTTGGTGGTGCTGAATTCTCTCAGCTTTTGCTTGTCTGTAAAGCTTTTGAATTCTCCTTCATATCTGAATGAGATCCTTGCTGAATACAGTAATCTAGGTTGTAGGTTATTCTCTTTCATTACCTTAAGTATGTCCTGCCATTCCCTTCTGGCCTGGGGGGTTTCTGTTGATAGACAGCTGTTATCCTTATGGGAATCCCTTTGTGTGTTATTTGTTGTTTCTCCCTTGCTGCTTTTAATATTTGTTCTTTGTGTTTGATCTTTGTTAATTTGATTAATATGTGTCTTGGGGTTTTTCGCCTTGGGTTTATCCTGTTTGGGTCTCTCTGGGTTCTTAGAACTTGGGGTGGCTTCCATTTTAGGATAGTTTTTCAAGCTATTTATCTCCTCGAGTATTTTCTCATGGCCTTCTTTTTTGTCTTCTTCTTTCTGCGGACTCCTATGTTCGAATGCTTGGGGGCATTTCATATTGTCCCAGAGGTCCCTGAGGTTGTCCTCATTTCTTTTGATTCTTTTTTCTTTTTTCCTCTCTGCTTCATTTATTTCCACCCATTTTATCTTCTACCTCACTTATCCTATCTTCTGCCTCTGTTATTCTACTCTTGGTTCCCTCCAGAGTGTTTTTGATCTCATTTATTGCATTATTCATTTTTAGTTGACTCTTTTTTATTTCTTCTAGGTCTTTATTAAACATTTCTTGCATCTTTTCAATCTTTGTCTCCAGGCTATTTATCTGTAACTCCATTTTGTTTTCAAGATTTTGGATCATTTTTATTATCATTATTCTAAATTCTTTTTCAGGTAGATTCCCTATCTCCTCCTCTTTTGTTTGACTTGGTGGGCATTTTTCATGTTCCTTTACCTGTTGGGTATTTCTCTGCTTTTTCATCTTGTTTAGATTGCTGTGTCTGGAGTGGGCTTTCTGTATTCTGGAGGTCTGTGATTCCTTTTTATTGTGGAGGTTTTACCCAGTGGGTGGGGTTGGATATTTGGCTTGTCAAGGTTTCCTGGTTAGGGACGTTTGCGTCGGTGTTCTGGTGCGTGGAACTTGACTTCTTCTCTCTGGAGTGCAATGGAGTGCCCAGTGATGAATTTTGAGATGTGTCTATGTGTTAGGTGTGACCTTGGGCAGCCTGTATGTTGGCGTTCAGGGCTATGTTTCTGCGTTGCTGGAGAATTTGCATGGTATGTCTTGCTCTGGAACTTATTGGCTCTTGGGTGGTGGTTGGTTTCAGTGTACGTATGGAGGCTTTTGGACGGTCTCTTATTACTTAAAGTTCCATGTAGTCAGGAGTTTTCTGGTGTTCTCGGGTTTTGGGCTTAAGTCTCCTGCCTCTGGGTTTCAGTTTTATTCTTCCAGTAGTCTCAAGACTTCTACTATACAGCACTGCTAATAAAACTTCTAGGTTAATGGTGAAAGATTCTCCCCCTTGAGGGACGCCCAGAGAGGTTCACAGAGTTACATGAAGAAGAGGAGAGGGAGGAGGGAGATAGAGATGAGCAGGAGGAGAAAAAGGGGGACTCAAGAGGAGAGAGATCAATCTATGCAGTTGTCTGTTCCCAGAGTGTTCTCCGTAGCCGAGAGACTCACAAAGATTCACAGAATTGGATTGGGAAGAGAAGGGGAAAGGAGGAAATAGAGGTGTTCTGAGGTAGAAAAAGGAGAGTCAAGATTGGGAGAGAATAATCAACACACTCCTGTATAAAAATGGGAACTGAATACTGGATTCTTAAATGTCCACAATTTATATCATATACTGAAAAACAAAGATTAAAAATCTAGAGTAGAGGTTAGACTCTTAAAAATACTATATTAAAGGCAAAAACCAAAACACACACACACACACAAAATTTTAGAAATATATAAGAAGTTCGGTTTAAAAATAGGGCTTCTCTCTTTTTTTTTTCGGTAAGGTTATAGTGTAATGAAAATGAAAATTAAGGAGTAGTAGAGGAGTAATAGAGGACTTTAAAAGGAAATAAGAGAAAAAGGAAAATGAAGAGAAAAGAAAAAAGAAAGAAAGAAAGAAAAAAAACACAAGTAAAAAAAATTAAAAACAATTTTTTTTTCCCTAATTAAGAAAATCATAAAAATCTGTGAAAATGAAAGTTAAGGAGTAATGGGGGAGTAATAGGAAATTTTAAAAGAAAACAAAAGAGAAAACATAAAAAAGAAAAAAAACAATTTTTTTTCTGTACTCAAAAAAAAAAAAAAGTAAAAATATATATAGGAATTTCTCTGAAGCTGTTGCGGTCAGTGTGGGTTCGGTTCAGTTTCAGATAGCTCCTCGTTCCAGCTTACACTTCTCGATATCTACAGGCCCCTTCCGGTGTAGTCGGTGTTACCTACAGGGATTTTAATCTGTTGCACTGGTCCCTTCTGAAGTGGTTCCCTTTGTTTATTTGGCTTCTGTTTGCCAGTCTCTTCCGCGCCTAATTTCCGCTCTGACACAGGCGGACGGAGGTGGTCTCTTATTCAGGTAGCTAGTTCCGTCGCGCTGCAGGGAGGGGCTGGCGCTGTTTTCCCCCGTCTACGCTGCTCAGGCTCCCGTCTGCTCTATATGGAGCGTGCCCTGCGCTGCGCCCAGTTCCAGCCCTCGGGTGTTCCACAAAAGCGCGGAACACAAAGCTGCGCCTGCGTTTTGTGCCTTCCCCGTCAGAGCGGTTCAGGCAGCCAGGGGCTTGACGGGCGCTCTCTCCCCAGGTGCGGCGCGTCTTCTGCCCTGCGCGGTCCCAGTCTCAGTTTCCGCCCGCGCCGGTTGGGTGCGTGCGCCTTCTGCCCTCCGCGGCCCCAGCCCCAGACCCCGCCCGCGCCGGTCGGGTGCCTGCGACCTGTGTCTCGCCGCGACCCTCCCTGCGGATGTCGACCATCCAGAATCTCAGGAGGTCTTTGATTAGAAAGTGGAGGCCGGTTTGCAGTGTGGTAGGGGATGCGGTCTTTGGGGCCGAGCCTGCCCCTTCCCCTCCCCCCTGCCTCCTGCCTCGGGCGGGGCTGGGCCGGTCCACAGCCTGCAAGCTCTTCTCTGGACTTTCTCGGTCCCTTTGTTCTGCGAACGGCCGGCAGTGAGTTCGGGCCGGTTAATTTTCTCTCTCTCTTTTACTGTCCCACAGTTTAAGTTGATAACTCACAAAAGCTCCCTCTGATTGTCCTCAGGGCACTCAGGCCCGGTCCTTACCCTAAGCAATGCCACCCGCTCCTCTCTGTTCTGCCCCCACTTGCTGGTGGCGGATGCCGGTGTCTGGGGTACTTTTCCACTGGGAGTTGCTTTTAGGCACGTAATCTATGAGTTTTATTTATTGTTCTTCTCCCAGTCAGGTTGCCCTCCGAGGTTCAAAAACTTCCCCCAGACCCGCCAGTGCGAGGGTTTCCCGGTGCTTGAAAACTTCCTCTATTAAGAGTCCCTTCCCGGGACGGATCTCCGTCCTTAGCTCCCCTGTCTCCCCTTTTATCTTTTATATTTTGTCCTACCTCCTTTCGAAGACAATGGGCTGCTTTTCTGGGTGCCTGATGACCTCAGCTAGCGATCAGAAGTTGTTTTGTGAAGATTGCTCTGCGTTCAGTTATTCTTTTGATGAATTTGTAGGAGAGAAAGTGGTCTCCCCGTCCTATTCCTCCGCCATCTTGGCTCCTCCATTCGGTTTGTCATATATAGTTTTTATTATGTTGAGGTATGTTCCGTCTATGCCTGCTTTCTGGAGAGTTTTTATCATAAAAGGATGTTGAATTTTGTCAAAGGCTTTCTCTGCATCTATTGAGATAATCATATGGTTTTTATCTTTCAATTTGTTAATGTTGTGTATTACATTGATTGATTTGTGTATATTAAAGAATCCTTGCATTCCTGGGATAAAGCCCACTTGGTCATGATGTATGATCTTTTTAATATGTTGTTGGATTCTGTTTGCTAGAAGTTTGTTAAGGATTTTTGCATCTATGTTCATCAGTGATATTGGCCTGTAGTTTTCTTTTGTTTTGTGGCATCTTTGTCTGGTTTGGAATTAGGGTGATGGTGACCTCATAGAATGAGTTTGGAAGTTTACCTTCTGCAATTTTCTGGAAGAGTTTGAGTAAGATAGGTGTTAGCTCTTCTCTAAAAAATATGTATGCTTCACGAATTTGCGTGTCATCCTTGTGTAGGGCCATGCTAATCTTCTCTTTTTTTAATTTCTTCTCCCAATTTTTAATATATGTGCTGCTGAAACGAGCACATGCCCCTGCTTTTTAATACACTGTCTATGTTTGTCTTGAACTTAAAGCTTCAAAAAAAAGTAAATTTGAGGTTTTGAATAATGGAGATATAAGAGAAAGCATTTTAGATAAAAGGAAGAGGAATGATTGACAGTATGGAAGCAGGAATGCAGTATGTGATTTTAAGGAGGCCAGTTTGACAGAATTGGGGCCAGTGAACATGTCGGGGATTAGTAGGGGTTTAGAATGAATAGATAGGGTGGAGTCACTTGATGGAAGACCTGGACTGTCATGTTGATTAGTTTTGACTTGATCCTACAGGCAAATGGATGCCCTTGTTGGGGAATGACATGCTGAAAACAGAACCTTGAGATTAGTCTAGCAGTGATATTTCAGGAAGGGTTTGCTAGTTTGTGTGTGGTAAGTGATGGATGGGTGTGGGATCAGTGAAAGAGTTAACTCTCAGTTATTGTATTAAAGCTTATCAGAAGCAAATCTTTAAATTCTCTGCTAAGTGAAACAGGGAACAAATCCACACAGGTTTTGTTTTTTTTTTTTCCTTTTCCTTTGTTGGTATTATCATAATTTATTTTAATTATCCCCTTTTCTAATTCAGCATGCTACAAAAGAGAGACCTTTCAGGGTGTTTGTACTGCTTCCACTACCTTCTCGCCCTGCCCCCACCTCCTTGTCCATGTTCAGTGGTCAGGAGATTTTTAAAACAGACTTGTGATTCATTCTTCCATTCCCTGGGGAAGATGTGAGTCATTCAGCCTGTAATCATCAAAGTCCCTAAATCTGGGCTTGGTGTCTTGCTTCAGTTTTCAGCATAAATGTAAACTGGGTTGCTTTCCATTTTCTTCAAAATCACCTCTTCTCAGTGTGACTTCATTATCTGAAATTATGCGAAGTCCTAATATCCCAGACAGATCCTATTGAAATGGAAATACAAACACACATCGAAAATGCCAAATAGGGATGAACTGGGGATTATCTCTGTTACTATCTCTTCAATTCAATTGAGGTCACTTTAATGATTATTTATTGAGCACACCCATCAGGGGTTTATAGTCTGTACAAGCACAAAGCCTTATCCATATAACAAACATATAAGTCATAAGTGAATAAACTGCATTGAGCTGTTAAATAGCAATGTGGGATATGTATGATTAGGTGATAAAATAGGTGGTCCAGACAATTGTAAGAATTGACTGAAATAATTACTCATCATTAAAAAATAAAACCCAAAGTCACACAGTAGTGTGCATATTATGGACGTTGAATCAACTTTCTTCATCTCACTATGAATTTCTCAGATCTGGTATGAGCACAAATAACAACTGACATTTAATGGATCCAATATCAAAATATCATTTCCTAATAGGCTTTTTCTTCTTGTTTTTGAGTTTTGCCTTTATAACATTTTTTCCCAAATAGCTGAGTTGCCCTTTAATTAAGTGCCATTTTTTCCCTTACAATTAAGGGGATTCGTTTCTCACTGAAAAATATTATCTGAGTTCATCTATACAGCAACCTCATCTTGATTTGAAGACTAGACTTTAGGATTATGCAAGAAGTGAATGTGCTTATTCCATCAGTAGATTAATGAGACAGAATTGGACTCTCTCATGGTGCTGCAGTCACATCTGGTGATGAAGTTTGATTTCTGTGCCAATAAATATGTGTCTGTGCTCACAGAAGTATCTTGAGGATACTGAGTTTTTGTTGGCAGATTGAAGAATGGGTGGGATAAACTGGAGTACCTTTATAAAGGGAAACTTCTTTGGAATCATTTTCTGACAGTGAAGGAAACATGCTGGGATAGAAAGAACTGGTTCTTGAATAGTGTTAAAATGCATTAGGTTGCCTGGCCTATCAACCTATAAGTAAATCACATTAAGATTAGCTCAGTGTATTCTGTGTATGCTGCCTGGTTGAGAGCAAAGGCCTAAGGGAAGAAAATCTAGGAGATGATGAGACTTGCAAGGGGAAAAAGGAAAGAAAAGAGAGAGAGAAAGACAAAGGAGTAACATGAATTAATGACAAAGAGGAAGAGATTGTTGCATATACTTGAGTTTGGACCATTGACAAGGCAGTAGAGCAACATATTCTTGGTGTTTCAGGAGAATGGTTGTTCAAAGAACAGAAAGTCTGAGTAGATGACATGGATGACAAACAAAAATGGCTCATCTAGCCATCTAAAATGTTGTTTGACTCTCCAAAGATCTTTTCTCCTTTTCCATGTTTTGCAAATATAATGCATTGAAATCACATGAAAGGAGACTGTGCCAGTGCTGCATTAATTCTTGATCAGGTTGGAGTAGTTGGACCTATTCAAGATATGAAAATAACGTAATTCAAAAACAATTTAATAGTTTTGAAAATGTGGCAACCCAGAGATCAAACCCAGGTCTCCCACGTTGCAGGCAAATTCTTTACCAGCTGAGCCACAAGGGAAGCTTTTGAAAATGTATTGCTTAGTAACTATATTATATATGATGATGTAGGCAATTCCTCTACTTTCTCTATAGCAAAATACCTTTAAGGGTAGCTAGACAACTTGGTGCATAAAACACATCCACATATAGCCTAGTTATTAAGTAATAATATTTTGAAAGTATTCTATTTTGGCATAGTTCTGAGTCTTCTTCCCCCAAACTCTCATTTTCTACAATAGTAGAATCATGTCCCCTTCTACATCCTAGCTATAAGCTCTTTTTCTACTTCCCCCAACCACACTTTGTATGCCAAGTAGACGTAGAGAAGCTCCATATAGTTAGACTGGCCATCTAGGATTATCTGATAGCATTCTTAGCTGTGGCATCAACCCAGAGTGGTAATTTGGAAGCCCCAAATTAAAAACCCTTAGACCTATATCAACAGAAATGAGACTTAGAGGGTCATACAGGGCACCAGAGGGATATGCAAGGGTAGGTTGTTGACACTGAAAGGCTTTCACTTAAATGAATACGGCAGATCTAAGTAATTTTCTAAGTCAGCATTAAAAATGCTTATTTTTCAACATTTCATCATCTCTGGGAAAGAGCTTTCTGCATCGTCTTATTTTCCTTTTCTTAATATTTGTAGTAGGATTGCCAGGATTCACATAGAACTCTGGAACCTCCAGGGACTCTGAAGGCAACCCAGCTATGTTTTTATCTGTCTTCATAAGGAATCTTATACACAGAGCTGAATGTAATGATTTTTGTTTCTTCTAAGATGATTTTTTCCAAGGATTTAATGAAGCATATGGGAGAAATAACTGTTTTCAGAGTAGCAGAGATAAGAGGCTATTCCTGTTTAACTGTCTCAACAAAACTCAAAATGAAGGAAAAGTTCTGATTTAACCCCAGGAGGAGAAAAGTAACTCACCCTTTGTTGATCAGATTTTCATCAACTGTAATTCTACCTTCTTTACTTCTCAGAGTCAGGTAGCATTTGTTTAAGGAAGTGTAATAGGTTTGTTTTTAGGAGGAGAGGGGCATTGAACAAATGTGGCCCCTATTATGAAGAGGGGGCTTCCCCAGTGGCTCAGTGGTAAAGAATCTGCCTGCCAGGGCAGGAGATGCAAGAGGCCATAGGTTCGATCCCTGGGTTGGGAAGATCACCTGGAGAAAGAAATAGCAACCCACTCCAGTGTTCTTGCCTGGAGAATTCCCATGGACAGAGGAGCCTGGTGGGCTACAGTCTATGGGGTTGCAAAAGAGTCTGACAGGACTTAGTGACTAAACAACAACAAAGTTCATCTCAAGTGCTCAAGGAAAGGTTTCATTCATTTATAAAGGAAACTATAGTAAAAGTTATAAAAATTCACAAAAGGACTATGTGTAACACTCTACTTGCCATAGTGAATACACTCTCAAAAATGCTCACTTGGTAGAATAATATTGAATCATATTTTCTGTTAATGAAAATATTATTTGAGGAATTTAAAAAAACTAGAAGAGAATAAAATCTCTTTATTATTAACTGTCCCTTGTAGAACCTGGTAAGAAACTTATTTAACTCTCTCTTTACAGGATACCAAAGTGCCCTTGGCATGATGTTCTACTGGATAATATCTCAGTGACCTGTAAGTATCAGTGAAATTGGAGGTCAGTTCTCAGTCACATAGGTAAGGTTGACAAAGCTCGTCTTTGGAGTTTTCTTGCCTTTTCTTTCAATGCTTTTTTTCCCCACTGTGGTACCTTTATCTTTAACGTATGACTGATATGCATGCAATGTTTTTGCAATCAATTTTAAGTTCACATTCTGATGAATTTTATGATTGTATATAATTGTGTCAACACCACCACAATCAACGCATAGAATGCCATCACCCTGAAAAGTTTTCTTCACATCCCTTTAACTTAACCTCCCCGCCCCATTTATCTCTTTTATGTCATTATAGTTTTGCCTTTTCTAGAATTTCATATGAATGGAATCATACAGTTTGTGATATTTTGTGTTTGACTTTTTTCACTTAGCACTTTTAGTTACTTTTTTAGTCACTTTGACTTTTTTCACTTTCGCTTGACCTTGGCACTATTGACATTTGAGCTGTATTGTTCTCTGTTGTCGGGGGCTAGCTCGTGCTTCTCTATGCTGAGTAGCATTGCTGATTGATGAATAGCATTCCAATTTATGGATATAACACAGTTTATATTTTATTAAAATATTGATGGGCATTGGATTATTTCGTGTTTTGGAATATTAGAAACAAAGCTACTACAAAACAAATACATTCGCATATATGTTTTGTGTAGATACATATTTCCCTTTCTTTTGGGTAAATACCTAGGAGTGGAATTGCTAGGCTACATGGAAACTTTGTACTTAACCTTTTGAGGAAATGCCAGACTGTCTTCCAAAGTGGATACACCATTTTACATTGCCACTGGTAATGCTACAAATCCTCACCAGGACTTGGTATTGACTATCACTTTGATTATAGCCATCCTCATGGCTATATCATGGTATCTCATTGCAGTTTTGATTTATGTTTCCCTAATGGCTAACAATGCTGAGCATTTTCATATACTTATTGGTCATCTGCATATCTTCTTTGGAGAAATGTCTATTGAAATCTTTTGCTGATTTTTACTTTATTTGTATTTTTGTTGCTGAGTTGTAAAAATTCTTTATACAGTCTTGGTTCAAGAGCATTTTGTGTGGTACATGTTTTATAAATACTCCAAGGCTGTAGCTTATTTTTTGTTGTTGTTGTTTTCTTAATTATGTTTTTCAAGAAGAAAACTTTCTTAATATTTATGAAGCCCATTTAATCACTTTTTTAATACTTCATATTTTGGTGTTTTATTTAAGAAATTTTACCTAATTTAATGTTAAAATTTTTTTTCTATATGTTTCTCTAGTTTAGCAGTTTTAACTCTTACATTTAGATGTATGATCTATTTTGAATTAATTTTTGTATTTGGTGTGCAATAAGAGTCAAGGTTCTTTTTTTCTATATAGCTATATAGTTGTTCCAATATCATTTGTTGAAAAGAGTATCTTTCCCCCACAAAATTGCGTTAAAATATTTATCAAATATCAATTGACTAAAAGTATGGAAAGGTATTATACATACTTGAAAGAAATGTGTATTTTGCCATTTTTGTGTGTATTCTATGAATATTAATTAAGTTTAAGTGATGATAGTTTTGTTCAGATCTAACTTTTTGCTGAGTTTTTGTTTACTATTTCTATCAAGTTTCGAGAGAAGACTGTTAAGATCCGTAACTATGGTTGAGGAATTGTCTTGTTTTTCCTTTAATTTTGCCATTTTGGTTCATGCATTTTGAAGCTTTATTCACGCACTTGTGATTGTTTTATCCTGTTGAACTGACACATATATGATGATAATATAGTTATCATCTCTGGCAATGGTTTTACAATTTGTTTTAAATGTATTTTATTGAATATTAACATAGGTACTCTAGGCTTCTTAAACTCACTCTTTGCATTGATCCTACTTCCAAGAGTAATCACATGGCCATTGCCTGAAATTCAGTTCTTTACCATGTGACCCTCTCTATAGGACTACCCATGACATGCCAACTGGCTTCCCCCAGAGTGAGTGATCCAAGAGAAAAAAATATGAATGACTAAGATAGATTTCAAAACTTAAGCCCAGATGTGACATAATCATAAGTTCTGCTATGTTCTGTTGGTCACCCAGGTGAACCCTGGTATAATTTGAGACTCTACAAGTACAAATGCTTGGAAGTGGGGGTTACTTGGGCTAGCTTGGAGCCTGGATCTTACAATAGTCTTAGAATAAACACCCGAGAAATGAGGCTTATACTTAGAAGTCCTAATGTAAAGAATAATTGCTTTTCTGTCCAGTGTTCTCTGAGAGCCTGAAGTTGCCAAGCTCAGTTACTTCTCAGAAGATATTTAATGAAAAATGAATTAAAAAAAACTTAAATGCGGATACTTCTGACATTCTCTACAATGTACTAGATCTTATGGTTGGCAGAGAGGAGTGTAAGAAAAGTAACATTCAACATACTGTTGGTTTTCAAATAAATCAACACCAGTCACAATACCAATCATGATATCAATGTTTCTATCATTAGTATTAATCTAGTGCAGACTTCCATCTTATTTTCCATCATGGTAATGTCTCAACTGATATCCTTGGTCCCAGACATAGTTCCTTTGAATCCATTCTTTATTTTTTTGCCTGAAGTGTACTTTTATAGGTCTGATTATACAAGTCCCTTGTATAAAATATTTGATGTTTCTTTATTGCCTGTAGAAAAAAACAAATCTAATATTCTTAAAAAGTTTAAGTTACCTCAAAATTTGACCCCAGCCTCTGTAATTTATACCATTCATCACCCTCACCCCCTTTACAATGCAAATTAGAATTTTCTATAGAACTTTAAATCCCTTTGCTCTGGGGGATAAAAAGTTTCCATGGTCATATGAGTTTGGGAGGTATTGTATAGTATATTCTTTTCTTAGAAATGCATGCAATATGTTAAAAACTCTGAAAAAATACAGTACTGAAGAGGTCTATTTAACATTAATCAGTTGTTTTCCAATTTATTTGACCATGGAACCAATTTTTGAAGAATATTTCTTTAAAAGCATAAAACTCTTCAGAGAACATATTTTGGGAAATGCTGCTCTATCACATGGGACTATTTGAAGTTTCCTGAATATCCATGTTTTACAATTTTTAACATGGGATAGATGTTAATCTGGAAGATTAATCTGGAAGTGGAAACCACACAAGTTTTTTCTTACTAACCCAGAAAACTCACTTATCTTTTAAAGCCCAGCTCATGTTTAATCTCTTATAATAGCTTCTTAATATTAATTCATTATCTATGTCATTATAAAAGAAACAGATACTTCTCTTTAATATTGCTTCTCACATTTTATGTGTCTGCCTCTTCTCCTGATAAACTATGAGTTTTTTTAGGGAAGGGGCTAGATCTTATGCACTTTCCTGTCTTGAATGCCAGCATAATGCCAGGTATTTCAGAGGCGTATTCAGTTAATGTTCATTGCATGAATATACGTGAAATTATTATCCCAATACAAGCTAATATATAAATAAAGCCTGAATTATATATTGTATACTAAGTGCTATAGGAATTTTAAAAAATGATATCAATGAGGACTGGAATAATAAAGGAAAATTTCATAGAGAAGGCAGGTCTTGAACTAGAATTTGAAAGATAAATAGGATTTGTGTAAGGTAAACACTATAAATGAAGACAGAGGTAGACATGATCCTGGCATGTTAATGAGCTGGTCAGGAAAAATAATGGATGCTGAGAGGTAGGAATAACTAAAGTTAGATAGCTGGAGTGATACCAGATTATAAAAATCTTTGAATGTCAAATATAATTGCTTAAAGGCTGTTGATTAAAGGATTAAATCAGGATAAAAGCAGGATTTAACAAAGATTAGACAAAAATACCCAAAACATGTATCAATTTAAATTAAGGTCTCTGTTCATTATTAGAGTCACCAGTATCTTGTCAGTATTTGTTATTACATTAATTCACAGCTCATGTTTGAATTGCATTGACTTTATATTTCCTAACAGAAATTTAGTAATTTATAAATTAAGTATTATCATGAAAATAGAATCTTCCTCCTGTCCCCATTTTTTCCTGATAAAGTATTTCTCCATGGAACTATAAAGATGGTCCTTTCAAATTCAAATAGGAGAAATAACCCCTGTTCTTGGCCATTAATCCATGTTTTCTAGCTCTTACATTTTGAAATGTAGAGGGAATCTTTTGAACTCACTAGAGAAAAGGTATTCCTCAACAGAGAAATAAAATTTTTCTTAAATTGGCATTCATCTTTCTTTACCTTCAACTCATTAAAATAGTGTGAAATTAGTTTGTAGGCCATCATATTGAGTTTTTAATGTACCTATTATTAAAACATGTTTTTTCTCTTAATGAGATTGTAAGCTCCAAGAGAATATTTCAAATCTAATAATTGGATTTTGGATTGCCTTATTCCAGGAGTATATTTTCTAAATTTTTTCTGAATGCTATTAAATGAACCTTCTGAAACTTTTTTAATCTAAGTTTTACTTTGTTGAAACTGACAGCTCCAAATCCACTTGCTTTTAGTTCTAATTCAAACCTCTATTTTTGATTTGATATCTTTAAGGAATATTATTAAGATATATATTTTTAATTTTATTTGAGATATAATTAGTATATAACATTATATTATTTTCAGTTATATAACATAATAATTCAGTGTTTGTATTTATTGTGAAATGTTCACCACAATAATTTAGTTAACATTCATCACTATACATAGTTACCATTTTTTTTCCTTATAATGAAAACTTTTAAGATCTACTCTCTTAGCAACTTTCAAATACATAATACAGATTTTTTAACTATAGTCACCATGGTCCATTACCTGACTAATTCATTTTTAGTAGTTCCTTACCAATCCTTTCTTTCAACTTGGATTATTTTTCTTGACTTAATTTATTACAACCTGGTATATTAAGCATTTATTTCTTTATTTTTTTGTCTCTCCTCACTAAAGTTTAACATCTATGAGAGCAAGGACATTGTTTTGCCTACTTCCACATTCAAAGTTCTAAAATTTTGCCCAGAATGTAATGGTACTTAATAAATACTAGTTGAATGAATGAATGAAATAAAGAATACACTAAATGCTTTTTGGCCTAAAATGAATTATTTGAAAGCAGAGCATTTATTCTGTCAGTGAACAAATACTTACTGAGCTGTTTCTATATGTAAGATATTCTATTATACTAATCACCTGCAGCATACAAAATAAATCATATATAGCCATGTCATGTTTGCCTTCAAGGAACCGTTTAGTGGGGAAGATAATATATGCACACAAGTAACTTTAATACAGAATAAAAATAAAAAATTCAGAAAAAGGATGAATATAAAGTACTATAAGAATTAAAAGGGGGAAAACATTTTTGGCTGATGGAATAAGAGCGGACGGGCTTCCCAGCTGGTGCCACTGGTAAAGAACTGCCTGCCAAGGCAGGAGACATAAGAGATGCAGTTAGAGATGCAGTTTCGATCCCTCAGTTGGGAAGATCCCCTGGAGGAGGAAATGGTAAACCACTCCAGTATTCTTTCCTGGAGAATCCCACAGACAGAGGAGCCTGGCAGGCTACAGTTCATAGAGTCACAAGAGTCGTACAGGACTGAAATGACTTAGCATGTACTCATGAGAGTGGATATCATAGGCAAGAGAGTGTTTGACACGTGGTGGATAAATATTTGGATATGCTTTAGAAGTAAATATATTTTAGAAAAAGAAGTAAGTATATTTTATACAGGAAAAAGGGTAAGCAAAATATGATATATAAAATTATAGGATATTAGCTCATTGCTATTTTATTTCCATATTCATATAGCTGACATTTTACAAAGTGATTGTTGGGAAATTATCAGTGATAAAATATTGAGTTGACAACATACAAAACTATTCATTTCTTTTCTGTCACTTTGACAACTGGTAAGCCAAATCACCTCATTTAATGGTATTATGGATAGACAGGAGGTCTATCCAAATATCCTGACCTATGACACAAGGTCCTTTATGTATGAAATATGGTGGTGGTTTAGTCGCTAAGTTGTGAATGACTCTTGTGACTCCATGGACTATAGCCTGCCAGGCTCTTCTGCCCCTAGAATTTTCCAGGCAAGAATACTAGAGTGGGCTGCCATTTCCTTCTCCAGGTGATCTTTGGCTTCATACTTTGTCCACTTTGATCACACAGAAAACACCTATGATTGGCACCTTGAAAATTCAATCAAGAATTTTGGCAGCTTGATAAATGAAAAGACTAGAGGACCACCAAAAAAGAGACAGATATGTTTCCAGCTTAAACTGTGTTATTAAAAAAAAAAACAAAACTGAAATACATCTGTCATATCATCAAAGTGTAAACAATAATGTAGGGAGTATTTAAAAAAACAAAAATGGGAAACATTTTTATTGCAGAATGAAATGTACTTTACTGTCTCTTCAATGAATAATTATTGAAGACCTATTATATATAAAGCACTGAGCTAGACATTGTGGGATAAAACATGATTAATATGTATTATTTATCAAAAAAATTTAAAATCTAGTAGGGAGAAGAAGGTATCTCTTTAAAATGTCATAATACATTAACTAGAAAGTATAGTTGCCATAAAAGCTGTTGAAACACATGCATGGAACTTCAGAGGAAGAGAAATGCATACCCATTGGTGGGTAGATCATTGAGATGATTGCACTGAGCCTGGAACTTGAAGAAAGAATAGCATTCAATCTGCAAGATGGAGAGGAGGGATTTAATGAAGATGGCACACCATGAGCAAAAATATAATGATGAAAATGTGAGAAGCCTTTTTTTAATCTTTTTTGAAATCTGTGTAATGATATGTGGATCCAATAATTAGAAGACAAATGCTTGATATGAATATGGCCCATAGCCTGCAAATATTAAATGAGATTATTACTTTTCTTTCATTAAAGAGGCCCAATACAATCTCATGAATGACGTATTTAAATCTACTCTTAAAACACTAATAATGCCTGATAGTGGAGCATTCAGTTTTAAATGAAGGCTGTGAATTGAGAAAAATGAAATGGCTCATTTCAGACTATGTCTGATGGTCTGTGTGGTGACAAATAACTGGCTTGACTGAATTTTTATCTGTCAGTTGATGGTTTCTCATTGTGTATGTAGATGTGAGGAAAGAGTAGATGCATGTTTGGAGTGCATCTTTTGTACTTTAATACTGATTCCATATTCTTGTTGTCATGACTACCTGTCAGGCATAGAACAGAGCAGATGTTCCTTTATTTGAATGCCTATATCAGCTCTCTCTGCACCTAACATGTACTAGTCATTAAGTCAAGGGAAGTAGCAGAAGTGACTGAATTTCTATCACTAAGAACTCCCTTTTCCTGTCTACATCCATTCTTTCTCTTCTGAAATCTGTAATTACTCTGAAAGATAAAAGATCAACTTTTCTACTAAGTGCAAGCGTGTGACTTTTAAGTGTCTAGATACTGCTTCTCTAATGAATGTGAGCCCAGCTAAACAGTTAAATTCAAGATGACTTTAATTGTAAGCCTGCATTAATAGGATTGTGATATGATAATTTTTTCATGTTGAGTAAATTGGTTTAAGAACTGAAAAGGATTTATGTTTGGTTCAAAGGGAAAAAGAAATTTATGACTTACAGGGTCATGTTTTCTTTCTCTCATTTAATTTCCCTTGTTTTTTTATGCAATGTAATAGGTCAAAAATTCTGGATATATTAAAATAATACTCTACTTGCTTGGAGTCAATAGTTGATACTGATGTTTTATGATTTGAGGCTAAATTACATAATTTAACAAATCACACAGATGATTCACTCAACACCTTACTCTGCAGTTAACCACTTTTACTCTATTCCAGTAACCCAGTTTTAAAGGTCATACCCCAGTCTCTGCCTTCTATTACAATACTTACAATAATTTATAATGGTGGCAGAAGGAGAGATAAATGAGAATCTTGGGATTAACAGATACATACTACTATGTATAAAACAGATAAAAAGCAAGATCCTACTGTATATACCACAGGGAACTACATTCAGTGTCCTGTGATAATGGAAAAGAATATGAAAAAAAATATATGTATAACTGAATATGAAATATGCATAACTGAATCACTTTGCTGTACACCAGAAACAGAGCATTGTAAGCTATACTTCAATAAAAAAAATTAGTCTTTACAAAAATTTAGCAATTACAATAATTTAAAAATAATACTATGTACAAGGCACTGTATTAAGCAATTTATATAACATATGTATTCTTTCTGGTAACTTTTGGAGTAAATATTAGGGACTTCCCAGGTCGTCTAGTGGTTAAGACTCCACACGTCCACTTCAGGGAGCATGGGTTCTATCCTTGGTTGGGGAACTAAGATCCCACATGCTGCAAGTCTTGGCCAAAAGAAAAAGTACTAGTATTATCACTGCTTTACAGATGAGGAAACTGAGCCTGGAAAGGTCATATAAATTTACCCCAAAGTAACACAGACATGTAGATAAAGAAACTAAAGATGTGAACCAAGATTTGACTGATTCCAAAGTCTGTACACTTTGACCACTATGCTCCAACTCTGCAATTTTAAACTGACTCCTTCCTTCACTTTTTCTCCTTCTACATGTAAGCAGATCCTTAGCCTCACTGAGCACTCTGATTCTTGCCATGCTACATTTTACCTAAAGATCACTCACTTTCAATTTCAGATTTTTCTTTACCTAGTGTTGATACTCCCATTAGTACCCTATCCTTGTGTCTTTTGCCATTTCCCTCAGCTACTCTACACATTCTCACACCTAGATTAGTCGAATTATCCATTTATTTTGCCTCTCCTCTCAAATCTCCCAGTCTTGGTTGAGTTGTTTTTGATGACTACATTGCGTAATGATTTGGCACTTTGAAATATGTTTTTTCCTCACCTTGATGCAGCTGTCAGTACTGGTTACCAGTCTTTTTATGATCCCTACTGATCTTCCTTTTCCAGTCTCCACTGTTGCTGTTTCAAACCATATCACTTTTTTCAGACCCTCATTTTCTCCTATCCTTACCGCTTCAGTATATGCAAATTATTGTAACTCCTCCGCCATAGAAGGCAAAGGACCTGATTCTTCTTTCCTCTAAATTTGTATCTAGTTTTACCCATTTATACATCATTCTTTTCCAAGGCTAATCTGTGCCCTTCAGTCTATCTTCACTCCAAAATCCAGTCACCTTATCCCTCCTCCAGAGTCTTGATCCATCAATTGTCAAATCTCTCTACTTTTCCACCCATTCCTCTTTATTGGCTGCTTTCTTTATACTACAAAGAAGTTCAAATCACCTCACTCTGAAGGCTCCAATAGTTAAAAGACATAAGCAAAAAGGAAAGATTGGCTTGGCCTGGCTTCTTCCATGGGCTGTAGCCTTCCCTTCTCTAACATATTTCTTGAGAGAGCATTGTATTCTCACTTCCTTCGTTTTATTACCTTTTGTTCGTCCCCTAACTTGCTAACAGTTCTTTACTTTGCTTCATAGTCTGCAGTCACACCAGACTGTGATTTATCCCAATTGCCAACTGCAAATACTCCTGGTGAGACTGGGAAGGGAAGTGAGTATTAGATTATTTATTTCCACTTTTAGGTGACTAATTTTAATTGAATCAAGTTACTTATAATACTGGGCAGCTGTTTCAAAAACATGGTGTTCTTTGGTTAGAGATGAAGGATAATTTCAGTAGTGTACTCGAGTACTTTGGAATGGGAGAAAGTCTAGGTGAAATTGTGCACTGGTGGTAATGAGGTATCTTTAAAGCACTTAGAATGCCATACAAAGGCAGGGAACTCATATGGTGACTCAAAATGTTTATCAAGAAACAAGAGCGGGACAAATGAAAGTAGATGGAGCACCTTAAAATCAAGTTGTTTCCACTTAACATTATGCCTCAGTCCAGCCCAATCCAATCCAATTCAACCCCAGTGGACAGATAAACTAGTGCAATGCCATAGGATTAAATGTACTAAGTTTCTGTGCATTTTGTGAGAGATTTTCCTGTTGGTTTCTGGTGATTTGGGTATATCAGAGAGTCAAAAGGCAGCTGGACATTAAGGAATACTTGGCCTGATTCTCCATTTCTGCTCAAAGATCATGGACATGAAAGGTTGTTGCTATGAGCCATGAATGACACCAGGATTCTTGGCCTCCAAAGGAGAGGAATTCGATCTGGGGCCAGTGACAAGGCTTGATTGCTCAGAGTTTTTGTGTAATAAAGTTTTATTAAAGTGTAAAAGAGATAGAGAAACTTCTGACATAGACATCAGAAGGGGGCAGAAAGAGTGCCCCCTTACTAGTTTTTAGCAAGAAGTTATATACCTATTAGTGAGCTGCTAAGCTGGAATCAAGATTGCCGGGAGAAATATCAAGAACCTCAGGTATGCAGATGACACCACCCTTATGGCAGAAAGTGAAGAGAAACTAAAGAGCCACTTTCTTAATGAAAGTGAAAGAGGAGAGTGAAAAAGTTGGCTTGAAGCTCAACATTCAGAAAACTAAGATCATGGCATCTGGTCCCATCACTTCATGAGAAATAGATGGGGAAACAGTGGAAACAGTGTCAGACTTTATTTTGGGGGGCTCCAAAATCACTGCAGATAGTGATTGCAGCCATGAAATTAACAGATGCTTACTCTTTGGAAGGAAAGTTATGACAAACCTAGATAGCATATTAAAAAGCAAAAACATTACTTTGCCAACAAAGGTCCTTCTAGTCAAGGCTATGGTTTTTCCAGTGGTCAGGTATGGATGTGAGAGTTGGACTGTGAAGAAAGTTGAGTGCCGAAAAATTGATGCTTTTGAACTGTGGTGTTGGAGAAGACTCTTGAGAGTCCCTTGGACTGCAAGGAGATCCAACCAGTCCATCCTAAAGGAGATCAGTTCTGGGTGTTCATTGGAAGGACTGATGCTGAAGCTGAAACTCCAGTACTTTGGCCACCTCATGCGAAGAGTTGACTCGTTGGAAAAGACCCTGATGCTGGGAGGGATTGGGGGCAGGAGGAGAAAGGGATGACAGAAGATGAGATGGCTGGATGGCATCACTGACTCGATGGACATGAGTTTGAGTAAACGCCAGGAGTTGGTGATGGACAGGGAGGCCTGGCGTGCTGCGATTCATGGGGTCGCAAAGAGTCAGACACAACTGAAGTGACTGAACTGAACTGAGTTAGAGAAAGGAAATGTCTCAAAACTCAGAGAGTGGCACCAGGCCCTTCACCCACAACAAGCATTTTGAGATAGCATTGGCACAAGGTGAGTCATCCCATGCCGTTAAACTATTGACATGAATCTTGAAGAAAGGCAGATTCTAAGGTAAATACATGGTTCATTAACATAGCTTAAGAAAAATATTTCCATAAGAAAAGCGCATAGGTTAGTTCAAGGTTTGAGAAAAGTTAAGTTCAGGTGGAACCAGGTGTTGTCATGACAACACAGAGTTTTAAAAGAAACCTCCTTTTAATTTTGTATAGAGAAGGGGGGAAAAAATCTGACACTTGCAGTTTGTTTTCTCCTGCTGCTTAAGAGAGAGAGAGGAAAAAAAAAAAAAAAACAACATCTGACACTTGGAGCCTATTTCCTCCACTTGGGGACCCCTAGACTTCCTGCCTGTTACCCTCTCAGACACTGAATGTTTTCCTTTAGGTAAATTATAAGATACTAAAAATATATTGTCAAGAATATTCAGATGAGTCTATTTCAGAAAGTCCCCCCAGATAGGGGTTTGACACACTTGGCCTGTAATATTAAATCTTTGCATTAGGAAACAATAATTGAATTAATACCAAAACTCATTATCTTTGACAGATACTTAACCATTTATTAGAGATTTTCAAAAATCCTAAAATATATAATTCAGCATGAAAGATCAAAGTAATAAATTTAGCATATCATTTTGATGTATTAAAGTTCTGACTAAAGTTTGGACTTCTTCACTGTTCTTTTTTGTTTTGCTTTGTTTTTAGATGAGGTGAATGGGTATAGGGGTAAGAGAGAAGGTAATAGTTAGAAATGCGACTAGGTGGATAGAGACAGGTTGAATTAACTCTTTGTGTTGGTTGAGTGCCAGACCACTGGGCAGAGCATGAGATTACAGAAGCTCCTAGGATATAATCAAAAGGAAGATTTTTCTTAGGTGAAACTTTGAAATGAATTTTTTCATCCCTTTACAAATTTGAAACTCTTCATTTGAGAACTCAGAGCATTTCTATAGAAGCTAAAGAAGACTTCTATTGTCTCCTTTGGTCATTCACTTTTTCTCTCTTTCTCTCTCAATATCTCCTTCCCCTGTTTCTGTTTTGTGTATTACTCTCTAGACATGTGTGGCTTAAATCGTATGATATAAGAAAACTCTCTTTGGAAAGCAAAGAGCCTTGGTAAGAGAATTTTCCCCGTTTTTTCTGCTATTCATGCATTAGTAAAAAATGCAAAATTCTTAATTGGATTATCAGAGTTCAGTTTGGACATCTTTGATGATTTCCCCATCATTTTGGCATGGTAGAGGACCATTGCTATTCACAAAAATGTGATTCTCTGAGTATACAATAGTGCTCCTTTCTCTGTGGTTTCACTTTCTGCATTTTTAGTTACCTGTGGTCAACTGCAGTCCAAAAGTATTAAATGGAAAATTCCAGAAATAATTCATATGTTTTAAATTGCATGACATTCTGAGTAGCATGATGAAATTTCAGCTGTCCTATTCTGTTCTGCCCAGGATGTGAATTATTTCTTTGTCCAGTGGAACACCCTCCCCCACCAATTAGTCACTTCTTAATTTAGAAATTAAATTTTATCATAGGTGTGCATGTTATAGGAAAAAAAAACATACATATTTAGGACTCAGTACTATCTATGGTTTACTGGAGGGCTTGGAATGTATTCACTGAGAACAGTTCAGTCGCTCAGTCGTGTCCGACCCTTTGTGACCCCATGGACTGCAGCACACCAGGCTTCCCTGTCCATCACTAACTCCCAGAGCTTCCTCAAACTCATGTCTATTGAGTCAGTGATGCCATCCAACCATCTCAGCCTCTGTTGTCCCCTTCTCCTCCTGCCTTCAATCTTTCCCAGCATCAGGGTCTTTCCAGTGAGCCAGCTCTTTGCATCAGGTGACCAAAGTATTGGAGTTTCAGCTTCAGCCTCAGTTCTTCCAATGAATATTCAGGACTGATTTCCTTTAGGATTGACTGGTTTGATCTCCCTGAGGATAAAGGGAGACTATGTATGTTGTTTGATATTTTTTAGCATTGTTTCAGAAAAAGAAATTGCTGTAGTGGTTCATCATTGAACAACAATAGGTGAGCTAAATTTAGTAACTGACTTTACCATCTGACTAAGATAATGTCAATGGACTGCACTGACTGTTCACACTGTGAATGCTTTGCTAAGATATTCAAGTCAATCTCCTTAGTTTTGTTCCTGACCACAAGATCATTCAAGCTTCTTGTGTTTCCTATCCTAGGTCATAGGTTGATAGTGTCTTTTTTCATTGAATATAATTTGTCTTTTTCCTTCATTTCAGCTTATTTTTTGTAGTCAGTAGCAAATGAAGCTTATCTAAACTAGAGTTCTTTTTAATAACAAGTCCAACAACAACAAGGAAGGTCCAGAGATGGAAGAGATTTCTTATTTCTCTGATATCTGGTAGGTTTGGAGACATTGTTTGGTCAAAAAGTACATATATACAATGGAATACTACTCAGCCATAAAAAGGAATGCATTTGAGTCAGTTTTTTTTTTTTTTTTAATGAGGTGGATGAACCTAGAGCCTATTATACAGAGTGAAGTAAGTCAGAGAGAGAAATATAAATATTGTATACTGATGCATATATATGGAATCTAGAAAGATGGTACTAATGAATTTATTTTCAGGGCAGCAATGAAGAAACAGACATAGAGAACAGACCTATGGACATGTGGGACGGGGAGGAGGGAGAGGGTAAGATGTATGGAGAAAGTATCATGGAAACTTACAACACCATATGTAAAACAGATAGTCAATGGAAATTTTCTGTTTATGACTCAGGGAATCAAACAGGGGCTCTGTGACAATCTAGAAGTGTGGGAGGGGGAGGGAGATGGAAGGGAAGTTTGGGAGGGAGGAGACATGGGTTTACCTATGGCTGATTCTTATTGATATATAACAGAAACCACAAAACTCTGTAAAGCAATTATCTTTCAATTAAAAAATAAAGCGGCCAAAAAAAAAGTTCATTCGGGTTTTTCCAAATGGTCTTATGAAAAATCCAAATGGAAATTTTGGCCAACCCTATAATTACGGCTATATATGTGAATTTTTTTCCATCTTTAAGCTGATCCATTTGTTGCATGCTGTATTTAAGGATTGGTAGGAGGTCAAACTAGGGGCAAAGGAACTGAACATAACTCCCTTATGTCTCCTTTGCAGATCATAATCTATAGATACAGCTTGAGAGACTTTTATCATTTAAGAAAGGTCAATGAATGCTCTTCAAATTTGCATGTTTTATATATTCAAATTAAAAATTTGTATATGTGAAAAATATATTGGATGGGGCAATAGTAAATAAGAGAGAAGCAATATAAAATAGTAGTTAAGAGTGTAGATTTGGGTTTATAATCCAGGAATATAGACAATATTTTATAATAAATTAAAATTCAGTATAATCTATAAACTGTTGAATCACTATGTTGTACAACTAAAACTAATGTAATAATATAAGTCAACTTTACTTCCATTTTAAAATATCCATACTTTTTAGGGATGCATACCAAATTATGTATATACTGGTGAAATAACATAAAATCTGGGATTTGCATTAAAAATACTGAAGCAAACAAAAAAATAGGACAGATGGAGCAAATATGGCAAAATTTTGATAATTAATAAATTTGAGTGATGGTTATATGGGGTTTGTCATATCAGTTTCTCTGTTATATATATGTTTATAATTATTCATTAAAAAACAAACAAATCCCCAATGGTTCCTCAAACCAATTATAATAAAATCCAAACCCTTTATAGAGACCTTACAAGATTTACCTGATTTGCCTACTTCTCTGACTCATCTCTCTCTACCCTTCCCCCCATTTTCCAGCTACTCTGCTGACAGTTTTGTTTTTGAACACACCCAGAGCTCTTTTCATTTTTAGAATATCTGAATTTGTTTTTTCTTCTGTTTGGAATGCTCTTCCTTCAAATAGTTCCCCATTTCAGCAATGGGGATCCAACTCATATATTACCTCCTTGGTGCATTTGTCTCCCACCATCCTAACTAAAGAAGCCTCCATCCTCATACTCGACTATGATATCCTGTGTTGAAGATTAGATGACTCTTCAGTAAATACTTACTATAATTCTCCTTCCACTGGAAGAGTATATTTCCTTTTTCCAGTGTTGTTCGGCTTTGCCAGGTGAATTGTTATGACTAATTTGGTCAGTTGGTTATAAGCAGATGTAATCATGCAGACTTAAAATGTGTTTGTACAGTCAGGCACTCTTGCTCTTCTGATAGAGCCATGGAAAGAACTTTCTCTGGGCAGGTGCTGCCCTTTTGTTATTGATCTTGTTACTAATATCTCTAAAGTATCATACAGATATTTGTTGTAATTGTCAAAATCTATCACAGTGACTGGCAAATACTATGCATGCAGAATCCTGTGTATTGGGAGGTAGGATAATGAAACCTTGTCAACCAAACAGGAAATACCAGATTTTATCATTTGTCACTATTCGCATTATGAGCTTTATTTGCCCTATGAGCTTTATTTGCCCTCTAAAAACCTTCCCAAAGCCTTAATATGAAGAAATATGCAGTCTCCTTCAACTAAGGCAATTCCTGACCCTGCTAGAAAATGGTTGGAAGAGAAAAGATAATGTAGATATAGTAAAGCTAGGTCTTTCCATGAGCTAGTTCTTTTATGATTTGTTTGTAATTTCTATGTTAATGAAGAATGTTGTGACAGTCACAGAACAAATAGCACCATATCCCTTATTTCACAATTTGCAAAGCTTTCATTTACTTTTGACTTTTTTCCTCTGTGATGTTGAGATATTATATTAGGAATCATAGGCTGTATGTCTTTTGATGCCACTGATATTTTTGACTCTTAGGATAGTTGTATTCTGGAATCAGGTAGTTATTCCACATAGGAATGAATGATGGAAAATTTCCTGCACATCCCATGAATCTCTGGTCATTGCAGAAAGACCCCCTGGGACAGTTGGAGGAAAAAATAGATAATGAAGTTCTACTTCTCTAGTTGAGTTACCTATTAAATCTTGCACACCATGGGTAGGTGTGAAGGGCAAAGCTTATACTTTGTATGTGCTAAATATTAGCTGATGCAGCATATAGTTACTATTATGGTTATTTTAAAATATAATTCTTAGGGATTTTGCTTTACTCTGAGGTTTGGATTACTATAACCTGTGATCATGTACCATGGCCTATTTCAATCAGTTATTAGTAATTGTTATTATGCTTTTGAAAGTGAAAGTGTTAGTCACTCAGTCGTGTCTGACTCTTTGTGACCCCATGGACTATAGCCCACCAGGCTTCTCTATCCATGGGATTCTCCAGGCAAGAATACCTGAGTGAGTTGCCATTCCATTTTCCAGGGGATCTTCCCAACCTAGAGATAGAACCTGGGTCTCCTGCATTGCAGGTGGATTCTTTACCATCTGAGCCACCAGGAAAGCCCTTTATTATGCTTTTATGGCATCATAAATTTAGTCTGTTAGTTGATTCTAAATGCCATCCAAGAGAAGTCCTCAGTTCTCTTTATTTAATATGATAACTGGTTTAATTTATGATAACTCTTACCATTTCACCTTTATGCCCTACTCCTTATGAACTCTTTCCTGCTTGAATTCTTATAACTTCAAAATCTAGTGTATATTCCAACCCAAAATCCCTGTAGATGTGGCTCATTAGAGTCTGTTCATTCTAAAAATATTTATTGGGTACCTGTTGGATCTTGAGGCAAGACATGAGTTTTCGTCTTCCATCACTGAGTCTTATTCAATATGGCTCTTTTGTCAACACGTTAATGCTTTTCTGGGTCAGTCACCCATACTGATCTCCTTTTAGGTACTAGAGGTTTCCTTGCTGAGATTTATTTTTCAATATCTATATGGTGCATGCTCAGTCTCTTCAGTCATGTCCAACTCTTTGCAGCCCCATGGATTGTAGCCTGTCAGAATCCTCTGTCCATGGGACTTCCCAGGTAAGAAGACTGGAGTGGGTTGCTATGACCTCCTCTAGGGGATCTTCCCAACCCAGGGATCAAACCCACATCTCTTATGTCTTCTGCACTGGCAGGCGAGTTCTTTACAACTAGTACCACCCGGGAAGCCCATATATGGTATATGCTAACAATTAATCAATAACCATGTGAATCAGGAAAGAGTTTAAGAGTGTCAACAGTATGTGAATGCAGGTCTGAGTTGGGGGCTACAACAGAGAGGAGGCACATTTTAAAACATATTTTAAAGTGATCTATAGAAACTGCTGAGTATGTAGGTATCTCTTATGGAGTCTACTACTGGGCTCAGCTATGAACCTGTCCCAAGAACTATTTTATGGTGTCTTGGCACCATGACAGAAGATCAACCTTAATTTGGTAACAAGGTTGTTAGAGTTTTGAAGAGCTTATTACCACTCATGATATGTAGGTGAATTATGGCAATGCTTTCTAGATTGTCAGTGCTTCTATTGTTCTTAATTCAACCATCCTCTTTAAAAACAAGCTAAAAAGAAAAACTCTGTATTAACTCATATGAAGAGATATGAATTCCATTTCCAACTCTGTCAGTAGCTAGCTATCTCCTCTTTGGCTAGTTCTTCTATAAAATGAGGGATAATCTTCAATGTATCCTCCAGCAATGATATTCTCTGATCCTATGAGTATATATTTAGTCCTAGAAAGATACTAGCTCTTTTTATATATTTTCATGGCATTTATAAATATCATTAGAACTAAAGAACACTGAAAATGGAAACCCATGACTGAAGAAATAGAACACCATAAGAAGTCAGAAATTTATCATTATCCTTTGTAGTCATTTCAATAAATTATTTCTATCTTTAGTACATGCATATCTCTTTAGCTATACGGCTGCTTAATAATTAGGCATAAATACCCTTAGGTAATTAGGGGGCATGCCTCCTATTGCAAAGTCATAAGATATAAGAATTGGGATGATTAATTATTGCTAAAGTAGTTGAAGAACAGATACACTGATTAGCCTTTACAAATTGTGTCTTGTTTTTCTGTTTAAGAAAACAATGGATAAGAGCTTTTATTATAGATAGAAGAGAATACATATTGAATTTTCATATCATTCCAAAGGCTTTTATTAAAAGTGTTATATAACTTTAGAAATGGCAGAAAGGACTCGGTCACAAGGAAATGAAGTTTTTCAATACTCTAATTACTTAAAACATTCATTACAATAAAACAGAACTGATTTAAAGTGGGAGCTAGGATGGTCTCCATCAATGAAGAATAAGCCAGGTTTCTGTGCCAATAGCTGAGACCTTGCCCCTTCCCCTCTTTCACCAGCAAAGCATCTGAGGACCAGAAACACATTTAGTGTTCTCTAGAAGTCATGCATTAGCATTTAGTTTACATAGGAAAAATATACTTTTTTTCATGCAAATTTGGTGCTTTCAAAAAGGCTTATTGTTATTGTTGTTCAGTCGCATCTGACTCTTTGAGACCCTGTGGACTGTAGCCCACCAGGCTCCTCTGTCCATGGGATTTCCCAGGCAAGAATACTGGAGTGGGTTGCCATGCCCTCCTCCAGGGGAACTTCCCAACCTAGGGATCAAACTCACGTCTCCTGCATTGACAGGCGGATTCTCTACCACTGAGCCACCAGGAAGCCCTGTGATGAAACCCTTTCTGATGAATTCTCTCCCCCCCTTTTTTTTTGCATTTATTGTTTGTGTCACAAATAAGACCTTATTATTTAGTTCTGATATCACAGAATTTAGCACTTTATACTATTGTATTATTTATACAGTCTATGACTGTAAACCTGTCTCCTCTGCTGGTTTTCAAGTGCCTCAATAAGATTCTTTCTCAACTTACTATGATTCTCCACAACATCTAGCATGTTTCTGAACACGTAGAAGATGCCTTGATTAAATGATTGATTAATCAATATTGTTTGATGAAAAATGATTGAGAGTGACATGGACTGTATACAAATTTGAGAAAACAAATATGACACTTGGATGCCTTGAAGAATGTACCATTCGGATATCTGATTAATGGATAAGTTTTAATTCATCATCTTCTCATCATTGACCAGCAGACATACAGCATCAATGTTAGTACAATAGAGAATTTTATTTTTGGAACATAGCAGTGTCAGTAATATTATAAAATAAAATGTGCAGAAGCTTTTAAGTTTAATTAGGTCTCATTTGTTTATTTTTGTTTTTTACTTTCATTACTCTAGGAGGTGAGTCGAAAAAGATCTTGCCATAATTTATGTGAAAGAGTGTTTTTCCTATCTTTTCCTCTAAGAGTTTTATAGCGTCTGGTCTTACATTTAGGTCTTTAATCCATTTTGAGTTTATTTTTGTGTATGGTGTTAGGAAGTGTTCTAATTTCTTTCTTTTACATGTAGCTGTCCAGTTTTCCCAGCACCACTTATTGAAGAGGCTGTCTTTTCTCCATTGTATGTTCTTGCGTCCTTTGTCATAGATTAGGTGACCATAGGTATGTGGGTTTATCCCTGGGCTTTCTATCCTGTAACACTGGTCTATATTTCAGTTTTAAACTAAAAAGCTTCTGTACAGCAAAGGAAATGATAAACAAGATGCAAAAACAACCCTCAAAATGGGAGAAAATATTTTCAAATGAAGCAGCTGACAAGGGATTAATCTCCAAAATATACAAACAGCTCATGCAACTCAACGTCAAAATAGCAGACAACCCAATTAAAAAATGGGTAAAAAACCTAAGTAGACATTTCTCTGAAGAAGACATATGAATGGCCAAGAGATGAAAAGATGCTCAACATCATTAATTATTAGAGAATGCAAATCAAGATTACAATGAGGTATCACCTCACACTGGTCATAATGGCCATCATAAAAATATCTACAAACAATAAATGCTGGAGTGGGTGTGGAGAAAAGGGAACCCTCTTGCACTGCTGGTGGGAATGTAAATTAATAACAGCTACTATGGAGAACAGTATGGAGGTTCCTTAAAACACTGAAAATAGAACTACCTTATGACCCAGCAATCTCACTACTGGGCATAAGCCGTGAGGAAACCACAATGCAAAAAGACACATGCACTCTAATGTTCACTGCAACACTATTTACAATAGTCAGGATATGGAAGCAACCTAAATGTCCATTAACAGATGGATAGACAAAGAAGATGTGGTGCATATATACAATGGAATATTACTCAGCCATTAAAAGCAACAAAATTGGGTTATTTTTAGAGATGTGGATGAACCTAAAGTCTGTCATACAGAGAGAAGTAAGCCGGAATGAGACCAAACAAATATATATTAACGCATGTATGTGGAATCTAGAAAAATGGTACAGATGAACCTATTTGCAGGGCAGGAATAGAGACATGAACATGTGAACACAGAGCAGGGAAGGGGGGAGTGGGACGAACTGAGAGAGAAGCTTTGACGTATACACACTACCATATGTAAAATAGATAGCTGGTGGGAAGCTGCTGTATAGCAAAGGGAGCTCAGCCTGGTGCTCTGTGAGGACCTAGATGGGTGAGATGGAGGGTGGAGTGGCAGGGAGGTCTGAGAGGGAGGGGATAGATGTATACATATAGCTAATTCACTTCACTGTACAGCAGAAACTAAATCAATTATAGTTCAATAAAAAAATAAATGAAATGTGATCAAACTTGATCAAACTGAATTTTTTAATTGTTAGGACAGGTTTTATTCAGTTTCATTTTTATAAAACTTCAAATATCTGTATATTTTTGGTTTCAATATAGGTTCATTTGGTTCATTTTAACAATCATTTCTATACAAACATAACAAAACTATTGCCTTATGGTTATTATTTTACAGATTCTGATAGGATCTAATGATGTTTAATTTTATGTATCAACCCTGAATAACATAAGGTGTCAGGTGTGTTTGGCCTTCATCAGACTCATATCTGACCTCTACTTTGTTTCAGGCTCACTTAGCACAATGTCACATCAGAAATAGGTAACTATTAGAGCCTGTTGTGTTAGTGTTAGTCACTCAGTGGTGTTGGACTCTTTTGAGACACCATGAACTGTGTGAAGTGCATTAAAGCATCAGGATGAAGGGGAAAATGGAGTCTGGCATGGGGCTCTATTGCCTCGAAGGAATAGGAGCCTTTTAATAATTTGATAAATGCACTATATGGGCCAGCAGTGTTTTCATCTTGGTTTATTTTAGCCTTGATCCCTGTCTATTACCTAAAACCTTCTGTCTCCTTTCAAACTGGCCTCAACTTACTGTACCCATTGAGACAAATGTTGCACTTTGTTGCACTAACCTCACGGATGCTTCACATATGAGAGTTTAGTCTCTTCAGTGATGGGGCAAATAAGGTTATGTTACTCTTCAAAAACTGACTTGTTGATTTGGTTTGCTACCATCAAATGATATTAGTGTGCTATAGTTAGTGATTTCCCTAAAACTGAAAATAATGGTTCTGTATTTGAAGCCTCAAGCATAGACTTCTTACATTCATTATGCATAAAAAGATCTTCTGATATATGTGTTAGTATGCTGTAATGTTCTTTATCTTTCTGGCTTACTTCACTCTGTATAATGGGCTCCAGCTTCATCCATCTCATTAGGACTGGTTCAAATGAATTCTTTTTAATGGCTGAGTAATATTCCATGGTGTATATGTACCACAGCTTCCTTATCCATTCATCTGCTGATGGGCATCTAGGTTGCTTCCATGTCCTGGCTATTATAAACAGTGCTGCGATGAACATTGGGGTGCACGTGTCTCTTTCAGATCTGGTTTCCTCAGTGTGTATGCCCAGAAGTGGGATTGCTGGGTCATATGGCAGTTCTATTTCCAGTTTTTTAAGAAATCTCCACACTGTTTTCCATAGCGGCTGTACTAGTTTGCATTCCCACCAACAGTGTAAGAGGGTTCCCTTTTCTCCACACCCTCTCCAGCATTTATTGCTTGTAGACTTTTGGATAGCAGCCATCCTGACTGGCGTGTAATGGTACCTCATTGTGGTTTTGATTTGCATTTCTCTAAATAATGAGTGATGTTGAGCATCTTTTCATGTGTTTGTTAGCCATCTGTTATGTCTTCTTTGGAGAAATGTCTGTTTAGTTCTTTGGCCCATTTTTTGAATTGGGTCATTTATTTTTCTGGAATTGAGCTGCAGGAGTTGCTTGTATATTTTTGAGATTAATCCTTTGTCTGTTGCTTCATTTGCTATTATTTTCTCCCAATCTGAGGCTGTCTTTTCACCTTGCTTATAGTTTCCTTTGTGTGCAAAAGCTTTTAAAGTTTCATTAGGTCCCATTTGTTTAGTTTTGCTTTTATTTCCAATATTCTGGGAGGTGGGTCATAGAGGATCTTGCTGTGATTTATGTCGGAGAGTGTTTTGCCTATGTTCTCCTCTAGGAGTTTTATAGTTTCTGGTCTTACATTTAGATCTTTAATCCATTTTGAGTTTATTTTTGTGTATGGTGTTAGAAAGTGTTCTAGTTTCATTCTTTTACAAGTGGTTGACCAGTTTTCCCAGCACCACTTGTTTAAGAGGTTGTCTTTTTTCCATTGTATATCCTTGCCTCCTTTGTCAAAGATAAGGTGTCCATAGGTTCGTGGATTTATCTCTGGGCTTTCTATCTGTTCCATTGATCTATATTTCTGTCTTTGTGCCAGTAACTAACACATATATATGGAATAGAAAAGGTGAAACGATAACCCTATATCAAAACAGAAAAGAGACACAGAAATACAGAACAGACTTTTGAACTCTGTGGGAGAAGGTGAGGGTGGGATATTTCAAAAGAAAGCTGTATCTATCTATGGTGAAAACAGTACCAGCCCAGGTGGGATGCATGAGACAAGTGCTCCGGCCTGGTGCACTGGGAAGACCCAGAGGAATCGGGTGGAGAGGGAGGTGGGAGGGGGGATCGGGATTGGGAATACATGTAAATCCATGGCTGATTCAAAGAATAAAAAAAATAAAAATAAAAATAAAAAAAAAATAAAATATACTTGCAACTTCAAAAAAAAAAAAAAAGATCTTCTGAATGAAAATTATAAGTCTATGCATATGCTAAATAAATGTTCAAAAATGTAATACTTTTAAAGTGAATTTTTTTCTTCAAAGCAATGAAATCTCAAGATAAAGGAGTATATCTGGGAAAAAGAAAAAATGGCTTTTACTGCTACTATCATATATTATTAGTTTTTATTATTTTTTAACATGATATATGTTCCTTGAAACAAAATTCAAACAATACTTAAGTGTAGAGAATAAAAAGTTAAAACCCTTCTTAACCCACTGACTGAGCTAGTTCCATACCCAAAGTGTAACACTATAACAAGACTGATGTATTTTCTTCCAGAATTTTTCTACGTGTGTGTGTATGTTCAGTCACTCAGACATGTCTGACTCTGTGACTCCATGGACTGTAGCCTGCCAGGCTTCTCTGTCCGTGGAATTTTCTGGGCAAAGATTCTGTAGCAGGTTGCCATTTCCCCCTCAAGGGAATCTTCCAGACCCAGGGATCGAACCCACATCTCTTGAACCTCCTTCACTGGCAGGTGAATTCTTTACCGTTGTGCCACCTGGATATATGTGTAGATTTTTTAAAAAGAGGGTTTTTTATTTAAAAAAATAGGTTTGTGGTATATGTATTGTTCTGAAAATGCCCCTTTTTTACATGACATGATGTCAAGGACATACCTTCACTCAACTTGTAGATGCTGTTGTTGTTCAGTCACCCAGTTGTGTCCGACCTTTTGTGACCCCATGGGCTGCAGCCGGCCGGGCTCTTCTGCGCATGGGATTCTCCAGGCAAGAATACTGGAGTGGGTTGCTATGCCCGCCTCCAGGGGATCTTCCTGACCCAGGGATCAAACCCAAGTCTCTTACATCTCCTGCATTGGCCCACAGGTTCTTTACCACTTACGCTACCTGGGAAGCCCACATACCTTCATCCTTAGTACCTAAATAACTTACTCTGTTAATGGCATCATGGTATTTCATAGCCTAAATATACCCAGATTTATCTAAAAAATTATATTGCATGGCACATTATTCCTTATCTTTCACTCTTATAAATAATGTCATTGACATTCTTTACTAATATCTTACATTGGTTTTCTTTTCCTGAATAACAAATTATAACAAATTTAGCACTTAAAAGAAGACACATTTATTATTTCATGATTTCTATGGAGGTTTAACTAGGGCAGGATCTGATTCCAAGCCGTTTCAGGTTGATGGCTGAGTGACTTTCTTTGTGGCTATATGACTAAGTTTCTTGCTTTTTTACTGGCTATTGGGCAGGGGTCACTCTCAGAACCTATAGGCCACTCTCAGGTCCTTGCCACATGGTGCCCTCCATTGGCCCTCTCACATTTTGAATCTCTCTAATGTTGGGAAGGGCTCAATCTCTTTGTGGGGCTCACTTAATCAGGACAGAACTATCAGGGTAATCTTCCTTTTGAATAACTCTTAAGTCAACTGATTGATAACATAATCATAGGAATGATTCCCACTATATTCATAGGTCTTGCCTACACTCCAGAGGATTATGGAAGACATGTACACCAAGGAGTGGGAATCTTGGAAGTTATCTTAGAATTATGCTTATCACATACTCTTAGACCCTTTATAGGTTTATCTGTTGGAAAGAATTACAAGTAAAATTGGTAGGCCAAAAGGTATGGGTATTATAAATTTTGATTCACATTTAACTTTTTTTTTTAATTGAAGTACAGTTGACCTACAGTATTATATATATTTTATTAGTTTCAGGTATACAACACAGTTGATTTGATATTTTTATGCATTAACAAATGATCACCACTATTAGTCTAGTTGTTGTCTGTCACCATAAAATGCATTAGAGTATTATTGACTCTATTTCGTATGCTGTATATTACATCCTTGTGACTTATTTATTTTATAACTAGAAGTGTGTACCTCTTAATCTGCTTCATCTATTTCATCCATTCCCCACATCCCTCTCCTCTGGCAACCACTAGTTTGTTCTCTATGCCTATGAGTCTGTTTCTGTTTTGTCATGTTTATTATTTGTTTGTATTTTTTTTTTTAGATTCCACATACAAGTGAAGTCATACATTATTTGTCTTTCTCTCTTTGATTACTCCACTTAGCATAATACTAATACCCTCTAGGTCCATCCATGTTATTGCAAATGCAAGGTTTTTATGGCTGTATGATATTCTTTTATAACATTCCTGAGTAATATTCCATACCTTCTTTATCCATTCATCTGTTGACTGGCACTTAGGTTGCTTCCATATCATGGCTACTGTAAATAATGCTGTTATAAACATTGGGGTGCATATATCTTTTTGAATTAGTGTTTTTGTTTTCTTAGGATAGATACTCAGAAGTAGAACTTGCTGGATTGTATGGTAGTTTTATTTTTAATTTTTTGAGGAACCTCCAAATAGTTTTCCATAGTGGCTATACCAATTTATATACCCACTAACAGTGCACAGGGGTTCCCTTTTCTCCACATCCTTCCCAACATTTTCTGTTTCTTGTCTTTTTAGTAATAGCCATTCTGACAGGAGTGAGATGAGATCTCACGGTGTTTTTGATTTGTGTTTTCCTGATGATCAGTGGTGTTGAGCATTTTTTTCATGTGTATGTTTGCCATCTGTATGTCCTATTTAGAAAAATGCCTGTTCAGGCCCTCTGCCCACACAGAGTTGTATGAGTTCTTTACATATTCTGTGTATTAACCCCTTGTTAGACATATCATTGCAAATATCTTCCTCCATTCAGTTGGTTGCCTTTAAGTTTTATTGATGGTTTTCTTTGCTGTACAAAAAGTTTTAATTTAATATAGTCCCATTTACTTATTTTTACTTTTGTTTCCTTTGCCTGAGACAGATCCAAAAAATATTTCTGAGACTGATGTCAAAGAGGTAACTGCCTGTTTGTTTTTTTTTTTTTCTAGTTTTGTGATTTCAGGTCTTATATTTCACTCTTATATTTCACTCTTTTGGGTTTATTTTTGTACATGGTGTTAGAAAATGGTCTAGCTTTATTTTCTTTTTACACAAAGCTGTCTAGTTTTTTCCAATACCATTTATTAAGAGACTATCTTTTGCTTGCTGACAAAGGTTCGTCTAGTCAAAGCTATGGTTTTTTCTAGTAGTCATGTATGGATGTGAGAGTTGGACCATAAAGAAGGCTGAGCACCAAAGAATTAATGCTTTTGAACTATGGTGTTGGAGAAGACTCTTTAGAGTCCCTTGGACAGCAAAGAGATCAAACCAGTCAATCCTTAATGAAATCAGTCCTGAATATTCATTGGAAGGACTGATGCTGACTCCAATACTTTGGCCACCTGATATGAAGAACTGACTCATTGGAAAATACCCTGATGCTGGGAAAAAGTAAAGGCAGGAGGAGAAGGGAATGACAGAGGATGAGATAGTTGGATGGTATCACCAACTTGATGGACAGGAGTTTGAGCAAGCTCTGGGAGTTGGTGATGAACAGGGAAGCCTCGTGTGCTACTGTCCATGGGGTCACAGAGCATCAGACACGACTGAGTGACTGAACTGAATTGATCTTTTCCTTATCATGTATTCTTGTGTCCTTTGTCACAGATTAATTGACCATGTAAGTATGGGCTTATTTCTGGGCTCTCTATTCTATTCTCTTGATTTCTGTGTCTGTTTTTGTGGTATACTATACTGTCTTGATTACTACAGCTTTGTAGTATAGTCTGAAGTCAAGGAGTGTGATGCTTCCAGTTGTTTTCTTTCCCAAGATTGCTTTGGCTATTTGGGTTCATTTGTGATTCCATACAATATTTAGGATTATTTGTTCTAGTTCTGTGAAAAATGCCATGGGCACTTTGGTAGGGAGTTCACTGAATATGCAAATTACTCTGGGTAGTATATTTAACAATATTGTGTACGTGCTAAGTCACTTTAGTCATGTTCAACTCTTTGTGACCCTATGGACTATAGTCTGCCAGGCTCCTCTGTCCATGGAATTCTCCAGGCAAGAATGGTGGAATGGGTTGCATTTCCTTCTCCAGGGGATCTTCCCAACCCAAGGATTGAACCCACATTTCTTATGTTTCCTGCATTTGGCAGGTGGGTTCTTTCCCACCAGTGACACTGGGAAGCCCCCTTAACAATATTAATTATTCTAATTCATGAACATGGTGTATCTTTCCATTTATTTCTGTCACCTTCAATGTCTTTAGTCAATTTCTTATAGTTTTCAGAGTACAGGTCTTTTCTCTGTATGGTTAAATTTATTCATAGATATTTTATTCTTTTGGTGCAATTGTAAATGGGATTGTTTTCTTCATTCCCTTTTTTCTCATAGTTCATTAATAATGTATAGAAATGCAATTAATTTCTGTATATTAATTTGTATCTTGGAGCTTTAATGCATTCATTTATTTGTTCTATGTTTCTTGATGGAGTCTTTTAGGATTTTCTACATATAGTATTATGTCACCTGAAAATAGTGCCAATTTTAATTTTCCCTTCCAATTTGTATGCTTTTTATTTACTTTTCTTATCTGGTTGCCGTGACTAGGACCTCCAATACTATGCTGAATAAAATGATGAGAGTGAGCATCCTGGTCTTGTTCTTAGAGAAATGCTTTCAGCTTTTCTCCACTGAACATGGTGTTAGCTGTGGGCTTGTCATACATGGTCTTTATTTTGTTGAGCTATGTTCTCTCTATACCCACTTTGTTGAGGGCTTTTATAATAAATGGATGTTGGATTTTATCAGTTGCTTTTTCTGCATCTATTGAGATGTTTATGTGACTTTTATCCTTCATTTTGTTGATGTGATTTATCATGCTGATTTGCTTACAAGGTAAAGACAACATTCAAGACAGCAGAAGAGTAGAAGCAAATATTTTTCATTTAAATGAGGTTGTTTATTGACTTTCTTTGCTAAGGCTTTAGAGATTTTGTTGAATTAACATAAAAGAAGCAAGAATCTCCATGGAGACATTCTTATGTGTATACAACTCATGTTCTGAACTGGAATTCCACTTGCTACAATTCATACATAGCCTAATAGTTCATTGTCATCTCTAATAAATTAAGGAAATAAAAATAAAATTATTATTGCATTTCTAGAATAAATCCCACATAATCATTGTTTGTGATCCTTCTAATGTATTGTTGAATTGTTTGTCAATATTTGGCTGAAGATTTTTGCATCAGTGTTCATTAGGGCTATTAGTCTGAATTTTCTTTTTTTGTGGTGTCTTTGCCTCATTTTGGTATCAGGCTAAGTGCTAGCATCATAAAATTATATTGGATGTGTTCCTTCCTCTTCAATATTTTGGAACAGATTGAGGATAGGTATTAACATTTCTTTTAATGATCAGTAGAATTCCCTTGTGAAACCATCTGGTCCTAGACTTTTGTTTATTGGGAGGTTTTTGTTTTTGTTTTTTTAAATTACAAATTTAACCACATTACTGGTTATCAGTTTGCCAAGATTTTCTATTTCTTCTTGATTCAGTCTTGGAAGATTGCATGTCTTTAAGAATTTATTCATTTCTTCTAGGTTGTCCAATTTGTTGGCATGTAATTGTTCATAGTAGTCTATTATGATTGTATTTCTGTTTTATTTGTTGGAATTTCTTCTCTTTCATTTCTGATTTTATTCATTTGGGCCCTTTATCTTTTTCTGTTTTGGTGAGTCTGGCTAAAGTTTTGTCAATTTTGCTATTTTTTCAAAAGACCATCTCTTAGTTTTATTGATCTTTTCTATGACTTTTTCAGTCTCTATTTCATTTATTTCCACTCTATTTATCCTTATATTTGGAATTATAGACTTGCTGGGTAGAGTATTCTTGGTTGTAAAGTTTTTCCTTTTAGTACTTTAAATATATCTTGCCACTCCCTTCTTGCCTGCAATGTTTCTGCTAAAAAAAAAAAAAAATCAACTGGTAGCTTTATGAGGGTCCGCTTTATGTGACTTGTTTTTCTCTTGCTGCATTTAAAATTCTCCCATTTTTAACTTTTGCCATTTTAATTACATTATCTCTGAATTTATCTTGCTTCTGACCCTGTGCCTCTGTGCCCTCTGGACCTGGATATTTGTTTCTTTCCATAGTTGGTGGGCTTCCCAGGTGGTGCTAGTGGTAAAGAACATTCCTGCCAGTTCAGGAGGCATAAGAAGAGACTTAGGTTTGATCCCTGGTTTGGGAAAATTCCCTGGAGAAGGAAATGACAACCCACACCAGTATTCCTGCCTGGAGAATACCATAGACAGAGAAGCCTGGCAGGCTACAGTCCATAGGGTTGCAAAGAGTCGGACATGACTAAAGTGACTTACCATACATGCACAGGTTAAGAAAATTTTCAACCATTATTTCTTCATATAAGTTTTATATTGCTTTTTCTCTCTTCTACTTCTGGGACCCCTATAATGCAAATGTTAGTACACTTACTGCTTTCCCAGAGATTCCTTAAGCTCTCACCATTAAAATTTTTTTCTCTTTTTGTTGTTCTATTTTGATGATTTATACTATTCTGTATACCAGTTCACTTATGCATTCTTCTGAACCACCTAATATGTTGTCCCTGTAGTGCCCTTTCCATTTCAGTTATTGTATTCCTCTATGCTGATTGGTTCTTTTAAAACACTTTCTCTTTATGGAAGTTCTCACTGTGTTCCTCCATCCTTTTCCTGGGTTCATTGAGCATCTTTATGACTGTTGCTTTGACCTCTTTATCAGGTAATTCTTATCCCTGTTTATTAGGCTTCTTTTCTGGGTTTTTATCTTTTTCTTCCATTTAGAATAAATTGTCCTGTCTCCTCATTTTTTTGTTTGCTGGAATGGGGACAGGCTGAGGTGTCCGAGGGCATGCCAGGTCAGTCTGGGGCCACTTTAGTGGGACAGCTATTGCTGCAGTGGGCATGTACTTGGATTTCCTGAGGTGCACTGGGGCCAGAATGGTGGAACTGTTGAAGCTGGAGCATGTGTGAGCTGGAGCTTGCCCAGGGTGCTCTGGGGCCATCACCTTGGTGGGATAGCTAGAGCCAGAGCAGAGTCAGGCTGGTGTGTTGGTGTGGCCTTGGCAGGCTGGCTAGAACATGGCGTCCTTTTTATACTGCTGCCTGTGTGCTGGATTCAAACAGTTTATGTGTGAGCCCTCTTAAGAATTGAGTCTTGGTTTCCTGCAGCCCTCTGGCTCTCCCAGACATGAGTAAGTACTGCTGGTTTTCAAAGCTAATAGTGGGGACTCGTCTTTTCAGTGCTGGTCCCCAGGGCTAGGGTATCTGATGTGGGGCTCAAGCCCCTGGCTCCTTATGGAGTACCTTTGTGTTTGTAATGTCTCTTCCTGATTGTACATATCTGTACCAGGGGTGTGCATCCTAACTAGATTTCATCTTTGCTCCTCCTACCCATCTCAGTGTGGTTTTGTTCTTTAGGTCCTTAATTGTAGAAAAGATGTTCTTCTAGTCTTCAGGTTGTTCTAAGACAGAGTTGTTCTGTATATAGTTGTAGTTTTGGTGTGTCTGTGGGAGTCCATGAGCTTAGGATCTTCCTACTGTGCAATTTTTATTCCCCTCCTACATCTAACTTTCAAAATATTGTATCTTTTTATAGTCTCACCAAAATCTAACAGATTATTTTAACCCTAATCTTGCTTATTAGAATGTAAGTAGTAAAGAACAGGTGTTTTTATTTTGTCCATGGAAATACCCTGAATATTTAGAAGAGTTCTTGGCATATAATAGATACTACATCATTATAAATGGAATGGATGAATAAACATGCAGAATATACCTTGATTAGAACTATTAATCTTGGTAGTTCACTCTGAAACTTAATGTAGCATCAGGATTCCTAATGACTTGTCTCACAACAGCTGCCTTATTTCAGCATTATCTTACTGAATAATCCTGCTTAAGAACTTTCATAACAATCTTTTTGCTAACTTATAACAATTTCATGCTCTGATAAAGCATGTCTCTATTTTTCTGCTCTAAAAGTAGCTGTTCCACTTACCCTTCAGAGACTCTGAATATCTCTCTATTTCAGGAAATTACTGTTTGTATGTTTGTTTTTTTTTTACCAATTAATGCTTGTCTCTGTCATTGGAAAAAGGGTAGAGGTATTCTTACTCCTCCTTGTACACTTTTCTAGCTGCAACTTTAGTTAGTTTTATCTGTACCTAGATATGTGGCTTTACCACCATTAGCTTATTTTATGAATAAAGAACCTGAACAAATGGCTTTAAAAATGCCAATTACTTTCAGGTATAAAGAGCCTGCCTCCCTGACAACAGAACTTAAATGAAAAACTTAAACTGTTATACTGAGTGAAGTAAGTCAGACAATGAAGAAGAAATAACATATGACATCTCTTATATGTGGAATCTAAAAAGAAGTTATACAAATGAACTTATGAAACAAAAAGACACTTTCAGACTTAGAAAATGAACTTATGGTTGCAAAGGGGAAAGGATGTGGGGAAGGGATATTTAGGGAGTTTGGGATCAGCATGTACACAGTGCTTTATTTAAAATGGATAACCAACAAGGATCTACTGTATAGCACAGAGAACTCTGCTCAATGTTATGTGGCAGTCTGGATGGGAGGGGAGTTTGGGGGAGAATGCTCTCTCTCTCTCTCTCACATATATATATATATATATATATCTGAATCCCTTCACTGTTCACCTGAAGCTATCACAACATTGTTAATCAGCTATACCCCAATACAAAATAAAAAGTTTTAAAAAAAATAAACAGAAATGTTTTCCTTTTTATTTTTACAAAGTGAGAGGGTTACCAAAACTAAACTGGAGGTACCTTGGTTATCATAAATAAGGTGAAAAAGGTACTGAGTAGAGGAGAATCCAAATCATGTTGGGGAATAGAAGCAAGATCATTTGATAAATCAATAAATATAGCTCATTTGAATTTTTCAGATAGAAATAAAATTGTTTCTATTTTCTATACTGACATTCAGAAAGTATTTTCCCAGCTTTATTGAGTTATAGTTGACATTTAATATTAAGTTCAATATGTACAATGTAGACACATGGGCATTCCTGGTGGGTCCAAGCTCTGGCAAAAGCAATATACCGTGGTGATCCCTTCTTCACAGTGTGGATTAAACTGGAATTTGAATATCGGTTCCACCATTTGTTAGCATGTGACTATGACAATGAAAAACATTCAACTTCAGTTTTGAGAAATGAAATACTCCCTGCCATATCAGTAAACAAAAGATGTTGCAGTCACCAGTGATTGCAGACACCTACAGCAGTTAGCCAGTGAGTCCTGACAGAAATCAGGAAGAAACAAAGAATACCTGCTATCTAGCAGCCATCAGACAGCAGCCACGGAGGAAATGCGGGATGAGAAAACACAGGATACTGGCCCCAGATAACTGAGCTTACTTAAGCCAGAATCCATGAGAGCCCTCAGTTAGAGATCAAGCCCTGAGCCTTTGGAGTGGGAGCACTGACTCCAAGACCCTAGACTACCAGAGAACTAACCCTTCAGTTCAGTTCAGTCACTCAGTCATGTCCGACTCTTTGTGACACCATGAATCGCAGCACGCCAGGTCTCCCTGTCCATCACCAACTCCCAGAGTTTACTCAAACTCATGTCCATCCAGATGGTGATGTCATCCAACCATCTCATCCTCTGTCGTCCTCTTCTCCTCCTGCCCCCAATCGCTCCCAGCATCAGGGTCTTTTCCAATGAGTCAACTCTTCACATGAGGTGGCCAAAGTACTGAAGTTTCAGCTTCAGCATCAGTCCTTCCAATGAACACCCAGGGCTGATCTCCTTTAGGATGGGCTGGTTGGATCTCCTTGCAGGATCTCCTTGCAAGGGACCCTCAAGAGTCTTCTCCAACACCACAGTTCAAAAGCATCAATTCTTCAGTGCTCAGCTTTCTTCACAGTCCAACTGTCACATCCATACATGGCCACTGGAAAAACCATCCATAGCCTTGACCAGACGGACCTTTGTTGGCAAAGTAATGTCTCTGCTTTTTAATATGCTATCTAGGTTGGTCATAACCTTCTTTCCAAGGAGTAAGCGCCTTTTAATTTCATGGCTGCCGTCACCATCTGCAGTGATTTTGGAGCCCAAAAAGATAAAGTCTGACACTGTTTCCACTGTTTCCCCATCTATTTGCCATGAAGTGATGGGACCAGATGCCATGATCTTAGTTTTCTAAATGTTGAGCTTCAGGCCAACTTTTTCACTCTCCTCTTTCACTTTCATCAAGAGGCTTTTTAGTTCCTCTTCCCTTTCTGCCATAAGGGTGGTATCATCCGCATATCTGAGGTTATTGATATTTCTCCCAGCAACCTTGATTCCAGCTTGTGCTTCTTCCAGACCAGTGTTTCTCATGATGTACTCTGCATATAAATTAAATAAGCAGGGTGACAATATACAGCCTTGACATACTCCTTTTCCTATTTGGAACCAGTCTGTTGTTCCATGTCCAGTTCTAATTGTTGCTTCCGACCTTCATACAGGTTTCTCAAGAGGCAGGTCAGGTGGTCTGGTATTCCCACCTCTTGAAGAATTTTCCACAGTTTATTGTGATCCACACAGTCAAAGGCTTTGGGATAGTCAATAAAGCAAAAATAGATGTTTTTCTGGAACTCTCTTGCTTTTTCAATGATCCAGCAGATGTTGGCAATTTGATCTCTGGCTCCTCTGCCTTTTCTAAAACCAGCTTGAACATCTGGAAGTTCACGGTTCATGTATTGCTGAAGGCTGGCTTGGAGAATTTTGAGCATTACGTTACTAATGTGTGAGATGAGTGCAATTGTGCGGTAGTTTGAGCATTCTTTGGGATTGCCTTTCTTAGGGATTGGAGTGAAAACTGACCTTTTCCAGTCCTGTGGCCACTGCTGAGTTTTCCAGATTTGCTGGCATATTGAGTGCAGCCCTTTCACAGCATCATCTTTCAGGATTTGAAATAGCTCAACTGGAATTCCATCACCTCCACTAGCTTTGTTCGTAGTGATGCTTTCTAAGGCCCACTTGACTTCACATTCCAGGATGTCTGGCTCTAGGTGAGTGATCACACCATCGTGATTATCTGGGTTGTGAACATCTTTTTTGTACAGTTCTTCTGTGTATTCTTGCCACCTCTTAATATCTTCTGCTTCTATTAGGTCCCTACCATTTCTGTCCTTTATCAAACCCATCTTTGCATGAAATGTTCCCTTGGTATCTCTAATTTTCTTGAAGAGATCTCTAGTCTTTCCCATTCTGTTGTTTTCCTCTATTTCTTTGCATTGATTGCTGAGGAAGGCTTTCTTATCTCTCCTTGCTATTCTTTGGAACTCTGCATTCAAATGGGAATATCTTTCCTTTTCTCCTTTGCTTTTTGCTTCTCTTCTTTTCACAGCTATTTGTAAGGCCTTCTCAGACAACCATTTGGCCTTTTTGCATTTCTTTTCCATGGGGATGATCTTGATCCCTGTCTCCTGTACAATGTCATGAACCTCCACCAATAGTTCATCAGGCACTCTGTCTATCAGATCTAGTCCCTTAAACTATTTCTCACTTCCACTGTATAGTCATAAGGGATTTGATTTAGGTCATACCTGAATGGTCTAGTGGTTTTCCTAGAGAACTAACCCTAGGGAGTATCAAATAGTGAGAACTCACACAAAGGAAACCACTTGAATACAAGATCCAGCATCACCCAACCACCAGTAGCACCGTGTGCAGGATGCCTCATCTAAACAGCAAACAAAACAAAAATACAAACCCAGTCATCAGCAGACGGGATTACCACCTCACTCATCCTTGCATATCAGAGGAAAAACAAACAAACAAAAAAACTCAGCACAAATCTCACCCTATAAAAAGCTTACACAAATGACTAGACCAACAATAGGAGGGCAGAAACCAAAAGGAAGAAAGAATTGAACCTTGAAGCCTGGAAAAAGGAGACCTCAAACACATTAAGCTAATAATAATAATAACGAAAAGGAATGAGAGGGCAACAGGCAGGATGGCCAGGGGTCTCCAAACAGAGGAAATAGTCTGCAAGTGTCAGACGTTTTTTGTCTCTCCCTGAAGCGGCAGGAGGAGACAAACTACAAGTATCAGAATTTTTTCCTTCTCCATACAAAATTAAAAGGAGGTTTCTCTATGGAAATGTTTTTCTTAAGCTATGTTAATGAAACTATGTATTTGCTTTGGAATTTGCCTTTCTTCAAAATGGTTCCACCAAAGACTAACTTGGGCTAATAATAGCTCAACAAACCAGTATTCATATCAATTGTTTTATGGCTGGGGGATGACATACCTTGTGCCATCCTATCTCAAAAATGCATATTGTGGGAGAGGGACCTGGTGAAACTCCTTCAGCCTTGAGGTGTCTCTCTTATTTGATTAATAGCTTTCTGCAGACATAAAACAGCTTGCTAAAACTAGCAAGGGGGGATCACTCTCTGTCCCCCTTCTGATGTCTATGACAGAAGCTTTCTCTGTACTTTTTCATACTTTAATAAAACTCTGCTTCACAAAAGCTCTTGAGTCATCAAGCCTGGGCCCTGGTCCCGAAGATAAATCTTCTCCAGAGATCATGAATCTGACACCGTTCACAGTAAGCTATCAGGCAGAGAAATACTACATAAATGAAGGAACAAACTAGAAACACAGGAGTCCAAATAAATGAAGAGGAAATAGGCAAACTACCTGAAAAAGTATTCAGAATAATGATAATAAAGATGATCAAAAACCTTGAAAACAGGATGGAAAAAATGCAAGAATCAAATAACAAAGATCTTGAAGAATTAAAGAATAAACATGCAGAGACAAACAACACAATTACTGAAATTAAAAATACTCTAGAAGGAATTAATAGCAGAATATCTGAAGCAGAAGAACGAATCGGTGAGCTGGAAGAAAAAATGGTTGGAATAACTTCTGAAGAGCAGAATAAAGTAAAAAGAATGAAAAGAACTGAGGATAGTTTCAGAGACCACTGGGACAATATCAAAAGCACCAACATTCGAATTATAGGGGTCCCAGAAAAAGAAGAGGAAAAGAAAGGGTGTGAGAAAATTTTTGAAGAGATTATAATTGAAAATTTCCCCAACATGGGAAAGGAAATAGTCAATCAAGTCCAAGAGGCACAAAGAGCCCCATACAGAAGAAACCCAAGGAGAAACACACCAAGACACATACTAATCAAACTAACAAAGACTAAACACAAAGAAAGAATATTAAAAGCAGCAGGGGAGAAGCAACAAGTAACATACAAGGGAAACCCCATACACTTCACAGCTGATCTTTCAGCAGAAACTCTGCAGGCCAGAAGGGAATGGCAGGACATAGTTAAAGTACTGAAAGGGAAAAATCTACAACCAAGATTACTGTACCTGGCAATGATCATTCAAAATTGATGGAGAAATAAAAAACTTTTCAGACAAGCAAAAGTTAAGAGAATTCAGTACCACTAAACCAGCTTTACAACACATGTTAAAGGAACTTATATAGTCAAGAAATACAAGAGAAGAAAAAGATCTACAAAACAACAAACAAAACCCCAAACAATTAAGAAAATGGCAATAGGAACATATATTTCAATAATTACTTTTAATGTAAATGGATTAAATGCTCCAACCAAAAGACACAGACTGGCAGAATGGATACAAAAACAAGACCTATATATATGCTGTCTACAAGAAATCCACTTCAGACCTAAAGACACATATAGACTGAAAGTAAGAGGATGGAAAAATATATTCCATGCAAATGGGAAGCAAAAGAAAGCTGGAGTAGCAGTCCTCATATCAGATGAAATAGACCTTAAAATAAAAGAGATTACAAGAGATAAGGAAGGACACTACATAATGATTAAGGGATCAATTCAAGAGGAAGACATCACAATTGTAAATATCTATGCACCCAACATAGGAGCACCTCAATACATAAGACAAACACTAACATACATAAAAGGAGAAATTGACAGTAACACGATAATAGTAGGAGGCTTTAACACCCCACTCACACCAATGGACAGACCACCAAAACAGAAAATTAATAAGGAAACACAAGTCTTAAATGATATATTATATGAGATGGATCTCATTGATATCTTCAGGACATTCCACCCAAATGCAGAAGAATACACCTTATTCTCAAATGCACATGGAACATTCTCCATGATAGACTACATCTTGGGTCACAAATCAAACCTCAGTAAATTTAAGAAAATTGAAATCATATCAAGCATCTTCTCTGACCACAATGCTATGAGACTAGATATCAATCACAAGAAAAAGCTGTAAAATCACAGACACATGGAGATTAAACAATACATTTCTAAATAACCAACAGATTACAAAGAAATAAAAGGGGAAATCAAAACATTCCTAGAAACAAATGCAACAACTCAAAACCTCTGGGATGCAGCAAAAGCAGTTCTAAGAGGGAAGTTTATAGCAATACAATCCTACCTCAGGAAACGAGAAAAAACATCCTATAGACAACCTAACTTTATACCTAAAACAACTGGAAAAAGAAGAAGAAAAAACCCCAAAATTACTAAAAGGAAAGAAATCATAAAGATCAGAGCAGAAAGAATTGAAAAAGAAATTAAATAAACAATAGCAAAGATTAATAAAACTAAAAGCTGATTCTTTGAAAAGATAAAAGAAAGTGACAAACTTTTAGCCAGACTCATCAAGAAAAAAGAGAGAAGAACCAAATCAACAAAATTAGAAATGAAAAAGGAGAGGTTACAACAGATAATGCAGAAAAAGAAAGGATTATAAGAGACTACTATGAACAATTATATGTCAATAAAATGGATAACCTGGAAGAAATGGACAGATTCTTAGAAAAGTTCAATCTTCCAAGACTGAACCAGGAAGAAATAGAAATTATGAACAACTCAATTATAAGCACTGAAATGGAAGCTGTGATCAAAAATCAAAAGCCCAGGATGAGATGACTTCACAGGAGAATTCTATCAAACATTTGGAGAAGAGCTAGTGCCTATCCTTCTAAAACTCTTTCCAAAAATTGCAGAGGAAAGAACACTTCCAAACTCATTCTCTGAGGTCACCATCACCCTGATACCAAAACCAGATAAAGACAACACGAAAGAAGAAAACTAAGGCCAATATCACTGGTGAACATAGATGTTAAAATCCTCAACCAAACTTTGGCAAACAGAATTCAGCAACACATCAAAAAGCTCATACACCATAATCAAGTTGGGTTTATTCGAGGGATGCAAAGATTCTTCAATATACACAAATGAATCAATGTGATACACCATATTAACAAACTGAAAGATAAAAACCACATGATAATCTCAATAATGCAGAAAAAGCCTTTGACAAAATTCAGCACCCATTTATGATTAAAGCTCTTTAAAAAATGGGTACAGAAGGAACCTAGCTCAACATAGTAAAGGCCATACATGATAAGCCTACAGCAAACATTATTCTCAACGGTGAACAACTGAAAGCATTTCCCCTAAGATCAGGAACAAGAGAAGGGTGTCCACTTTCACCACTATTATTCAACATAGTTCTGGAAGTCCTAGTTACAGCAATCAGAGAAGAAAAAGAAATAAAAGTAATCCAGATTGGAAAAGAAGTAAAGCTCTCACTGTTTGCAGATGACATGATACTGTACATAGAAAACCCTAAAGATAGTATCAGAAAATTGCTAGAGCTAATCAGTGAATTTAGCAAAGTTGCAGAATACAAAATCAATACACAGAAATCACTTGCATTCCTATATACTAAAAATAAAAAAATCAGTAAAAGAAATTAAGGAATCAATCCCACTCACCATTGCAACAAAAACAATAAAATATCGAGGAATAAACCTACCTAAGGAGACAAAAGAACTGTATATGGAAAATTATAAACACTCATGAAAGAAATCAAAGATGACATAAACAGATGGAGAGATATTCCATGTTCCTGGGTAGGAAGAATCAGTATTGTGAAAATGACTATCCTACCAAATGCAATCTACAGATTCAATGTGATCCGTATCAAATTACCAATGGCATTTTTCACAGAATTAGAACAAAAAATTTCACAATACATATGGAAACACAAAAGACCCCGAATAGCCAAGGCAGTCTTGAGAAAAAAGGATGGAGCCGGAGGAATCAACCTTCCTGACCTCAGACTACACTACAAAGCTACAGTCATCAAGACAGTATTTTACTGGCACAAAAACAGAAATATAGACCAATGGAACAAGATAGAAAGCCCAGAAATAAACCCCATATACCTATGGGTACCTTACTTTTAACAAAGGATGCAAGAATATACAATGGGGCAAAGACAACCTCCTCAAGAAATGGTGCCGGGCAAACTGGACAGCTCCATGTGAAAGAATGAAATTAGAATACTTCCTAACACCATACACAAAGATAAACTCAAAATGGATTAAAGACCTACATATAAGACCAGAAGGGATTCCCTGGTGGCTCAGACAGTAAAGCGTCTGCCCACAATGTGGGAGACCCGGGTTTGATCCCTGGGTTGGGAAGATCCCCCGGAGAAGGAAATGGCAACCCACTCCAGTACTCTTGCCTAGAAAATTCAATGGATGGAGGAGCCTGGTGGGCTACAGTCCATGGGGTCACAAAGAGTCAGACACAACTGAGCGACTTCACTTCACTTAAGACCAGAAACCATAAAACTCTTAGAGGAAAACATAGGCAGAACACTGGGTGACATACATAAATCAAAGCAAGACCCTCAATGACCCACCTTCTAGAGTAATGGAAATAAAAACAAAATAAACAAGTGGGACTTGATTAAACTTAAAAGCTTTTTCACAGCAAAGGAAACTATAAGCAAGGTGAAAAGACAACCCTCCGAATGGGAGAAAATAATGGCAAAGGAAACAACTGACAAAGGATTAGTATCCAAAATATACAAGTAGCTCGTACAACTCAATACCAGAAAAACTAACAACACAATCAAAAAGTGGGAAAAAGACCTAAACAGATATTTCTCCAAAGAAGGCATACAGATGGCTAATAAACACATGAAAACATGCTCAACATCATTCATTATCAGAGAAATGAAAATCAAAGTTATAATTAGATATCAACTCACACCAGTCAGATGGCCATCAAGTCTACAAGCAATAAATCCTGGAGAGGGTGAGGAGAAAAGGGGACATTCTTGCACTGTTGATACAGCAAACTATGTAAATTGATACAGCCACTATGGAAGGCGGTATGGAGATTTGTTAAAAAACTAGGAAAAGGGGGAGATCCTAAGATGGAGGAGGAATAGGACAGGGAGACCACTTTCTCCCCCACAAATTTATCAAAAGATCATTTGAATGCTGAGCAAATTCCACAAAACAAATTCTGAACACTGGTGGAAGAAACTAGACACCCAGAAAGGCAGTCCATTGTCTTCTAAAGGAGGCAGGAGAAAATATAAAAGATAAAAAGAGAGACAAAAAAGTTAGGGATGGAGACCTGTCCCAGGGAGGGAGTCGAGAAGGAGGAGAAGTTTCCAAACACCAGGAAACCCTGTCACAGCGGGTCTGTGGGGAGTTTGGGAATCTCAGAGGGAAACATAACCAGGAGGGAAAAAAAAACAAAAAACAAAAAACTGCAGATTACGCGCCTAACCACAATTCCCAGACGCTCTCATCCACCACCAGCAAGTGGGGGCTGAACAGGGAGGGGCAGGCTGCATTGCTTAGTGTAAGGACCGGGCCTGAATGCCCTGAGGACAATCTGAGGGAGTTAACGTGAGCTAGCAACCCAAACTGTAGGATAGCGAGAGAGAGAGAGAGAGAGAGAGAGAGAGAGAGAGAGAGAGAGAGAGAGAGAGAGAGAGAGAGAGAGAGAACTTTCCAGTGAAAAGATCTAACCTAAGGCACTGCTGGGCCCACTCACAGAACAAAGGACTGAGCAAATACCAGAGGAGAGCTAGCCAGCTGTGGACCGGCCCATCCCCTGCCGGAGGCAGAGAGGCAGGTGGGCGACAGCCAGAGCCAAAAGGCGAGGGGCCATCTCGGCCCCAGAGACGGCATCCTCTACCAAACTGCAAGCAGGCTCCCAGTTGCTAACCAAGTCCTCCTGGGACCCTGGATGGTTGACATCCACCAGGAGGGCCGCAGCCAGAGATCAGTTCCCCAGAGGAGACACATGGCACACCTGAGATGGCGCTCCCGCTGTGCACCCAGGAAACCGAGTGGCTGGGACCCGGGAGGTGATAAGATGCACCATACACATGGGACAGTGCACTTGCCAAGCACCTGGTCGCCTGAGCTGCTCAGACCTGGAAAGGGCACGCAACCCAGGGCCCGCTTTAGACAGTTTCGCTGCAGAGCAACCTGGAGTCTGAGCAGTGTAGACCGGGAAAGCACACATGCCGTGAGCGGGGGCAAACCCAGTCTGGCCGAGACACTGCGAGCACTCCCCACACACGCCAGTGATATTTGTTTGCAGTGTTCCTCCCTCCCCACAGCACGACTGAACAAGTGAACTTAAATAAGTGACCACCTTCGCCCCGTTATGTCAGAGTGGAAATTAGACACTGAAGAGACTTGCAAACAGAGGAAGCCAAAATAAACAAAGAAGAGGGAACCGCTTTGGAAGTGACAGGGGCAATAGATTAAGACCCTAGAGTTAGCACCGACTACATTGGAAGGGGCCTATAGACCTTGAGAAGAAGTATAAGCTGGAACAAGGAACTATCTGAAACTGAACTGACCCAACACTGCCCTCAACAGCTCCAGAGAAATTCCTAGATATATTTTACTACTATCATTTTTAAATTACTTTTTTTAATTTTTAAGTTCTTTATTACTCCTTCAATTTTCATTTTTATAACCTAATCTTACCTTGCAAGAAAAGACCCTATTTTTAAAGCAAATTTCATATATATTTTTATAATTTTTGTGATTTTGTTTTGTTTTTTTAATATTGTATTTCTGAGAGTCTAACCTCCACTCTAGATTTTAATCTTTGCTTTTTGGTATTTGTTATAAATTTTGTACCTTTGAGAATCCAATCTTCAGTACCCATTCTTGCTTAGGAGTGTGATTATCGGCTTGATTGCCCTCTCCCCCTTTTGACTCTCCTTTTTCTCCCCCAGGTCACCTCTATCTCCTCCCTCCCCCTTCTCTTCTCTACCCAACTCCATGAATCTCTTTGGGTGTTCTGGGCTGTGGAGAACACTTAGGGAACTGATTAGTAGGCTAGATCTGTATCTCTCCTTTTGACTCCCTCTTTTCACCTCCTGGTCACCTCTATCTATCTCCTCCCTCTTCTCTTCTCTATATGGGGTCAGTTCAGTTTCAGGAATACTTAGGACTGCCGCTATTAGGCAGCTTTAACTTACAAGAGATGTAAAGCAAAGCTGCAAAAAAGGAAAATTTGCAATTATTAATCACCTAGTTTATGTCAGGAATTGCAATAGGCAGTTTACATGTGTTATTTCAAAGAATATACTATCCCCTTGGGGCCTCACTTTTAAATTCTTTTCAGTTATTTATGCCTCAGTGTGAATGAGAAAATATTTTGATGGGAGAAGTGTGGAAACCAGAGCACAGAGGAAGAGAACAAACGTGAGGGAAGGGAAGAAGAGAGATCAGTTGGGTAGGAAGGAGTCAGTTACATTATTTTGCCAAAGGCCACAACTGATCTATTACTTTAAAAATGTGAATGAACTCAGGAGCACATTTGAAATATACAATGGTTAATATTGAAGGCAAACGTCACATTAAAATAAAAATCAAACTTAAAAATAAATACCAGAATTTTCTTACATTAGATGACATCTTGGAAATAAGTGAGGGTTTATTGTTTATTTTATGAGAGTATTGATCTTCTTGCTTGATTTTAGTTATTATCATTATCTTAATAAGGGAGTTCATGTTTATATTATGATTAAAATCTTCCTTTGCAATTATTTTAATGTAGTGTGGTAGTTTATAAAGAAATTTGACATTAAGAATATTGATGTTTCACATTCTACCTTCATCATCTATGGAAGGGTTTATGCTATTAAAAATCCTAATTGATTTTTACTTTTGAAGTCTTAACCCTACATTACTGTCTGATTGCATGCCAAGAAAGGGAAGCTTGACATCAAATATATATTCTTATACTATAATAAAGTATATCTAGAGGAAATAATTTTGAAAGTATAAAGATATATTTAAAATATTTTTACTGAAGTTTAATTTTTTGAAAGAAAGATAACACTCAAAGATTATGCAAAACTTTCCAAGTAGTCAAATATGATTTATTAAGTAAGCTGGTGTGATACATCATTAACAAAATTGATGACTCCTCAAATTTGTATTAATACTAACTTAGACAGTGAGTGATAATTACATATGCTTGGAAAAATATCATATTTGCATTCAAATTTACCTGAAGAGGATGAACATTTAATAAATATTGTGATAGCCAGCCTTAAAAATGATCCCTAATGATGATCACTGCTTCCTGGCATTATATCAGGTTTAGACTTCATGATCAATAGCTTATGGCAGGAGTGATGTTAAGTCACTTCTGAGACTGAGTTATACAAAACCATGGCTTCTATCTGTTGTGTTCTATTTGTTTCTCTATATCTTGGATCACATGCTCTGGGGAAAGCCATGTCACTGCAGGCCTATGAAGATGCCCTCATGACAGATAATTGATGCTTCCTGCCCACAGTTATGGAAGTGTGAGGCTAAGTGGATACTTTAGCCTGTTTAGAGCTTATATTCCTAGTCATAGTTTCAGTTCAGTTCAGTTCAGTCGTTCAGTCGTGTCTGACTCTTTGCGACTGCATGAGCTGCAGCATGCCAGGCCTCCCTGTCCAACACCAACTCCTGGAGCCCACCCACACTCATGTCCATTGAGTCAGTGATGCCATCCAACCACCTCATCCTCTGTTGGCTCCTTCTCCTCCTGACCTCAATCTTTCCCAGCATCAGGGTCTTTTCCAATGAGTCAGCTCTTCGCATCAGGTGGACAAAGTATTGGAGTTTCAGCTTCAACATCAGACCTTCCAATGAACACCCAGGACTGATGTCCTTTAGGATTGACTGGTTGGATCTCCTTGCAGTCCAAGGGACTCTCAAGAGTCTTCTCCAACACAGCAGTGTTCAAAAGCATCAATTCTTCAGCACTCAGCTTTCTTAATAGTCCAACTCTCATATCCATACATGACTACTGGAAAAACTATAGCCTTGACTAGATGGATCTTTGTTGGCAAAGTAATGTCTTTGCTTTTTAATATGCTGTCTAGGTTGGTCATAACTTTCCTTCCAAGGAGTAAGCGTCTTTTAATTTCATGACTGCAATCACCATCTGCAGTGATTTTGGAGCCCCCCAAAATAAAGTCTCTCACTGTTTCCACTGTTTCCCCATCTATTTGCCATGAAGTGATGGGACCAGATGCTATGATCTTAGTTTTCTCAATATTGAGCTTTAAGATAACTTTTCACTCTCTTCTTTCACTTTCATCAAAGGCTTCTTAGTTCCTCTTCACTTTCTGCCATAAGGGTAGTGTCATCTGCATATCTGAGGTTATTGATATTTCTCCCAGTAATCTTGATTCCAACTTGTGCTTCCTCCAGCCCAGTGTTTCTCATGATGTACTCTGCATATAAATTAAATAAGCAGGGTGACAATATACAGCCTTGACGTACTCCTTTTCCTATTTGGAACCAGTCTGTTGTTCCATGTCCAGTTCTAACAGTTGCTTCCTGAGCTGCATATAGGTTTTCCAAGAGTCAGGTCAGGTGGTCTGGTATTCCCATCTCTTGAAGAATTTTCCACAGTTTATTGTGATGCACACAGTCAAAGGCTTTGGCATAGTCAATAAAGCAGAAATAGATGTTTTTCTGGAACTCTCTTGCTTTTTCAATGATCCATCGAACGTTGGCAATTTGATCTCTGGTTCCTCTGCCTTTTCTAAAACCAGGTTGAACATCTGGAATTTCACAGTTCATGTATTGCTGAAGCCTTAGGTGACACTTTATGGGAAACCCTGAGCCAGAACCACCTTGCTACATTGATCCCAGTTTCCTGATTCCCAAAAACTGTTGTTTGTTGTTTAAGTTGCTAAATTTTAGAGTAATTTGTTATGCAGCAATAGATGATTAATACAGATGATGGATTCATATATTTCAAAGAGTTCTCTAGAAAAGGAAGAAAGCATTTGACACATATTTGAACACATGACATTTGTATTTTATATTTTACCACTCTATCAGGGAAACCTTTTATGTTGGTGACTAACACACAAACACAAAGTAATAATAGCACCTGCCATTTATTTCTTGTGTTCAGACACTTAGTCATGTCCAACTCTTTTGTGACCATGGACTATAGACTGCCAGGCCTCTCTGTCTATGGGATTCTCAAGGCAAGAATACTCTAGTGGGTTGCCATGTCCTCCTCCAGGGTGTTCTCCTGGCCTAGGGATTGAATCTACATCTCCTGTGTCTCCTGTTGCAGGCAGATTCTTTACCCACTGAGCCACCTGGGAAGCCTCATTTATTTCTTACTATATGTCAAACAGTATACTAAGCATTTACAGACATTATCTCACTTAATTATAACAATCTTATAATACATTACCATCTTCAATTTATTGATAAAGAAACTCTGACTAAGAGACTTTAAGCAATTTGTCAGTAGTCATATGCCTGAGTGGTACTGCTGGAACTCAAAACCAGCTCTATTTGATTCCAAATTGTGATCCTAACAAATGTATGAAGGAAGATGACTGTGTTGGGTGGCTACAGTATTATTGGGAAAGATCATCCTGTACCCGAAATCCTTACCTAATAATCCACTCTGGTGCTTTTGAAGCTTGTTTTTACTAAGACCCCCCCCCGCCCCCCAGTGAAATATAGTTTACATCATGTCTAACACACACACACATACACGCACACACACATGAAATAAACACTTGACAAAATAATATCCTTATGTAGTCTGATATGTTCTAGTCTAGTCTGTTTTTAATTATAGCATTGCTGGTCACAATTTCCTAAATATGCTTTCATTTTGAAAAACTCATTTGTTGCTGATGCTTGGAAACTTTCCTTCAGGTATAAAATTCTTATGTTTGAGCATTGCTTTTTGTAAAAGTGCAAATATGACACAAGCCTGCATAAAGGCTACCCGTGTATTACAAGTTAAATTCATTCATTTGTTCATTAGAAAAGTAAGTACACTTGCTGCTGCAATGTGGAAGCATTTTTAAAATGTAAATACCTTGAGGCTAAAATGCTTTTAATGTAAAGCCTTAAAATGAGGTCTCTATTCTCTAGTTCATCACAGGCTCCACAAAACCTATTGCTTAGCATGTATACATTTCCCACACTTCTATGATCACTTACATACCTGAAAGAACTTTGCCTTGTAGCATCTGTGATCTTCTTTTGGAGCAGTGGTTATTAAAGTGGACAGTACTGTTACTAGGCGATGTTTTAGAAGTGGAGGGGATGGCATTTTCTTTTGGTTGTCACAATGACTGGGAATGGTATTGGCATTTAGTGGGAGGAGTCCGGGAATACTAGATGCCCTGAAATACGTGGGACAAGCCCACAGAGTGAAAATTTTCTCTATATCCCATATGGCTTTATTTTTTTTAAGTTTTGGCATTTAGGAAATCCAAGTATAGTTGATTTACAATATTATGTTAGTGTCAGATGTACAGCATAGTGATTCAATATTTTTATAGATTATACTCTGCTTAAAGTTATTATAAAACATTGGTTACATTCTCTTAATTCCCTAACCCTATTCTGTCCCTCCTTCCTTTCCTCTCCCCTCTGGTAATCACTAGTTTGTTCTCTATATCTATCCGTCTGTTTCTGTTTTGTTATATTCATTCATTTGTTTTATTTCTTACATTCCACATGTGAGTGATAACATGCATTATTTGTCTTTCTCTGACTTATCTCACTAAGCATAATACCTTCTATGTCCATCCATGTTGTTACAAATGAAAAATTTCATTATTTTTATGGCTGAGTAATTATTCCTCTTTTCAATTTAGTGTTTTTCTTTTCTTCAGATGTATATCCAGGAGTGAGGTTGCTAGATTATATGATAGTTCTATTTTTAGGTTTTTTAAGAAACCTCTCCACTGTTTTTCGCAGTGGCTACACCAATTTACATTCCCACCAACAGTGTATGAGGTTTCCTTTTTCTCCACATTCTTATCAACATTTGTTACCTGTATTCTTTTTGATGATAGTCTCACAGGTATGAGGTGATATCTCATTGTGATTTTACTTTGTATTTCTCTGATGTTTAGTGATGTCAAGCATCTTTTCATGTGCCTATTTCCCACCTCAGCGTCTTCTTTGGAGAAATGTCTAATCAGGTCTTCTGCCCATTTTTTAATTAGGTTGTTCATTTGTAAATGTTGAGTTATAGGAGCTATTTATATATTTTGGATATTAACCCCTTATTGTTCATTTCATTTACAAATATTTTCTCCCACTAAGTAGGTTGTATTTTTGTTTTGTTGATATTTTACTTTGCTGTAAAAACCTTTAAATTTAATTAGGTTCCTTTTGCTTATTTTTGCTTTTGCTTCCTTTGTCTTAGGAAATAGATCCAAAAAATATTATGACAGTTTGTGTCAGAGTGTTCTGCCTATATTTTCTTCTAGAAGTTTTATGGTTTCACATCTTACATTAAGATCTTTAATCCATTTTGAGTCTCTTTTAGTATTTGGATTAAGAAAATGTTCTAATTTAATTTTTTATGTTTAGCTGTCCAGTTTTCCCAGCCCCACTTATTTAGAGGCTGTCTTTCCTCCATTTGTCTTTTCTCCATTTTCTCTCTTTGTCCCATTTGTCCTAGACTAATTAACCATATGTGTGGGGGGATTACTTCTAGGCTCTCTATTCTGTTCCATTGGTCTAAGTGTCTTGTTTTCGTGGCAGTACCATACTGTTTTGATTACTGTAGCTTTGTAGCATAGTGTGAAGTCAGGGAAGTGTGATACCTCTAGTTTTGTTCTTTTTTGTCAAGATTACTCTGGCTACTCAGGGTCTTTTGTGGTTCCCCATATAACTTTTAAATGCCTCTCTCAGAAATTTATGTAGGTAAAAACATAAAATTATTTTGGATATAACTCCATATTTTATATAAAAGCAGATTACTTTTGTATAGTTTCAATAGCTGCTGACTTTTCTAAAAATGCAACTACTGTATAAATCAAGGGAAGGTCTTACTTTATTTTGCTTAGTATTTCACATAGAGTTGTTTACTATTTTCAAAAATCATGACATCAGTGCCAGTGCCTACTTGTGGTATTCGAATTGTCAATACCATGGTCCTATATTAATCTACATTTGTAGTTGACACATATATGGTGATTTTGTCACATTCATGGTAATCCTATGGATATATTTCTACAGCCCTTAATTTCTTAATTTTTATATAATTTTAAAGTTTACACTCCATTTACAGTTATTTTAAAATATGGGCTATATTCCACGTGCTGTACAATACCTCCTCGTAACCTATCTTACACCCTATAGTTTGTACGTCTCACTCCCCTACCCCTATATTGCCCCTCCCCTTTCTCTTCCCACTGGTAATCATTAGTTTGTTCTCTATATCTCTGAATCTGCTTCCTTTATGTTATATTCACTAGTTTGTTGAGTTTTTTAGACTCCATATATAAGTGATATCATACAGTATTTATCTTTCTCTGTCTGACTTATTTCACTTAGCATAGTGCCCTCCAAGTCCATCCATGTTGTTGCAAATTATAGCCCTTATTTTGAAATGTCAAATATAAATAAAAAGTAGTGAAAATATCCAGTTCAATGTTGTCTTGTTTATCTAAAATCAAAACTTTTTCATTTTAAGTCGGTATAAGTATCTGACTATTCCACTATGTCTTCCAGTATATTCATGCCCAAACATTTACATACTGAAATATGTAATATGTTATATTTATGTATTACCATATTATGAAGCCATTTCTTGGTATTTCTGTTTTGTGTTTTAATTAAACTATCACATTTTTATTTTATGTGTAGATGAGTTCTCTTATTTATGGTTTTCAGAAAAAGGATATTGCAAAATATTTAAGACAAAGCAGCATTGGTCTGATAGAAGTAAGGACCATTGCTCTATACCTATTCAAGTGTTGCTTGAGCAGATATTTAAATATACTGGTTTTTAGATACAACCAAGGCCTACTGAATTAGAACCTATGGGGAACATAAGTTCAGGAATCAATCTTTTAATAAGCTCCTGGGATGATTCTGATGCTTTGTAGAATAAGTTGATGAACTGGCATTTGGAAAACATTGGTTTTAATGTCATCATCATCTGCCTTTATATTCTTGTGATCTTAGTCCTATTGCTATCTCTTCTTAGGGAATAAATTATTCCTTTCATCTTTTATTTTGAATATGTCTCTCCTCTGATTCCTTTATCTCTGTCTACACCTGTGCTTAAAGAGTCAGTGGCTTAAAAAAGTTCTTATTTGACCTCATTTTCCTCCTAAAACTGAACTTTATCATTTATGTTTTCTTCCCGAATGAATGGTTGAAAGAGTTGTGTAATGATTTATCTCCACTAATATTTCTTTGTTCTCAACAACTTGTAATGTCTTCTGCCCTCAGCACTGTAATGAAACTACTCTTTCAAACTCTTCTGACAATACAGTGACACCTTCACAGTTCTCATCCTGCTCAGTTCCTTTGCAGCATTATACACTTTTGAATATCTTTTCCTGATGGAAAATTTTCTTTTCCTTGAAAGTAAACAGTAAGCTCTCCTGATTCTCCTTTACCCTTCTGATAAACATGGATAAAGTTTCCTTGCCTTAAACATGTTTTTCTATCTGCTCATTACAGATCTTTTCAAAGATCAGTCCCCAGATCAACTTTTTGTATAAGTATACATTCCCCAAATTGTGTCAGTAGCCATTTTTTAAGGATTCAGGCCTGTATTTTCATTTATCTTCTAGGCATTTATTTATACACAATATATCCTGATATCTCAGTTTTATGCCTCTGAAACTGAACTAATCTTTTCTCATATACTAGCCACAGTTGTTTTCCTAGGTAGTTAATATCACCATCAAATTACTCAGACTTGAAACCTCAGTCAACTTTTTTCTTATCCTTCATATATAATCAGTTATGAACTTTTACTGGTTCTTCTTCTGCAAAATCTGCTATAAATCTTTAAATTCATACTGCATCTATCATCATTTCAAGTCTTGTTACCTTCCACTTTGACTCTGGCCTCCTAACTGGTCTCCTTTTTACTAAGCTCTCTTCTTTCTAGATTAACATCTCTGCAGTTAACCAATTAACCTCTGGAGCTAGGCTGTCAGTGTTTGACTTTATCACTTACTACATGACCTTGAACAAGTTCCTTAGTCTCTCTCTGTGCTTTAATTTCTCCATCTATAAAATAGAGCTTCAAGAGTATTTACCACATAAGATTGTTTTGATGAGGAAAGCAAATGTTATATGTATAGTGCTTCCAAAGGTGCATGAAACAGGGTAAGCACTCAACATCTGTGAACTATTAACTCTTTGGCTTACTAGCATTTTTACCCAGGTTTGTTTTCTCATTCAGAGTTTCCTTGAGTTCTCTACTCTTAGAAGTCTTTGCAATTCTAAGTAGCCTCAATTATATATTGAGGCTCATTTGATTTGATCTTTTACATAAATTAAGCATGAGAGAATGGATTTCCTTTCACTTTGCTTGCTTTGGAGTATTTTGATAAACTATATCATAATAGTAATTATTCTCTGTCCAGGTCAGAACAGATTAAATATTCCTATCTTATACTATTATTTTCATTTATTGGATCACTTATATCTCATCTGTGAAATTTGACTGATTAATGTGACCTCACATTTCTGAGTAAGGAACAGAGTACTTCATGAAGTCAGTTACTATTTCTTTGATGTATACACTCAGTTATGCCTTAGGTGCAATTTTTATTGAAGTATAGTTGATTTACAATGTTTTGTTAGTTTCAGGTATACAGCAAAATGCTTCAGGTATATGTATGTATGTGTGTATAAATATATATATATTTTTTGCTTTCTTTTCCATTATAATTTATTACAATATATTGAATAGAGTTCCCCGTGCTATAAGTAGGTCCTTGTTTATTTTATATGTAGCAGTGTGTATCTGTTAATATAACTTACATCACTTAATATGATAATCTCTATGCTCATCCATGTTGCTGCAAATGGCATTAATTCATTTCTTATGGTTGAGTAATATCCCATTGTGATATACACACACACACATACACACCTTATTTTCTTTATCCATTCATTTGTTGATGGACATTTAGGTAGCTTCCATGTCCTGACTATTGTAAATTTTGTTGCAATGAACATTCAGTTCATTGTATCTTTTCAAGTTAGAGTTAGATGCTATATTTTTTTCTATCAACTAATGAAATTTCTTCATGGAAGGTGAAGGAAAAAATCTAACTCTAATTCACAGCTGTGATAATAACTTTGAGAATGATATTCCTTGAAATAGTCCTTTATTTGGTAGACAAAGGACATCTTTTGGAGGGAGGTGATATTTACATAAGCTTTTTACAATATGCTTCTCTTCTACATTTCTTTCTTTGACCATTTTATATGTACTTTATACAGTACATGTTGAATGTTTGAAGATAAGCCAATCTCTTTTCTCTGATTAGATTTGACTTTTATAATCAGAGTGATAGATTCCCACTGCTACCCTCACTTATTCTAAACAAACTATGTGAGATTTGAGTGGATAGGTGTTGGATAAGATTTCAGAGAGCTCATGCACAATACAACTAACCCCAGGAAATCAAACTTGGCCAAGGGCAAGAGAATGTAATGCATTTGCCATGTTGCCTTTCACAGCATTAAGAACAAGACTGCAGATCTGAAATTGAGTCCCTTATACTAAGCCCCATGTCATCAAACCTAGACTTAATTATGGTTTTGGCTCTCCCAGAAATGGAACCTTAAACCAGTGAATTAAGAATCTCCTGATTAGCACTAGTAGTTAGGTCATCTGCCTGATAGATCCCTACCATCCCCTAAATGAATGTAACCTTAAAATAACCAACCCACATTTTTGCCAACTGCACCTTGCTTGTTCTTGCTCCCCTCAACCTATAATTTTTTTTTCATTTTGTGTAGATTCTTGGAGTTCCTTTCTATCTGTTAGATTGGATGTTGCTCAATTCCTGAATCACTGAATAAATCCAAAAAGGTCTTTAAATTTTACTCAGTTAAATGTTGCTATTTAACAACAGTTGTAAGAGTGTTTTCACAAACAGTCAACAAGCTGGTAGAAAAAACTGCAGAGTCAAGGAGAGAACTGGAAGGCAAAAGGGTAGGGGAGAAATCAACAGGTTGAGAAGTTAGCAAGGGTATGTTGGAGAAGAAATTTCTAAGCCTCCTCATCTGTCTCCTGAAAGTTTTCCTGTGGCCTTGTCTACCCCATTCAAGAGTGTGATCAAAGTTTGGGTGTAGGCTACTTTCTTTTTTTTTTTTCTTATTTATTTTTATTTGTTGGAGGCTAATTACTTTACAATATTGTAGTGGTTTGCCATACATTGACATGAGTCAGCCATGGATTTACATGTGTTCCCCATCCCGATCCCCCCTCCCGCCTCCCTCCCCATCCCATCCCTCTGGGTCTTCACAGTGCACCAGCCCTGAGCACTTGTCTCATGCATCCAACCTGAGCTGGCGATCTGTTTCACCCTTGATAGTATACTTGTTTCAATGCTATTCTCTCAGAACATCCCACCCTCGCCTTCTCCCATAGAGTCCAAAAGTCTGTCTGTACATCTGTGTCTCTTTTTCTGTTTTGCATATAGGGTTATCGTTGCCATCTTTTTAAATTCCATATATATGCGTTAGTATACTGTATTTGTCTTTATCTTTCTGGCTTACTTCAATCTGTATAATGGGCTCCAGTTTCATCCGTCTCATTAGAACTGATTCAAATGAATTCTTTTTAATGGCTGAGTAATATTCCATTGTGAATATGTACCACAGCTTTCTTATCCATTCGTCTGCTGATGGGCGTCTAGGTTGCTTCCATGTCCTGGCTATTATAAACAGTGCTGCGATGAACATTGGGGTGCACGTGTTTCTTTCAGATCTGGTTTCCTCAGTGTGTATGCCCAGGAGTGGGATTGCTGGGTCATATGGCAGTTGTATTTCCAGTTTTTTAAGGAATCTTCACACTGTTCTCCATAGTGGCTATACCAGTTTGCATTCCCACCAACAGTGTAAGAGGGTTCCCTTTTCCCCACACCCTCCCCAGCATTTATTGCTTGTAGACTTTTGGATAGCAGCCCATTCTGAGAGGCGTGAGATGGTACCTCATTGTGGTTTTGATTTGCGTTTCTCTGATAATGAGTGATGTTGAGCATCTTTTCATGTGTTTGTTAGCCATCTGTATGTCTTCTTTGGAGAAATGCCTGTTTAGTTCTTTGGCCCATTTATTGATTGGGTCATTTATTTTTCTGGAATTGAGCTGCAGGAGTTGCTTGTATATTTTTGAGATTAATCCTTTGTCTGTTTCTTCATTTGCTGTTATTTTTTCCCATTCTGAAGGCTGTCTTTTCACCTTGCTTATAGTTTCCTTTGTTATGCAAAAACTTTTAAGTTTCATTAGGTCCCATTTGTTTATTTTTCTTTTATTTCCAATATTCTGGGAGGTGGGTCATAGAGGATCTTGCTGATTTATGTCGGAGAGTGTTTTTTGTTCTCTCTTGGAGTTTTATAGTTTCTGGTCTTACATTTAGATCTTAAATCCATTTGAGTTTTATTTTTGATTTTGTGTAGGGTGTTGTAAAGTGTTCTAGTTCATCTTTTACAAGTGTTGACCAGTTTTCCCAGCACCACTTGTTAAAAGGTTGTCTTTTTTCTATTGTATATCCTTGCCTCCTTTGTCGAATAAGGGTGTCCATAGGTTACGTGGATCTTATCTCTGAGCTTTCTATTCTGTTCCACTGATCTTATATTTCTGTCTTTGTGCCAGTACCATACTGTCTTCGATGACTATGGCTTTGTAGTAAGCCAGTCTCAGCAGGCAGGTTGATTCCTCCAGTTCCGTTCTTCTTCTTTTCAGATTGCTTTGGCTATTTTTTTTTATTCCATACAAAATTTGTGAAATTATTTGTTACTAGTCTGTGAAAGAATACCATTGGTAGCTTGATAGGGATTGCATTGAATCTATAGATTGCTTTGTAGTATAGTCATTTCACAATATTGATTCTTCCAATCCATGAACACGTAATTTCTCCATCTGTTTGTGTCCTTCTTTGATTTCTTCATCAGTTTTTATAGTTTTCTATGTATAGGTCTTTTGTTTCTTTAGGTAGATATACTCCTAAGTATTTTATTCTTTTTGTTGCAATGGTGAATGGTATTGTTTCCTTAATTTCTCTTTCTGTTTTCTCATTGTTAGTGTTTCGGAATGCAAGGGATTTCTGTGTGCTAATTTTATATCCTGCAACTTTACTATATTCATTGATTAGCTCTAGTAATTTTCTGGTGGAATCTTTAGGGTTTTCTATGTAGAGGATCATGTTTTCTGCAAACAGTGAGAGTTTCACTTCTTTTGTTATCTGTATTCCTTTTATTTCTTTTTCTGCTCTGATTGCTGTGACCAAAACTTCCGAAACTATGTTGAATAGTAGTGGTGAGAGTGGGCACCCTTGTCTTGTTCCTGACTTTAGGGGAAATGCTTTCAATTTTTCACCATTGAGGATACTGTATACTGTGGGTTTGTCATATATAGTTTTTATTATGTTGAGGTATGTTCCTTCTATGCCAGCTTTCTGGAGAGTTTTTATCATAAATGCATGTTGAATTTTGTCAAAGGCTTTTTCTGCATCTATTGAGATAATCATATGGTTTTTATCTTTCAATTTGTTAATGTGGTGTATTACATTGATTGATTTGCATATATTAAAGAATCCTTGCATTCCTGGGGTAAAGCCCACTTGGTCATGATGTATGGTCTTTTTAATATGTTGTTGGATTCTGTTTGCTAGAAGTTTGTTAAGGATTTTTGCATGTATGTTCATCAGTGATATTGGCCTGTAATTTTCTTTCTTTCTTTCTTTTTTTTTTTTTGTAGCGTCTCTGTCTGGTTTTGGTATTAGGGTGATGGTGGCCTCATAGAATGAGTTTGGAAGTTTGCCTTCTGCAATTTTCTGGAAGAGTTTGAGTAAGAGAGGTGTTAGCTCTTCTCTAAATTTTTGGTAGAATTCAGCTGTGAAACCATCTAGTCTTGGGCTTTTGTTTGCTGGAAGATTTCTGATTACAGTTTCGATTTCCGTGCTTGTGATAGGTCTGTTAAGATCTTCTATTTACTCCTGGTTCAGTTTTGGAAAGTTATACTTTTCTAAGAATTTGTCCATTTCTTCCACGTTGTCCATTTTATTGGCATATAGCTGCTGGTAGTTGTCTCTTATGATCCTTTGTATTTCAGAGTTGTCTGTTGTGATCTCTCCATTTTCATTTCTAATTTTGTTGATTTGGTTCCTCTCCCTTTGTTTCTTGATGAGTCTGGCTAACAGTTTGTCAATGTTGTTTACCTTTTCAAAAAACCAGCTTTTAGCTTTGTTGATTTTTGCTGTGGTCTCTTTTGTTTCTTTTGCATTTATTTCTGCCCTAACTTTTAAAATTTCTTTTCTTCTACTAACCCTGGGGTTCTTCATTTCTTCCTTCTCTAGTTGCTTTAGGTGTAGAGTTAGGTTATTTATTGACTTTTTTCTTGCTTCTTGAGGTAAGCCTGTATTGCTATGACACTGCTTTTACAGTGTCCCATAGGTTTTGGGTTGTTTTGTTTTCATTTTCATTCATTTCTATGCATATTTTGATTTCTTTTTTGATTTCTTCTATGATTTGTTCGTTATTCAGAAGCATGTTATTTAGCCTCCGTATGTTGGAATTTTTAATAGCTTTTTTTTTCCTGTAATTGAGATCAAATCTTACTGCCTTATGGTCAGAAAAGATGACTGGAATGATTTCAATTTTTTTTAAATTTACCAAGGCTAGATTTATGGCCCAGGATGTGATCTATTCTGGAGAATATTCCGTGTGCGCTTGAGAAAAAGGTGAAATTGATTGTTTTGGGGTGATATGTCCTATAGCTATCAATTAGGTCTAGCTGCACCATTGTGTCATTTAAAGTTTGTGTTTCCTTGTTAATTTTCTGTTTGGTTCATCTATCCATAGGTGTGAGTGGGATATTAAAGTCTCCCACTATTATGTTAATTTCCCCTTTCATTCTTGTTAGCATTTGCCTTACATACCGCAGTGCTCCTATGTTGGGTGCATATATATTTATAATTGTTATATCTTCTTCTTGGATTGATCATTATGTAGTGTCCTTCTTTGTCTCTTTTCACAGCCTTTATTTTAAAGTCTATTTTATCTGATATGCATATTGCTACTCCTGCTTTCTTTTGGTCTCCGTTTGCATGAAATATTTTTTTCCAGCCCTTCACTTTTATGTGTCCCTTGTTTTGAGGTGGGTCTCTTGTAGACAGCATATATAGGGGTCTTGTTTTTGTATCCATTCAGCCAATCTTTGTCTTTTGGTTGGGGCATTCAACCCATTTACATTTAAGGTAATTATTGATAAGAATGGTCCCATTGCCATTTGCTTTGTTGTTTTGGGTTCACGTTCATACAACCTTTCTGTGTTTCCTGTCTAGAGAAGATCCTTTAGCATTTGTTGAAGAGCTGGTTTGGTGGTGCTGAATTCTCTCAACTTTTGCTTGTCTGTAAAGCTTTTGAATTCTCCTTCATATATGAATGAGATCCTTGCTGGATACAGTAATCTGGGTTGTAGGTTATTCTCTTTCATTACTTTAAGTATGTCCTGCCATTCCCTTCTGGCCTGAAGAGTTTCTATTGAAAGATCAGCTGTTATCCTTATGGGAATACACTTGTGTGTTATTTGTTGTTTCTCCCTTGCTGCTTTTAATATTTGTCCTTTGTGTTTGATCTTTGTTAATTTGACTAATATGTGTCTTGGGGTGTTTCACCTTGGGTTTATCCTGTGTGGGACTCTCTGGGTTTCTTGGACTTGTGTCATTATTTCCTTCCCCATTTTGGGGAAGTTTTCAGCTATTATCTCCTCGAGTATTTTCTCATGGCCTTTCTTTTTGTCTTCTTCTTCTGGGACTCCTATGATTCGAATGTTGGGGCATTTCACATTGTCCCAGAGGTCCCTGAACTTGTCCTCATTTCTTTTAATTCTTTTTTCTTTTTTCCTCTCTGCTTCATTTATTTCCACCATTTTATCTTCTACCTCACTTATCCTATCTTCTGCCTCCATTATTCTACTGTTGGTTCCCTCCAGAATGTTTTTTATCTCATTTATTGCATTATTCATTTTTAATTGACTCTTTTTTATTTCTTCTAAGTCCTTGTTAAACATTTCTTGCATCTTCTCAATCCTTGTCTCCAGGCTATTTATCTGTAATTCTATTTTGTTTTCAAGATTTGAATCATTTTTATTATCATTATTCTAAATTCTTTTTCAGGTAGATTCCCCATCTCCTCCTCTTTTGTTTGGCTTGGTGGGCATTTTTCATGCTCCTTTACCTGCTGGGTATTTCTCTGCCTTTTCATCTTATTTAGATTGCTGTGTTTGGGGTGGCCTTTCTGTGTTCTGGTAGTCTGTGGTTCCTTTTTATTGTGGAGGTTTCTCCCAGTGGGTGGGGCTGGATGTTTGGCTTGTCAAGGTTTGCTGGTTAGGGAAGCTTGCGTCAGTGTTCTGGTGGGTGGAGCTGGATTTCTTCTCTCTGGAGTGCAATGGAGTGTCCAGTAGTGAGTTTTGAGATGGGTCTATGGGTTTGGTGTGACTTTGGGCAGCCTGTATATTGACACTCAGGGCTATGTTCCTGTGTTGCTGGAGAATTTGCATGGTATGTCTTGCTCTGGAACTTATTGGCTCTTGGGTGGTGGTTGGTTTCAGTGTAGGTATGGAGGTTTTTGGATGATCTCTTAATAATTAATGTACCCTGTAGTCAGGAGTTCTCTGTTGTTCTCAGGTTTTGGACTTAAGCCTCTTGCCTCTGGATTTCAGTCTTATTCTTCCAGTAGCCTCAAGACTTCTCCATCCATACAGCACTGATAATAAAGCTTCTAGGTTAATGGTGGAAGGATTCTCCACAGTGAGGGGCACCCAGAGAGGTTCACAGAGTTACATGAAGAAGAGGAGAGGGAGGAAGGAAATAGAGGTGAGCAGGAGGAGAAAAAGGGGGATTCAAGAGAAGAGAGATAGGTCTAGGCAGTACTCTGTTCCTGAAGTGTTCTCCGCAGCCCAGAACACCCACAGAGATTCACAGAATTAGATTGAGAAGAGAAGGGGGAGGGAGGAAATAGAGGTCATCTGGGGGAAAAAAAAAGGAGAGTCAAAAGGGGGAGAGAGTGATCAAACAAGTAATCACACTCCTGAGTAAAAATGGGTACTGAAGGTTGGATTCTTAAATGTCCAAAATTGATATCAAATACTGAAAAACAAAGATTAAAAATCTAGAGTAGAGGTTAGACTCTTAAAAATAAAATATTAAAAAAGAAAACAATAAATTTGAGAAATATATATGAAGTTTGCTTTAAAAATAGGGTCCCCCCCCTTTTTTTTTTGCAAGGTTATAGTGGGTTATAAAAATGAAAATTAAGGAGTAATAGAGGAGTAATAGAGGGCTTTAAAAAAAAAAGAAAGATCCTTGTTCCAGCTTACACTTCTCGATATCTATAGGCCCCTTCCAGTGTAGTTGGTGTTAACTACAGGGATTTTAATCTGTTGCACCTGTCACTTCTAAAGCCTTTGGTTATTTGGCTTCTGTTTGCAGGTCTCTTCAGTGTCTAATTTCCGCCCTGACACAAGGTGGCGGAGGCAGTCTCTTGTTTAGGTTCGCTTGTTCAGTCGTGCTGTGGGGAGGGAGGGGCACGGCAAACAAATATCACTGGCGTGCGTGGGGAGCACTCGCAGTGTTCTGGCCACACTGGGTTTGCCCCCGCTCACTGCGTGTGTGCTTTCCCCGTCTACACTGCTCCGGCTCCAGGCTGCTCTACAGGGAGTGGGCCCTGAGTTGCGCGCACTGCCCAGGCCTAAGCTGCTCAGGTTCAGGTTCTCGGGTACTCCACATAGACGCAGACTCGGTTGGGCCTGCGTTTTGTGCCTTCCCCGTCCGAGCAGCTCAGGCAGCCAGGAGCTTGACGAGCGCACACTCCCCGGGTGCAGCGCGCCTTCTCCCCTCTGTGGTCCCAGCCTCAGTTTCCGGGTGCGCCAGTGTGGTGTGCCTTGTGTCTCTTCTGGGAAGGTGATTTCTGGCTGTGACTCTCCCAGTGGATGTCAACCATCCAGAATCTCAGGAAGTCTTTGGTTAGAGACTGGAAGCCTGTTTGCAGTTTGGTAGGGGATGCAGTCTCTGGGGCTGAGTTTGCCCCTTTCCCCTCCCCCCGGCCTCCTGCCTCCAGTGGGGGATGGGCCGGTCTGCAGCCGGCTAGCTCTTCTCTGGTATTTGCTCAGTCCTTTGTTCTGGGAACAGCGGGTAGTGCCTAAATTTAGAGCTTTTCCCAGGTTAATTTTCTCTCTCTTGCTATCCCACAGTTTAAGTTGCTATCTCTTGTTAGCTCCCTCAGATTGCCCTCAGGGCTTTCAGGCCCGGTCCTTACGCTAAGCATTATCGCCCGCTCCTCTCCGTTCAGCCCCCACTTGCTGGTGGCGGATGCGAGCGTCTGGGGTACTTTTCTGCTGGGAATTGTTTTTAGGCATGTAATCTGTGGGTTTTATTATTTTTCCTCCCAGTTGGGTTGCCCTCCGAGATTTGAAAACTTCCCCCAGGCCCACCGGTGAGAGGGTTTCCTGGTGTTTGGAAACTTCCTCTATTAAGACTCCCTTCCCGGGACGGATCTCCATCCCTAACTCTGTTGTCTCTCTTTTTATCTTTTATATTTTGTCCTACCTCCTTTCAAAGACAATGGGCTGCTTTTCTGGGTGTCTGATGTCCTCTGCTAGTGGTCAGAAGTTGTTTTGTGGAGTTTGCTCAGTGTTCAAATGATCTTTCGGTGAATTTGTGGGGGAGAAAGTGGTCTCCCCGTCCTATTGCTCTGCCATCTTAGCTCCTCCCCCAGGTGTAGGCCCCTTTCAACCGCTGAGGGCAGCTTTGAAAAACAATTAACTTCTTTTCTAAACTGAAATATAGTTGATTTAAATATTGTATTAGTTTAAGATGTGCAGCATAGTGATTCAGTATTTTTTTGTAGATTATACTCCATTATAAATTATTATTATAAAATAATGGTTATAATTCCCTGTGCTATACAATATATCCTTCTTGCTTATCTATTTTTACCTGCTAGTTTGTTAATTTCATACCCATAATTTGTCCTTTCCCCCTTTCTCTTCCCTTCAGTAACCACTAGTTTGTCTTCTGTATCTGTTTCTCTTTTGCTATATACGTTTGTTTGCTTTTTTTTAAAGATTCTACATATAAATGATGTCATACAATATTTATCTTCCTCTGTCTGACTTATTTCACCTAGAGTAATGTTCTCTGGGTCCATCCATATTGCTGTATTTGGCAAAATTTCATTCTTTTTATGGCTGAATAATATTCCATTGAGATGGTCACAGGAAACCGGGCAGCCACTAGGGCAGACCTCTCTGCCCTGCCTGGGGGCAGCCAGCACCTGCATACTCCTCATGTGTGAAGTCCAGGCTTTTCCAACCTTTCTATCTGTTCCAGTGGTTCTCCAGCCAGTCAAAGAGGGCTTGTCTCCTAGGTATAAAATCCCAGGACTGGGGCACCCAGTCTGTGATTTCCACTGTTCCCATGGTAACTCTCTTTCCATGAATTCTCCCCTTTACTGGCACTAAGTCCCCTCCAAAGGGCACAGGTCCCCACCCTATCATTCTTATTTCCTTCCTGCCCAATTACATGTGGATCATTCTTCCAGTCTTGTTTGTACAGCAGTCTTTTTCCAATTTCCAGTTAGTTTTCAGTGAGAATTTTTCCACATGCAAATGTATTTTTGATGTGTTCATGGGGGAAGGTGAGCTCCACATCCTCTTACTCTGCCATCTTAGTCTCAGATCAATAGTTAATGCAGTGTAAGAGGTTGTTAAAATTCCTCTACCCTCAACTTTTTCAAATGCCCCAGTTATCTTGTACTCCTCCAGTCTTCTGTCTTTGACTTTACCTGGAATTCTTTCCTCCAGATTACATATTCCTTACACCTCATTCCCCTTAAGTCCCTTTTTTTCTTCTCATTACTCACTTCCATAAAGCAACAAACAGTGAAGCAGCATGGTAAAGACTTATCTATACAGTGCATAGAAATGCCAACAAAGGTCCATATAGTCAAACTATGGTTTTTCCAGTAGTCATGTACAGATGCGAGAGTTGGACCAGAAAGAAGGCTGAGTGCTGAAGAACCGATGCTTTTGAACTGTGGTGCTGGAGAAGACTCTTGAAAATCCCTTGGACAGCAAGGAGATCAAACCAGTCAATTCTGAAAGAAATCAACCCTGAATATTCATTAGAAGGACTGATACTGAAGCTGAAGCTCCATTACTTTAGCCACCTGATGCAAAGAGCCAACTCACTGGAAAAGACCCTGATGCTTGGAAAGATTGAGGGCAAGAGGAGAAGGGGGCAACGGAGGATGAGATGGTTGGATGGTATCACCAACTCAGTGGACATGAGTTTGAGCAAACTCAGGGAGATAGTGAAGGACAGGGGAGCCTGGCATACTGCAGTCCATGGAGTTGCAAAGAGTCGGACATGACTTAGTGACTGAACAACAACAGATAATTTTCCATTTACAGTTTGTTTGATTCCTTTCTCATTCCTCACTAGGCTGCTTCACTTCCTACTTTTATCCTTCTTTATATTCTACCTAACCCTTCCTGCACATAGTCACAGCATAAATATATCATTTAAGCTAGTGAAAAAGCAGAATAATTGTGTTGTGTTTGATTGGTGAGGCTGTCATATTAGTTAAATCCAGTCTGCAAGTAGACAGAGTGCTGTAGCATTTGTTTCAAAAAGGATATGTAGAACATAGAATACTATGAAGTGCCTCATTCATTGTATCATGCTCACAGCAGCTCCTCCAAAAACTGAAGACATGGCCTTTGACCTCAAAAAGTTGATCATCTGCTTGGTGCAATGAAATATACACAATTAGAAACACTTTAAAAACAAAATATCAACAAATGCAGTTTGATTTTGTAATAAACTGGGCCCCTAGTTAAGGTAATTTACTCTTCTGGGGACAATCAAGGAAGGTATTTGACATGTGCCAGTTAGACTCTCAAGAAGTACTAGATGGAATTGGATGAATTTAGAGGAAAAGAATAGAGAACTTAGCATAGAAGTATGGCGCCTTCCAAAAGTCTGGGTAAATTCAGATTTGGATTCAACATCATTTAATGATTAGTCACTATGTGCTAGGGTTGATGTTTTTACATATGTGATCTTGTAATTATCATAACAGCCTTGTAGTGGTACTAATGCTCAGGAGAATTATATAGCTAAACTAAAATCAATTCTAATACTTGATTATTTACTCTAAACTTGGTGCTTTTAAAACTACTCTTTAGGAGTAAAAAAGGAAAATCTGAGAAAGAAACAGAGAAATAAAATCTTGAAAGGTAGACAGGCTAATACAGCTGAGAACTGGATTTAGCTAAGTAGCACGGTTTGTTTTTAGTGAAGAATCCACATGGAAGTGAGCTAACCTGTTTGTGCTCACTCTTACAAAGGGAAAGCAATTTCTTAAAGCTTCAGGACCATTTCTATATCATTTGCATTAAGAAAGATTAAATAGGAATGATTCAGGCTACAGTGTTTTCTTGGTAAGTTATGATTAGTGTCTTTCTCCAACACAGATGTGTGCAAATTGAATTCACAGTAATGTGATTTTTATTTGTAATGTACATTGCCATTGCATTCTGACAACTTGAGATCTGTCATGAAGAAATAAAATAATTAGCAATCAGCAGTGGGAGTTTAATATTTTAATTTTCCAGCTGTTGTGCAAAGTGTTTTTGTGCATGTAGATTCAATTAGTCATAAAGTAGGGAATCAGCATAATGCAGCTACATTATACAGTCTTTGAACATGCACTATAAATAGAAATTGACAGGTTCTTTAGTTTATTGTCACTATTCAAAGGGAATACAAGCACCAAAAATATTTCAAACTAAGGATTCTTAATGTTGACAAGGAAACATTCAGAGAAAACATGTGACCACAGTAGAACCATGGAATACATTGAATCTGTAATATATAAATTGAGACAATAATTACAAAGGAAATATTATAACTTTTACAATATTTACAATTTTTACAAACTATTTACAATTTAAAAATAAATACATACAACTGAAACATTTGTTTACCTAAATGAAAGATAAATATGATTTAATAACAAATGACAATCTGAGGTAAAATTTTTATAAATGTATGAGGATATAGGGACAATGAATTTAAATGTAAAGAAAATTTTTGAGATCAGTGACAATTAAAAAAAGTATATAGTAACATATCAATAAAAAATTGGCAAAGGCTATGAACCAAAACTTCACAAAAGAAGAAATATGAATATAAATAAATGTGCAAAAATTTTGTTCCTACTAGTAAAAATATAGCAGGTAAAAAATGAGCAATGAGTTTATGTCCTAATCTTTCCTTTTCCCTGCATGAGATGCACAAAAGTGTTAATAACATGAAATTAGAAAAACATGATCATGTTCAAAACAATAAACTACTGTGTGGAACAGAAATAGAGTAGAGATAAAGTTAGTGGTAAAACCACAGGCATAACTAGTCTCAGATACAGGCAGAAGTTCTGAAAATTTTAATTTATATGTAATAAAGGAGCTGTAAGCATTGCATACACAGAAGTTCAGTTCAGTTCAGTTCAGTCACTCAGTCGTGTCTGACTCTTTGTGACCCCATGAATCGCAGCACGCCAGGCCTCCCTGTCCATCACCAACTCCGAGTTTACTCAAACTCATGTCCATTGAGTCGGTGATGCCATCCAACCATCTCATCCTCTGTCGTCCCCTTTTCCTCCCACCTTCAATCTTTCCCAGCATCAGGGTCTTTTCAAATGAGTCAGTTCTTCACATCAGGTGGGCTAAGTATCAGAGTTTCAGCTTCAGCATCAGTCCTTCCAATGAATATTCAGGACTGATTTCCTTTAGGATGGACTGGTTGCATCTCCTTGAAGTCCAAGGGACTCTCAAGAGTCTTCTCCAACACCACAGTTCAAAAGCATCAATTCTTAGGCACTCAGCTTTCTTTATTGTCCAACTCTCACATCCATACATGACTACTGGGAAAAAACATAGCCTTGACTAGACAGACTTTTGTTGGAACAGTAATGTCTATGCTTTTTAATATGCTGTCTAGGTTGGTCATAACTTTCCTTTCAATGAGTAAGCGTCTTAATTTCATGGCTGCAATCACCATCTGCAGTGATTTTGGAGCCTCCGAAAATAAAATCTCTCACTGTTTCCACTGTCTCCCCATCTATTTGCCATGAGGTGATGGGACCAGATGCTACGATCTTTGTTTTCTGAATGTTGAACTTTTAGCCAACTTTTTCACTCTCCTTTTTCACTTTCATCAAGAGGCTCTTTAGTTCTTCTTTGCTTTCTGCCATAAGGGTAGTGTCATCTGCATATCTGAGGTTATTGACATTTCTCCTGTCAATCTTGATTCCAGCTTGTGCTTCCTCCAGCCCAGGGTTTCTCATGATGTACTCTGCATGTAAGTTAAATAAGCAGGGTGACAATATACAGCCTTGAGGTACTCCTTTCCCAATTTGGAACCAGTTTATTGTTCCATGTCCAGTTCTAACTGTTGCCTCCTGACCTGCATACAGATTTCTCAGGAGGCAGGTCAGGTGGTCTGCATACATAGAAGGACAGAGCTAAATTCACAATGTGAAAGCAAGAGCTTTGATGAAGCTCTCTTGATCATGAAAAGAAAATGATAAAACCTAGAACCATTGCCTGAGCTGTAGCCTTTTTAAAGCTGCATATCTTATAATTTTTCAAGTACAGATCTTTTACCTCCTTAGGTAGGTTTATTCCTAGGTATTTTATTCTTTTTTCTGTGACCATCATAGCAAATTACATGTGATTGTTTCTTTAATTTCTCTTTCTGATAGTTCATTGTTAGCGTATAGAAATGCAAGAGATTTCACTAATGAAAGAAATTGAAGACAACACAAATTGAAAGATATGTATTCATGAATTGGAATAATTAATGTTATTAAAATGACCATACAGCCCAATGCAATCTACAGATTCCATATAATCCCTATCAAAATACCAGGACATTTTTCAAAGAACTGGAGCAAATAATTTTAAAAACAGTATGGAAACACAAGAGACCCAAAAAGCACAGTAATCTTGAGAAAGAATAGAGGTAGAGTAATCATGCTCTCTGACTTCAGACTATACTGCAAAGCTACAGTAATCAAAAAATTATGGTACTGGTAGAAAAACAGACACATAGATCAATGGAATAGAATAGCCCAGAAATAAACCCATGTACTCATGGTCAATTAAATTGTGACAAAAAAATCAAGAATAAGTAATGGAGAAAAGACAATATTGTCAATAAGTAGTGCTGGAATAAGCTGAATAGCTACACTTAAAATAATAAAATTACAACATTCTCTAACTCCATATATAAAAATGAACTCAAAATGGATTAAAGACCTTAATGTAACACCTGAAACCATAAAAGTCCTAGAAGAAAACTTAGGTGGAACACTCTTTGACATAAATTATAGCAATATTTTTTCGCTATGTCTCCTAAATCAAAGGAAACAAAAGCAAAAATAAACAAATGGATCTTAGTTAAAAGTTTTGCACAAAACAGAAAAAGAGACCCAGATGTACAGAACAGACTTTTGGACTCTGTGGGAGAAGGCGAGGGTGGGATGTTTTGAGAGAACAGCATCGAAACATGTATATTATCAAGGATGAAACAGATCACCAGCCCAGGTTGGATGCATGAGACAAGTGCTCGGGGCTGGTGCACTGGGAAGACCCAGAGGGATGGGGTGGGGGAAAATAAGTAAAAGTTTTGTACAGCAAAGAAAATCATTGACAAAATGAAAAGACAACCCTTGAATAGAAGAAAATATTTTCAAATCCTATATCTGATAAGGGTTAATATCCAAAATATATAAACAGCTCGTACAACTCAACATAAAATAAAAACAATCAACATACTTAAAAAATGGGCGGGAGAATTGAATAGACATTTTTCCAAGGAAAGACATATGGATGGCCCACAGGCATATGAAAAGGTGCTCAGCATTGTTAATCATCAGAGAAATGCAAATCAAAATCAAAGTGAGATATCACCTCACACCTGTTAAATGACTATCATCAAAAAGAACACAAATAACAAATGTTGATGAGGATGGAGAGAAAAGGGAACTCTCATACACTGTTGGTGGAAATATAAATTGCTGCAGCCACTGTGGAAAACAGTATGGGGGTTTCTTAAGAAACTAAAAATAGAACTACCACAGGATCCAGCAATTCCACTATTGGGTATATATCTGAAAACAAACAACATAAAAAAATGAAAACATTAATTCGAAAAGATACATGTACCCCAATGTGTGTATGCTATACATATAGTATACACACACATACAATGGAATACTACTCAGCCAAAAAAAAATTGAATTTTGCCATTTGCAACTACATGGATGGACTTTGGGAGTATAAGTTAAATGTCAGTGAAAGATAAATACTGCATATAATCACTTATATGTGGAATCTAAAAAATGGAACAAACCTATGACTATAACAAAAAGAAACAGACTTACAGATATAGAGAACAAACTAGTGATTACCTGTAGGGTGAGGGAAAGAGGAGAGACAAGATAGGAGTAGCAGATCAAGATCAAGAGGTACAAATTCCTATTTGTAAAATAAAGAAGCTAAAAAGATATATGGTACAACACAGATAATATAGCCAATATTATATAATAACTATAAATGGAGGATAGCCTTTAAAAATTGTGAATCACTGTGTTATATACCTGTAACTTACATAATATTATGCATTAACTATACCTCAGTTTTAAAAAGCTTCATATTTCTCAGAAGCACCTTTCTTCTGGCCTTAAACCATCACAGGTATGAGGAAAGAGGGAGTCTGAGCTGCCTTTGCTCCTGGTAACTTCTTTACCAGCTGAGCCTCCAGGGAAGCCCACCCCTGATAACTTCTATCACTTCCTCACCTCCATCAAGAGGGGACCCCAGCTTTAGCAGCTCTTGGCAAGACCTCTACTTGATCCTTCCACACTCACACAAATACTGAAAGCCAAGCCTGTCCCTAAATTTGCAGGGTCCAGAGCAAGTATACCAACAGAAGCATGTGTATCATATTTATACCTATTGAAATGTTAAAGACAGAGCCAACAAAAGGTAAATAGAATAATATCTCCTATCTTGAAGACTCTACCTTTATATTGATAAAATCAAAACATAACTGGTTCTTACATGCTGAAAATTTGTAAAATGCCCCAAACTACTGAATTATTATTTTACATATATAGCTTTCTGTTTAGTTTTGTGATCTTGTAAGAGGTATAAAATAAATACATAATTCATAAGTTAGTACATATTTGTTTTAGTAACTATTTTTCTTGCTTTCATTGCAAAAGGGTCACTCTGAAGTTGTAAGAATCAAGATTTTCACTTAATCTGAGTTCTATATGCAGTTCTGATATGAAGGATTAAAATTAATATATATTCAAAATTTATAAAATTTGAGTGTATTTTCTATAAAATGTAAATTTAAATAAATTTATAATAAATTTTAAATGTTTTTAGTTATGTTTCTTATAAAATAAAATCAATAAAATTAAATAATGAAATTAATATCATACTTTTAAATCAAAATTATTGTGTAAAGATTTTATTTAATTTTTTAAAAAGATCAACACTAAATATTTATATAAAATGAGATTGTTCACAAATTTTTAGTTTGATGTGTTAGTAACCAAAGAAAATAATTGATATCATGTTTACCCATATCCTACCTTGACAGATATAGATACACCTTTAGGAGTAACATGAATTGTTTAATAATACAAGCTATTTCTCAGCCAACATGTGCAGTTTTTGGATTTGGAGTTTCTCAAGAGCCATAGATTCCCTGGTGGCTCAGATGGTAAAGAATCTGCCTGCAATGCAGGAGACCCCGGTTCAGTCTCTGGGTCAGGAAGATCCCCTGGAGAAGGGAATGGCAACCCAATACAGTATTCTTGCCTGGAGAATTCCATGGACAGAGGAGACTGGTGAGTTCCATGGGGTCGCAGAGTCGGACATGACTGAACGACTGAAACTTTCACTTCAGGAACCATGAATTGTATCAGGAAGAGAATCAAAAAATGCACTATTCTGAGATGAAACTTTGTTATGCAACAATCCATTGCATTCATATGAGTTGTAGGGTTTGACAAGTTAGTTTTTTCTACTAACAGTGATTCTGCTGCTCAATCCCTCCCCACACTCTAATGCACTGTCTAGGTCTGACTAAACAGCAGTGCAAACCACAAATCTTCATCACATGTGTTAGTTTAGATTCTTCAAGAGGCAGATGCCAAAACAGGATTAGACACATAAGAGATTTATTAGGGAAAATAAAAGACAACAGGAGGGAATTTGTAGGCAGGGAGCATCTTCAAACAGTGTTACAAGTCTGACCCCTATAGGACAAGGCAAAGAAAACAGAGAAAAGAAGTCTCAGAATTTCAGACTGCAATACTGTTCTTAGAAAGTTTTAGGCAAATCAGTAGGTTGTCTTTGATCCAAAGCTGCACATTAGAGAAGACCTATGTCCTGCAAGAAAAAGCCTGTTCATGTTTCCCTGCAGTATTCAAGTTTTGACTAAGAGCCTGGGAAATGTGACCTTTTACAGAAATGTGGTCATGGACCCAGAGGAGCCACAGCTGAGGATGTTGATCAACTAAGCTCCATGAAACATATTTAGGCAGCACATTTCTTGGTGACCAAAGTTCACAGGTAGGATTCAGGATTGTTAAGCTATCAGTTCTCCAGAATTTAATTTAGAGTCAACTCAATGCTTGTCAAAAATCCCAGCAGGTTTTTCCTATAGAAATTGATAAACTGATTATCAAATCATATGTCAAAGGACCTAGAGTAGTCAAAATGACTTTTGTAAAGAAAAACAAAGTTGAAAGACTCTTACCTGTTTTCAAGATATTATAAGTTTCTAGTTATCAAAGTAATGTGGTGTTGGTGTGAAGAAACCCAAGTGGATCAACAGAACAAAATAAAGGATTCAGAAACAGATTCATGCATGTGTATATGAAAATGATTTTCAACAATGGTGCAATGACAATTCAGTCAGGGGGAAAAGGAGAGTCTTTTCAATAAATGGTGCTGGAACAATTGATTAACTATATGCAAAATTGCATGCAGGAGAAATATCAACAACCTAAGATATGCAGATGACACCACTCTAATGGCAGAAAATGAACAGGAACTAAAAAGCCTCTTTTTTTTTTTTTTTTCCTATAAAGCCTCTTGATGAGGGTGAAAGAGAAGAATGCAAAAGCTGGCTTGAAGCTCAACTTTCAAAAAACTAAGGTCATGGCATCTGGTCCCATCACTTCATGGCAAATAGAAGGGGGAAAAGTGGAAGCAGTGACAGACTTTATTTTCTTGGGCTTGAAAATCAGTGCAAGGGTGACTGCAGCCATGAAACTAAAGACGCTTGCCCCTTGAAAGGAATACTATGACAAATCTAGACAGCGTATTAAAAAGTAGAGACATCACTTTGCCAACAAAGTCCATATGGTCAAAACTATGGTTTTTCCAGTAGTTATGTACAGATATGAGAGCTGGACCAAAAGAAGGCTGAGCACCGAAGAACTGATGCTTTCAAACTGTGGCGTTGGAGAAGAACTTTGAGTCCCTTGGACAGCAAGGAGATCAAACAAATTAATCCTGAAGGAAATAAATCCTGAATAGTCATTGGAGGGACTGATGCTGAAGCTGAAGCCCCAATACTTTGGCCACCTGATGCAAAGAGCCAACTCACTGGAAAAGACCCCTGATGCTTCCCTTATAAGGGAAGGGGGTGGCAGAGGATGAGATGATTGGATGACATTACCGACTCAGTGGACATGAATTTGAGCAACTCCAAGAAATAGTGGAAGACAGAGGAGCCTAGCATGCTGCAGTCCATGGGGTTTCAAAGAGTCGTGTATTACTTAGTGACTGAACAACAACAGTGCAAAAATTAACTTCAATCTATATATCATACCATATTAAAAATTTATTCAAAATGGTTTATAGACCTAAATGTGAAGATTTCATAGATTAAGGAATAGCAAACAATAGTCTGCAGGCCATATCCACCCCACCATATGTTTTTATAAATAAAGATTTATTGGATAATATTCTTGTCTATAATTATGTATTGGCTGTGGCTGTTGTTGAACTACAGAGTTGGATAGTTGTGAAAGAGACTGTATGGTCAAAAAAACTCCAAAATATTTGCTATCTAGTCTTCTAGAGAGAGAAAAAAAATTACTGTATAAGATATAGTAAAAGCACAACCCATAAAAGCAAAAAATGATAAATTGCACTCAGCAAAGTTAGAAATATCTCCATTAGTCTTCACAGAACACTGTGAAGGAGACTGCAAAGACAAGTCATAGGCTAGGAGAAAATATGTGCAAATCATATTTCTGACAAGGAACTTTTATCCAGAATATAAAGAATTTCTAAAACTCAGAAAAAAATACAAACAACCTAATATTAAAATGAGCAGAAGGCTTGAGCAAGTGTTTCACCACGTGAAAAAATACTCAGCATTATTAGTTACTAAGGAATGTGTATTAAAACCACAATGAGATACCACTAAGTACCTACTCAAGTGGCTAAATGTCAAAAGACTCACCATACCAAGTGCTGACAAGGATGTGGAGGAACTGCAACGTTGTACCATGCTGATGAGAATGTAATATGGTACAGCCACTTGGGAAAATTGTTTGTTTGCCACTCTCTTAAAAGTTAAATGTACACCTATCATGATCCAGCCATTCTATTCACAGTGACTTACCCAAGAGGATAAAAACATATGCCCCTACAATTACTTTTATGTGAATATTCCTTGCAGTTTTATTTATAATTCTCAAAAACTGGAAACAAGTCAAATGTTCATCAATAAGGTAAATGAATGAACGAACTGTGGTATATTAACCATTGCTACATACAACGACATGAATAAATCTCTAATTATGCAAAATGAATAAAATCAAACAGAAAAGAGGGACTGATACTGTATGACTCCATTTATATAAAATTCTAGAAAAATAAAAATTTATAGTTACAGAACAGATCATTGGTTATTTGTTGGGGAGTATTAGGAGGGCAGAAGAAAGGGACAGTGAAGAAAAACAAGGAAAGTTGAGGGAAGTAAATGTGTTATTAGATTGATTGGAGTGATAGTTTCATGATTGTGTAGGTATATCAAAGCTTATCAAATTGTACATCAAATTGTACATTTTAAACATGCCAATTATACTTCAATAGAGCTGTTTTTAAAAGTTAATAAAAGTATTCACTGATAAAAGTTTATCCTCTTTAAGGACAAGGACTCCTAACCATATAAAACCTAGGATTGTGAAGATGTGAGTTCCCCCTCATTGGAACTGATGGTAAGAGAACCACTCCTGCTTTGACCCCCTCCTGGACTCATGGAGCCTTCCTTTTGGGGATAAAATACCATATAGAGATCTTTAATTTAAGACATTTACTGCTTCTTGGAGAATGGCAATCCTTTTCTGCAAAGCATTGCCTCTGAGCTTTTGCTTTAGCTGTGCCCTTGAAAAGCTATTCCAATGCTCTATGAAGCCAGTTGCTTCTGGAAGGTGCAATGTGTGACACCAACTGTGGATATCATGGCCATGAGGCCATTTCTACTCCTCCTTTGTTTGAAAATGTGTACCTTGGTGGGAAGTTGGATGCTATGTTGTATAGGATTCTGTCCTCATGGATTGAACCTGTCTTAAGCCCCAAGATGGTATTGTTGGTTAAGGCTCTTCGTACAGGAAAGGAACACCTGGAATAAGCATATATCCCTTTGAGAGACAAACCACTGACCTTTCTTGTACTTATGGAACTTTGATGTAAACAACTTTCCACCTAGTGGCTGGCTGGTCTCCATGAGGCATAGAGTCATAGCAGGAACTCAGCATTGGTCTCTATTGCTGACAAGTTAGACTTTCAAAGGCAGCACTTGCTAAACTAGTCTTAGAAGGTAGAAGTCCATGCAATTAGGCCTATATATAATCTCCATCTTTCCTACCCTGGCCACTCTGTTCCTGTGCCCATTATACCATTTCCAGGGTGGTGCTTTAGTCGCTAAGTCATGTCCAGCTCTTGCGACCCCATGGACTGTAGTCTGCCAGGCTCCTCTGTCCATGGGATTCTCTAGGCAAGAATACTGGAGTGGTCCAGTATTTCCAGGGCAGTCCATGACAAAGGCTAGCTAATGATAACTGAGTTATTTTGTCTATTCATTTGTTCAGTGTTCTTCCATGGTGGATGCCTTCTGCTTGGTATTAATGTATAAAATTAAAAATCTTTACATTTAGTGCCATATATTCATATGCCTCCACTTCAGACCTCTTTGTCTCTGATTTTCCAGCCTTTTTTCCTTCCAGGCTCTGGACCTGATGGCTGGAAACTTATTATTTCCTTTATATACTTTTTTTAACAATTTAAAAGGAAATACACTCTGTTTCCATCTCTTTAATAGTTACCATTAAAAGTTTAAGATGCATACTAAATAGACTCTAAATCTATTCTCAATTTCTAGGCTTCTCTTGGACAATCTAAGGATTCAGAATGCTTTGACTCTAATCACTCCACTGCATCTTACATGTTACAACTGTCCTGTATTTTAGTTTTATCTTGTTTATTTTACTCCTCTAGTAAGACACTTATTTTTATTCAGTTAGTATTTGTTTATATTTATACACAACCTCTTATTCTTCTCTCATCATTTCTTTTTTTTCTTATTTGATTTTTAAAATCTATTTCTTTCTCATTTGATTTTTTTGTTGTAGTAAAATTTATATAATTTAAAATTTACCATTTTCACTACTTTTAAGTATAACCATTCAGTGGCATTAAGTATATTCACATTTTCCCCCAACCATTACCACTATGTATTTCAGATTTTTTTTTTGGCAGGATAGTATTTATTTGTTTATTTGACATAAATGCAAAAATCCTCAGCAGAATACTAACAATCCAAATCCAACAACACATTAAAAGGATCATACACCACGATCAAGTGGGATTTATCTCAGGGATGCAAGGATTTTTCAGTATCCACCAATCAGTCAGTGTGATACATCACATCAACAAATTGAAGAATAAAAACCATGTGATTATCTCAATAGATGCAGAAAAGGCTTTTGAAAAAATTCAGCACCCACTTATGATAAAAAAATTCTCCAGAAAATGGGCATAGAGGGAACATACCTCAACATAATAAAGGTCACATATGACAAACCTATAGCTAACATCACACTCTCATCATTTTTCTTTGTGTTTTAAGGCTTCCTCTGGGAAGGCTTCCTTTTCATTATTTCTGAAGTATATCCTTTAAAGTTCCCTTTAGTGAAGATCTGTTTTATGTAAATCCCCTCCAGTTTTGTTTTCTAGAAAAGTGAAATGTGAATGAGAGCTGATATATTTTCTCAGCGTTTTAAAGTTATTATTACACTGTCTTGTTTTCTGTACTACTCTGGATAAGTCTACTGTCAGTTTAATAGTTATTCCTTCAAAGGTATTTTGTCTTTACTCTGTTTTTTTTTAACAATTTGTTTTGTTTTAGTGTTCTTTAGTTTTACTGTGACATGTCAGATTTGGACGTCTTTCAGTTTATCCTACTTGTGATAAATTGTGTTTATTCAACCTGAAGGCATCAGTTGTTACCTCTTTGACTTTTGTCTCTCCCCCATTCTCATAATTCTCTCTCCAGGACTCCCATCACATATTCATTGGAACTTCTCATTCTATCTTCATGTTTCTAAAATTCTCTTTGAATATTTTCCATCTCTTTGTCTTTCTGGAGTGCCTTTTTGGGAAAATTTTTAAGATCTAACAGTTCACAGACCTTTGCTTTATTAAGTCAAATACCTTATTTTTTTGATATTAGTAAATCTCTTCTGAGAATCTACAACTTCATAATCAGTTTTTCTCTCGATTTCCACCACTCTCTCTATTTTTGTCTTTCTTCCCACTCTCTCTCTCCTTCAATCTCTCTCTCTTTCTGCCTTCCTGGCTCAAAATTTGCTCTTTTTTGGGATTTCATATGTGAATATTTTAAACTTTATATTTTGATCAGCTATGAGTTTAATAGCATTCTTATTGTATTGTATTCAGAGTTTCTTGGAGTTTTAATGAATTTTTCTCAAAATATTTAATCTGCCTTATTTCTAGGAACAAAAGTTAACATCCATGACCTTTTAAAAAGTAATCAAATTAAAAAAATAACAGCATATGGTTTTTAGTCACTAAGTTGTGTCTGACTCTTGTGACATCATGGACTGTAGACTGCCAGGCTCCTCTATCAGTGGGATTCTCCAGGCAAGAATACTGGAGTGGGTTGCCATTTCCTTCTCCAAGGGATCTTCCCGACCCAGGTATCAAACCAGGGTCTCCTGCATTACAGGCAGATTCTTAACCAACAGAGCTATGAGGGAAGCCTACTTTATGTAGTGTGGTAATATCAAATCTTGTTTTAATCACATAAATGTCTATGTTACTTATCCCAATCTAAATAACCATTGAAAGAATTTTTTAAAAATTCATTTGCGGTAAGTCCTTTTTTTAAAAAAAAAAATACCTCATCAAAATAATAGCTAGACCTTTTTGGTGTTTTTTTTTCCCCCAAGTTTTTGTAGATATTCTTAATTGCTCTTATTAGCATCTGTAAGACCCATTAAGAAGGCTTCAGTGGTTAGTTGTTTAGTCGCTAAGTGTCGGACTCTTGCGACTCAATGGACTGTAGCCTGCCAGGCTCCTCTGTCCGTGGGATTCTCCAGGCAAGAATACTGGAGTGGGTTGTCATTTCCTCCTCCAGCAGATCTTACCGACCCAGGAATCGAACCAGGGTCTCCTGCATTGCAGGCAGATTCTTTACCGACAGAGCTTTGAGGGAAGCCTGAGAAGGCTTCAGTGAAGCTTCCTAAACCGCTTTTTCTCATTCAAAAAAGTCCTTAGGTTAATTTGACTTTTGTTTTATAGGTACCACCAAAACAGTTGTTTACAATGAGAATGCTCGAGATTTAATAATTTGTTAGTTTCTCTAATTTTAAAAGGATCCTTCATCTGGCCACCAATTAAGAATGCAAGAAGACCTCTTATAAGCCTGATATAAGCAAACATACACACAATAGAACAACCTAGGAAGATCAGATAGAACATTTACATCTCAAAGACACAGAGAAATCTGAGCTTCTCCCTAGAAGACCTTGCTTAAGATTAAAATAACAGCATATATATCAACACTAATTCAAGGTTATGAGTTAAGCAAACTTTTCTTGGCTTCAGTCTATCTGATAATAATACCAGGCAGTAATAAAGGACCTGAAATGTTTTCAAAACACTTCCATATTCTATCTAATTTTACCCTCTCAAAATATTTAAAAAGCTGAATATCTTAACCAGAGAGGTGAAGGTACTTGCCAAGCTCACACAGCATGTTAGGGGCAACTCACATTACTAAGCACCAAGATCAATCCACTCTTTCCTATTAATATTTCATAAAGTAAGACATTTATCTCTATGCCTGAGAAGATCCTCTTTGATTTAAAAAATGAAAAGAGCTACAATGCACATTTTCTTCCTATTTGAAAGAATGTCTTGGACTCTAAAATTTGTGCTTTGAGATTTGAATATAAAAAGACTATGCTAGAAACTCTGGTACAGTTTCCTCTGGATTATGAAGGCAGAACAGTTTTATATCTCTCTTTTGGAATGCTTTAAAACATATTCTGTATTATCGTTATTTATATGAACAAAGTAAAACTTGAAAGTGCCAAAAAGCAACTGCCCTTCTGTCCATAAGAAGTTTTTAATCAACAAAATCACCAGGGCTTAGCCTTGTGTCCCCGGCTTTTCAACATGTAAAGGCATCTTTAGGTCACCTCTCAGTCACAGTGGCATTCTGCACCCATCTTGACACGCAGATGGATATTTCTTTGATAATCCAGAAGGAATGATGTTTCTTTTTTTTTATCTGATTCAAACACAGCTGGGCAAGACCAAAGATATTTTTTGGTGGGTAAATAGTATGAGTTGGTCACAAGTTAAACAAACCTATGTAAGGTGGCCTCTGTAAGCTTATTTGCTTGAGACTTGTGAGTTTATCTTGTCTGTACTTGTAGGAGCTACATAGGAACAGAATCCTCCCTTTAGAAATGGATGAGGTGATTGGAGGATATTCTTGAAGTTAAGTAGGAGGGAAAGGACTGGGAAAGTTGCAGGGAAGAAAGGAACAAAGGCTAAATGATATTTTTATTTTCCTTTACTGTAATTGTCAGGGGAAGCACATTGATTGAAACCGCCCACCCTGGCCAGGCACCATAGTAACCATTTGCATGAGTTGTTTTAGGACAGGAGGTTCTGGTAAGGAACACGGAACTAATAAGCCTCCACCAACCGGAAGAGTTCGGGAAAGGTCAAAAGGAGACACCACATGTCCAACCATCTCCCAGAATCCTTCTCTCTGGCATCCATCTTGGCTGAACAAGGCGTGCACCACCAGGAAGGACTCTGAGTAAGAATGATTGGCTAAAGACAACCCAGAAACTAATCCCATCACCATAAAACCTGAGACTGAAAGCCATGTGACAGAGCTGTTCTCCTGGGTTCCCTTACCCTGCTGCTCTCCACCCAGGTGCCCTTTCCCAATAAAATCTCTTGCTTTGTCAGCACATGTGTCTCCTTGGACAACTCATTTCCGAGTGTCAGATAAGAGCCCAGTTTTGGGCCCTGGAAGGGGTCCCCCTTCCTGCAACTGTCCTGTTTTGAATGATGTTCTATAATTCTCAATAAATCTTAAGCTGTATTTGGTAAAAATCTATGCTAGCTGACAATAATTTAAAACTGTTTGACTTGTATTTTGATACTACTTAATCTAAATATGAACATGTAAAGTGAAAAGTTTTCTGCCAAAATAAATCTAAATACTAACCGGACTACAATGGATTTGTGTGATATTTGCATTTTTCCCGTTATTTTGGAAGGTAATGAAGGTAATTTTCTCTGACATGGCTTTGGTAAGCACTGGCGACTTTAGTGTGTTTAAATAACTGCCTTGCATTATTTCATTCTAAAAAGAAAGTTCAATGGGAAAATAAAGGCAAATCACCCTGGTGAGTATTTCTCAAACATTGTTGCATATTAGGATCACCAAGAGAAGTTGTTGACAGTGAGATCCCTAAAGTCCTCCTTAAGATTCTGATTCTGTAGTTCTGGAATAGAATACGGATTTTTAATATGGATTTTTAACAAGCCCCAGGAGATTCATATGCTCCAATTTCAGAAACAATGCACTGTTATCTGTTCCCCCACATTTCTCCTCATTCTTTCAAATGTTCTTCACCTTCTGAAATTCCATGGCTTTGCAAAGGTATTCATTCACTCATTAGATTTCCAACGTCTTTCTTCCCAAATTACTACTTGGTAGAATTCCTGTTTCTCTCTCAAGACCTTAATCACATGTATCTCCTTCTTCTGAGCCTTCACTCAACACTTTGTACATATCTCTGTTTTAATATTTATACAATATGTTAACACATACCTCAATACATTGAATTTCTTTTAAAGAATGAGACTGTGTTAACACACACATACCTCAATACATTGAATTTCTTTTAAAGAATGAGACTGTTTCTTGGCCTTTATGTAACAATATGAGAACAAAGAAGAGGGATTAGTACAAAAAAGACTTTAACATGCATAAGAATTATCTGAGGAGTCTGCTTAAAATAAAGTTACCCAGTATGTCTCCCACCCCCCACACATAATTCCCAGATTCTTATTCAATAGATTGGAAGTTGGTTCTAGGAATTCATATTTTTATATGTTCTCCAAATATTTCATATCTTAATAAATTCTGAGTACCAAGGGGACATCAACAAACATTAAGGTAAATAAAGTATGTGATCAAATGGCTACTTCTATTCTCCCATTTACTCTCTAGTACAACAAAATTTTCTCATATATTCTAATGTATTTTGGACACTGTCCTACGACAATCTTCAAGTGCATCTGAATAGCAGTCAAAGACAACGTCAATCACTTTACATAGGGTCAGATGGTTTACAGATAACAGTTAGGGCTCATGAGGCATCTGGAAAGAATTTCATTGAGAATTTTCTCTATAGAGAGGGCTTGTCAGGAGTAAAAGTCAATAAGTAATTAGTTTTTAAAAGTGAAAAAAATTCCCATTTTTATTTTAGATTTTCTAGTACATGTTATCTTTACATCAGCAATTTAAAATCATATAATAAAAAATTAGAACTTCTTATCGTAGCTAAAATGGAGTAACGAAGTAACAAAGGCCATGTAGCAACTAAAAGCAAACAAAGAAAATTAATGAAACAACGGCTTTTGAGATAATGAACATCAGATAATGAATGACAGTAACCCCAGAGAGATGGGAAACAAGTGAAGTCAGCACTATGATTGTCCCAACTTAATCTGTTGGGACAGTATTAAGGTATACCACAGTGAGGTGGGCTGAGGTGGAGTAAAAGCATTCAGTGGAGAAAGGATTGTTGTTGTTCAGTCGCTAAGTTGTGTCCCACTCTTTTGTGACCCCAGAGACTATAGCATGCCAAGCTCCTTTGTCCTCCACTATCTCCCAGAGTTTGCTCAAACTCATGTCTACTGAGTCGGTGATTCTATCAAACCATCTCATCCTCTGTTACCCCCTTCTCCTCTTGCCTTCAATCTTTCCCTGCATCAGGGTCTTTTCCAATAAGTTGGCTCTTTACATCAAGTGGCCAAAATATCAGAGCTTCAGCTTGAGCATCAATCCTTCCAGTGAATATTAAGGGTTGATTTCTTTCAGGGTTGACTGGTTTGATCTCCTTGCAGTCCAAGGGATTCTCAAGAGTCTTCTCCAGCACCATAATTCAAAAGCATCAGTTCTTTGGTGCACAGCCTTCTTTATGGTCCAACTCTCACATCTATACATGACTACTGGAAAAATCATAGCTCTGACTATATAGACCTTTGTCTGCAAAGTGATATCTCTACTTTTTAATATGCTGCCTAGGTTTGTCATAACTATTCTTCCAAGGAGCAAACATCTTTTAATTTCATGGCTACAGTCATGTCTGCAGTGATTTTGGAGCCCCCCAAAATAAAATCTGTCTCTGCTTCCACTTTTTCCCTTCTATTTGCCACGAAGTGATGGGACTAGATTCTATGATCTTAGTGTTTTGAATGTTGAGCTTCAAGCCAGCTTTTTCACTCTCCTCTTTCACCCTCATCAAGAGGTTCTTTAGTTCCTCTTTACTTTCTGCCATTAGAGTGGTATCATCTGCATATCTGAGGTTGTTGATATTTCCCCCGGCAATCTTGATTCCAGTTTATGATTCATCTAGCCCAGTATTTCTCATTATGAGCTCTGCATATAAATTAAATAAGCAGAGTGACAATATACAGCCTTGACATACTCCTTTCCCAACTTTGAACCAGTTTGTTGTTCTATGTCTGGTTTTAACTGTTGCTTCTTGACCCACATACAGGTTTCTCATAGTCTTTGAAAAATAGTGTTGGAATAACTGGATATCCATATGCAAAATCCCTCCAATCCATATTTCACACTATTTACAAAAATTAATGCAAAATAGATCAGTCCAAAGTATATAACTTAAAGCTGTAAACATTTTAGAGAAAAAAACATGGGAACATTTCTGACTTTGGGTTTTAGACAAAAATTTTTTACTTAGGACACAAAGAGCATGATCATTACAAATATAAAATTTGTAAAATGTGCTTTTGAATGTAATCTTCATCCTCCCTACAAAAGACATAAGAGATTGAAAAGACTAGTCATAACTGGGAGAAAGGCTTTGCCCAGAATTACAAAGGACTTTAATTCAGAGTTTATGAACAACTCAGCAAACTTAAGAAAGGGAAACAACCCAATAAAAAGTGGGCAAAATATTTGAACAGACACTTTGCCAAATAATATATACAGTTGGCAAATGGACACTTTAAATATGTTCAAAATCACTAATTATGAGGGAAATGCAAATCAAAATCACAATGTGATATCATAACAATTTTTTAGAATGGCTAAAATTCAAGTCTGACCATTTCAAATATTGGTTCAACTGGAACTTTCACATATTGCTGATGTGAATATAAAATTGCCCAATCACTTTGGAAAACAGTTTGGTAGCTTCCTGAAAATTAAGCATACATTTATCATGATCCAGCCATTCCACTGCCAGGGGTTTACCCAAAAGGAAAGAATATGTCTACATATAGATTCTATACAAATGTTCATAGGAAATTTATATGTAAAAGCCTCAAACTTGAAACAACACAAATGTCTTTTGAAGGTGAATTGAATGGATGAAAACATTTTGCTATAGTCACAAAATGGAATACTACTCATTAACAAAATGAATAAACTATTGATACTATAATGCAAATATATACCATATATACATACTATAATATACTATTTATACCTAATATGAATAATCTCGTAATTTGGTAAGTGCGAGAAGCCAGAAAACTATGAACACATAGTTTATTATTCCATTTGTATAAAATTCCAAAGAATGGAATCTATAGTGACAGAAGAAAAATGAGTGGTTGCTTGACAGTGGATGAGAGGACTTATTAGTGCTATGGGTAGAGTCTTAAAGATAATAAATGTGCTCACTATTTTGCTTGTGTTATTGGTTTCATGAGTGTATAAATATGTGAACTAACCAAATTGTACACAAAAAATATGCAGCTTATATTTTATCATTTATACCTCAATAAAACTTTTAAAATGCATGAGGCTTTTTTCTTCAAATAAACTCTTATTTGGAAGTCCAATAAATAAAACAAAAAACTGGGCAGAAGCCTCTTACCATCTTATTTCTGAAGACATCCTAGGAACTCTTATTTGAAAACCTCTGATAGAGAACACCTGACTTCCAGAAATATATTTGGCTGTACAGATAGATATATGACATTTTACTTCAACTCAGAGCTTGCTGTCCAGAAGTCTTGGGTTGCCAGGAGTCTTAAGTACACTCATAGTGACATCTAAGTCAATGAGAAATTATCTGAAAATGAGCTATTTTGGATACCTATGTGTTGGACATATTACTTTAACCATTATTTTAAAAAGATATTTTTAGCAATTTTATCATAATATATGATTCACTTTTCCATCACCTTAAAGAGAGTAAATATGCCCTTTTATTTAATCTACACTTTATTAATGGTTTAAGGCTATCATTATTAACATCAGACTTGCATTAGGCTGGAGTGTAGTGATACCCTCAGGACTTCATTAAATGTGCTTCCTTATTTTCTCCAGTAATAAGTGGCACAAGAGCATTTTTTCTTTTTGTGGGAAGAAATGGTGATTATATCTGTCACTTCTGTACTTCTGGCTTCTCCTGTGGTAGTTATATGTCATTTCTTACAGAGTGTGACTTCCTGGTTCAACATCCCTTCCTTCATTTTAATATATAGACTCTAATTGGTAAAGCATATAATCAAGATAGAATTATATAGTCAAAGGCTATGAGTAGAGAACTAGGAAGTTTTCCTTAAACTAAAATACATGATTTTTAGTGCATGGACTATTTTCACTGAATGAAGCAATTCATTTTTTATCTTCTGGTTTTCAGCTCTGTAATGGAAAATTTGGTTTGCTGAAGAATTCAGTTCCAAACAGGTGAGATACTATTTTGTTACATGTACAAAGATCTGTAATATAGAGACTATAAAATAGCACTTTCACCATCAGAGTCCATACTGAAAATATTTATTACTTCAACTATCAGTAAAAGTCAGCACCTTTTGGGGGGAATCTGACAGTTGGAAAGTACCGTTCTAAGATTTTATATCTGATGAATTTCTTGGTCTTGCTAGTTGTCAAGCTAATGGATAGTGTGCTGTTAGTTGCTCCCTTGTTCAGTAATTTTTTTATGTGTCTCATATTAAATGTAAACTGGCAGAAGAGATGAACTAACTATGAATGATTCTTAAAGTTTCAAAATAGATTAATAACTTCTTCAAATTTCCATTTTCAAAATAAATCTGACTTTTTTTTTTAAGTTACATTTCTATTTCTCAATTCTAAATGAAGCTTTAGAAAGCACTGACAATAGGATCATTGGCTAAATTCAGCAACTCATTTGGTAAAATGCCATTTCTCTATATTGAGGAATCAGAGTAAGCTTATTTTGAAGAACTGTTGGAAAGTACTCTGGGCCACTAAGTGGATTATAAATAAGAACTATAGTTATCAATTTAGTTGTTCTGACTTCCCACCACATTATACTAACAGAAGCCTTGGCTGAGTGCTGAAGGGCCTCACAACTTAGTGTTTATCTTGATAAATTTACTATGGTCCAGGGTTTGGCCATCAAGAATTTGATTCTCTAGCATTGAAACATGTATATTACCATATGTAAAATAGATGACCAGTGCAAGTTTGATTCGTGAAGCAGGGCACTCAAAGCCAGTGCTCTGGGATAACCCAGAAGGATGGGGTGGAGAGGAAGGTGGGAGCGGGGTTCAGGATGGGGAGACACATGTTGTTGCACCCATGACTGATTCATGTTGATATATGGCAAAAACTACTACAATATTGTAAATAAATTATCCTCCAATTAAAATTAATTAATTAAATAAATAAAAATAATTTGATTCTCTTAACATATCAATAGCAATTGCTTCCTTTGTGGGGAGTGAGGAAATGGGGAACCTTGGAATAACATTAACCAAGATAGCAAAGATAGATATATAAAACAAAATGTCTATTTCTTCTGAGAAATGAAAATATCAAGAAGGCTAGAATGCTGTTTTTCCAGGTCTAGACAACCTCTCCTTTTAGTCAAGACAAATCATCAGACTAAAATTTTTTTGGGTGTGGAATCAGAAGAATAGTGCCACATAAAACACTCTTCCCTGGACAATATTTGGGTAGATGTCTACCCAATTGGGTAGACAATATTTGGTAGACATCTGGCTCTTTGGACTTTACAAATTCTATAATTTTGGCTGACTCCTCTGTTCACCTAACCTCTCTTTGAAAAGAGAACTACACAGTTCATTAAGTTTCCAAACAAGATAAAACTCAGTTGATTATGTTTCCATTTGAGTTAATTAAAATTACATTCCCAGCTTGCCTCCTTGGGTCATCTTGATTTGATTTTTTTGTGTCTCTAAACTTTTCTGAGTAACCAATTTACACATAATTCCTTATTTATTTTCCAAGGTGATTATTCACACAATATTAGTGAATTTTACTGAATTACTTTTCAGAAGACTATTTTATTTTCTTATTTTTCTTATCTCTACTGTTTAGAGTCAATTCACAGTCATCACTATTACTAAAAATGAAAAGTATATGGTGCCCTTCCCACAAATCTATAATATTTACACATTTCATCTGCCTAATTTTGAGAGTTTGGCTTAAATTTTTTTTTACCAACTAGATGATACTTTCAAAATCAGTTCATGTTGAAAACTTACCTGAATATATTATTAGTTGGTCAACATATGTGAGACACTATGGACAATGTATGCTATTAATTTTTAAAGATACATTGATCATATAATATACAGGAAAACTCAGTATGTCATTATTTTTTATAGAGAATATTTTTGTATAGGACATATCTTTCTTGGACTCTATTCAATAAAATATAGTTACTTAAATGTTCTAGGGACTCATTATAAGGAAGTCCTCCAGTAGTTTCCAGCATGTATTCCAAAGACAAAATACCAAGGTATTTCAATATATTGTCACAGTGATCATTTTGTAATTATCAACTATCAATTTTCAATATCCGTGTTCACCTTTTACTTATGTTAGTTGATTTCCATTCTATCTAGCATGCCTCTGGAAAGCCTTTCTTTTCTGTTAGTTGGTATGTGTTTCAGGGAAGGCAAGCTAATTTTAGTGTGACAGTGAAAAAAAGTGAAAGTGTTAGTTGTTCAGTCATGTCTGACTCTTTTGTGACCCCATGGGCTGTAGCCTGCCAGCCTTCTCTGTCCATGGAATTCTCCAGGCAAGAATACTGGAGTGGGTAGCCATTCCCTTCTCCAAGGGATCTTTCCAACCCAGGGATTGAAACTGGGTCTCCTGCACTGCAGGCAGATTCTTTACCATCTGACCCAGAAATAGAATCCCAGAAAGTCCATTTGAAGGGAACTTACAGTACTTAAGTCTTGATAATCACTCTATACAGTATGCATACAGTATGCACCCTTATGTCATTATCTATTGAGTAGTCACTCAATGCTTACTTAAACATTTTCAACGTTGAGATATTTACTCCCCCATAAAGCATCCCATTCCACATATTTAATAGGCAAAAGTTTTACTTCTGTTTAGCTAAAATATATCTTTGTAAATTTCATTTGTTGATTCCAATCCTATAGTCTATAGAAAATAGAAATAAAACCCAATGAATTATTTTTAACCTAGAAATAATGTAAAACTTTTGAAAAATAAATAATAAAAGCAATAAGCCCAATGAGAAAACCAATAAAAAATTCTTTCAGTTATCTGATGTTATGGGTAATCAAAGCCAATGATGTCTTTAGAAAACCAAAGATGATAGATATACTGTTAACTCTGAACAATGTGGGGGTTAATCTGTGTATAATTTATAGTTGACCCTCCATATCTGAGATGCCTTCACATCCACGGATTCAACCAATCATGCACCATGTAGTACTGTAGTATTTACTATTGAAAAATATCCATGTGTAAGTGGACCCACGTGCTTCAGACTTGTGTTGTTCAAAGGTCAACTGTATACAAAAAAGTAGTGATAGAAATATGACAGTAAAAATAATTTGGAGAAATACACATCCATGGAGAAGGGAATGGCAACCCACTCCAGTAATCTTGCCTGGAGAATTCCATGGACAAAGGAGCCTGGTGGGTTACAGTCCATGGGTTGCACAGTCAGACATGACTGAGGGACTAACACTTTCACTTTCATAATAGTTTTACCTGGTCTCAGCCTCTCCAACCACCCTAGGGAGCTCCATCTTCATCCTTCTTCCTGTATAAATAATTTACCACAGGGGATCTTCCCAACCCAGGGACTGAACCTGGGTGTCCCATATTGTGGGCAGATTCTTTACCATCTGAGCACCAGGGAAGTCTAAAACTAATGTAAGATATGTATATAGCATTTACATATTATAACATTTAAAATATTTATATATTATAACATTTATATATTATGCAACATATATATAACATTTAAAAGAGCTATTAAAATCTTAGATATTGTCTATGTCCAATGATTTTATTTTATAAGTAAAGATACTCTGGACCAAAGAAAGGGAGTCACTTATCCAATGACTTTCAACATGTGATAGAGTTTAGACTAGAATCTAGGGTTGCATATCTTCATCAGTTCAGTTCAGTTCGGTTCAGTCACTCAGTTGGGTCCGACTCTTTGTGAACCCATGGACTGCAGCACGCCAGACCTCCCTATCCATCACCAGCTCCTGGAGCTTGCTCAAGCTCATGTCCATTGAGTCGGTAATGCCATCCAACAATCTCATCCTCTGTCGTCCCCTTCTCCATCTGCATTCGATCTTTTCCAGCATCAGGGTCTTTTCCAATGAGTCAGCTCTTCTCAAGAGGTGGCCAAAGTATTGGAGTTTCAGCTTCAGCATCAGTCCTTCCAATGAACATTCAGGACTGATTTTGTTTAGGATGGACTGGTTGGATCTCCTTGCTGTCCAAAGGACTCTCGAGAGTCTTCTCCAACACTACAGTTCAAAAGCATCAATTCTTCGGTGCTCAGCTCTCTTTATAGTCCAATTCTCACTTCCATACATGACTACTGGAAAAACCATAGCCTTGACTAGATGGACTTTTGTTGGCAAAGTAAAGTCTCTGCTTTTTAATATGCTATCTAGGTTGGTCATAACTTTTCTTCCAAGGAGTAAGCGTTTTTATTTCATGGCTGCAGTCACCATCTGCAGTGATTTTGGAGTCCCCCAAAATAAAGTCTTTCACTGTTTCCACTGTTTCTCCATCTATTTGCCATGAAGTGATGGGATCAGATGCCCTGATCTTTGTTTTCTGAATGTTGAGTTTTAAGCCAACTTTTTCACTCTCCTCTTTCACTTTCATCAAGAGGCTCTTTAGTTATTCACTTTCTGCCATAAGTGTGGTGTCAGCTGCATATCTGAGATTATTGATGTTTCTCCCAGCAATCTTGATTCCAGCTTGTGCTTCATCCAGCCCAGCATTTCTCATGGAACTCAATATGCCAGCAAATTTGGAAAATGCAGCAGTGGCCACAGGACTGGAAAAGGTCAGTTTTCATTCCAATCCCTAAGAAAGGCAATACCAAAGAATGTTCAAACTACTGCACAATTGTGCTCATCTCACATGCTAACAAAGTAATGCTCAAAATTCTCCAAGCCAGGCTTCAACAATATGTGAACTGTGGACTACCAGATGTTCAAGCTGGTTTTAGAAAAGGCAGAGGAACCAGAGATCAAAGATACGCATATCTTCATACAGAAGGAAATTTAGGAATGAGTTGCATGATTTATCAAAGAGAGATTTCTTTATAGCCTAATGTATCCATTATCCTGGAGAACATTCCATGAATTCCTCAAAAGAATATGTGTTAAGCTGTCAGGTGGAATGTTCTATAGATGTCTGTTAGGTTTAGTTGTTTTATAATGTTATTCAAAGAAGAGGTGGCAAGAATACACAGAAGAACTGTACAAAAAGGTCTTGATGACCCAGATAACCATGATGGTGTGGTCACTACCTAGTGTTAGACATCCTGGAGTGTGAAGTCCAGTAGGCCTTAGGAAGCATTACTAGGAACAAACCTAGTGGAGGTGCTGGAATTCCAACTGAGCTATTTCAAGTCCTAAAAGATGATGCTGCACTCAATATGTCAGAAAATTTGGAAAACCCAGCAGTGGCCACAGGACTGGAAAAGGTCAATTTTCACTCCAATCCCAAAGAAGAGCAATGCCAAAGAATGTTCAAACTACCACACAATTAAACTCATTTCACATACTAGCAAGGTCATGCTCAAAATCCTTCAAGCTAGGCTTCAACAGTACATGAACTGAGAACTTCTAGATGTACAAGCTGGATTTAGGAAAGGCAGCAGAACCAGAGATCAGATTGCCAACATGTCTTGGATCATAGAAAAAGCAAAGGAATTCCAGAAAAACATCTGATTCATTGACTATGCTAATGTCTTTGGTTCGGTAGATCATAACAAATTGTGGAAAATTCTTAAAGAGTTGGAAATACCAGATCACCTTATCTGGTTCCTGAGAAACCTGTATGTAAGTCAAGAATCAGCAGAAGTGGACATGTAACAATGAACTGGTTTAAAATTGGGAAAGGAGTGCATCAAGGTGATATATTGTCACCTGTTTATTTGACTTCTGTACAGAGTACATGATGTGAAATGTTGGCCTGGATGAATCACAAGCTGGAATCAGGGTTGCTGGAAGAAATATCAACAACCTCATATATGCAGATGATACCACTGTAATGGCAGAAAGTGAAGAACTAAAGGGCCTCTTGATGAAAGTGAAAGGGGAGAGTGAAAAAGTTGGTTTGTAACTCAATATCCAAAAAACTAGGATTATGGCATCTGGTCCCATCACTTCATGGCAAATAGATGGGGAAACAGTGGAAACAGTGAAAGACTTTATTTTCTTGGGCTCCAAATCACTGTGGATGGTGACTGCAGCCATGAAATTAAAAGATGTTTGCTCCTTGGAAGAAAAGCTATGAGAAACCTAGACAGTGTATTAAAAAACAGAGATGTCACTTTACCAGCAAAGATTCATACAATGATTGCAATGGTTTTTCCAGTAATCATGTATGGATGTGAGAGTTGGTCCATAAAGAAGTCTGAGCACCAAAGAATTGATGCTTTCAAACTGTGGTGCTGGAGAAGATTCTTGAGAGTCCTATAGACTGCAAGAGATCAAACCAGTTAATCCTAAAGGAAATGAACCCTGAATATTCACTGGAAGGACTGATGCTGAAGCTGGAGCTCCAGTACTTTGACCACCTAATGTGAAGAGCTGACTTATTGGAAAAGACCCTGATGCTGGGAAAGATTGATGGCAGGACTATAAGTGAATGACAGAGGATGAGATGATTGGATGGCATCACCAACTCAATGGACATGAGTTTGAGAAAATTCCAGGAGATAGTGAAGGACAGGGAAGCATGGCGTGCTGCAGTCCATGTGGTTGCAGAGTCAGACAACTTAACAACTGAACAACAACAGTGTTGTGATAGTTTCTGGTGAACAGCAAAGGGACTCAGTCATACATATGCATGTATCCATTCTCCCCCAAACTCCCCTCCCATCCAGTCTGCCACAAAGCATTGAGCAGAGTTCCCTGTGCTGTACAATAGGTCATTGTTGGTTATCCATTTTAAATATAGCAGTATTGTACAGTTCAATCTTGTTGCTTATCTATTGTATACATAGTAGTTTATATCTCTAATCCCATACCTCTGCCTTGTCCTCCCCCTTCTCTCTCTCCACTGGTATTCATTAGTTTGTTTTCTATATTTGTCAGTCTGTTTCCCTTTTTTATATATAAGGAACTCATTTTAGATTCAAGTGCACACATAGACTGAAAGTGAAGGCATAGAAAAAAATATTCCATGTGAATTATAACCAAAAGAAAGCAAAAGTGGTTATATTTATATCAGATAAACTAGCCTTTAAGTCACAGACTCTCTCTGGAGACAAAATTGGTCATTATAAAATAATAAAATGGTCAATTCAACAGAACATATGACAATTGTAAGTATATATGCACCCTAACACTACAGTACATAATTGCATAAAGCAAATATTGACAGATCTGAAAAGAGAGATTCAAAACAATACAGCAGTGGGACACTTCAATATCTCACTTTCAATGACAGATAGTACACTCAAATAGAAAGTGAATAAAGAAACAGTAGACTTGAACAACACTGTAGATCACACGAATCTAACAGACATATGTAGAATTTTCTACCAAACAACAAGAGAAAACACATTCTTCTCAAACACATACAGACTATTCTCTGGACAGATTACAGGTTAGATAGCAAAGCAAGTCTTAACAAATTTAAGAAGACTGAAATCATATTAAGTATCTTTTCCATCCACAATCGAATGAAACTAGAAATCACTTAAAAAAAGAAAACAAATATTCACAAATATGTGGAAACCATATAACACACTATTGAACAACAACTCTATCAAATAGGAAATCAAAAGAGAATTTTAAAAAATATATCAAATGAAAATGAAAGCACAACTTACTAAAATTTTTGGAATGCAGCCAAAAAAGTAAGGAATTTTATGGTGATAAGTGCTTACATTTAAAAAAGAAGAAAGATCTCAAACAATTAAACTTTACATCTCCACGAAAAATAAATAAATCTAAATTTAGTGGAAGGAAGGGAATAATTCAGAAGAAAAGGAAATCAGAGAACAGAAAAGCAATAGAAAAAGCCAACAAAACTGAGAAGTGTTTTTTTTTTTTTTTGTAAAAAGATAAATTGGACAAACTCTCAGCTAGATTAACTAAGGAAACTCAAATACATAAAATCAAATAAATAAAATGAAAGAGTCCATGTTGCAGTGATTGCCTCAGAAACAGAAAGCATTGTAAGGGACTATTATGAACAACTATAATGCAATAAATTAGATAAGCTAGAAGAAATTGATAAATTTCTAGAAATGTATAACCTACCAAAACTAAATCAAGAAGAAATAGAAAGCCCAAACAGACCTATAACAAGTAAGGACACCAAAGTTGTAATCAAAAACCTCCCAACCAAGGACCAGATGACTTTATGGCAGAATTCTACTAAACAATCAAAGAAGAATGAAAACCAATATTTATTAAACTTTTATTAAAAAGAAGAAGAAGAGAGTAAATACTTCTAAACTCATTTGATGACTCCAGCATCACCCTGATACCAAAGCCAGATAAAGACTACAAGAAAAGAAAGTTAAAGGCCAATGTCTCTGAACATCAATGTAAAAATCTTCAATAAAATACCAGCAAACTAAATTCAACAGCACAAGGAAAATATACTTTGTGACCAATTTGTATTTATCCCTGGAAACAAGTTGCATTTAATATACACAAGTCCTTGTGATACAGAAAGTTAACAAAATGAAAGATTAAAAACACGATCATCTCAATAGATGCACAAAAAAAACATTTAATAAAGTTCAAAATCCATTCATGATAAAATGCTCAACAAAATAAATTGGAAGGAATTTCAGTGACATTTTTTCACAGAAATAAAAAAGCAATTCTAAAGTGCATGTGGTCTCTCAACTTAAGAGATGTTCTCTTGGTTTTCAAGCACGGCAAACTAGCAGCGCTGCCCTAAGGAGCAGCCCTTTGTCAAGGACAGAAGATTCAGAGAAAAATTCCCATTTCCTTTACCCTTAGGCTGAGTCTCCAGTGTGCTATATCCTGATCCCCAGAACAACCAAATGGGTTAAGCCCCGTTTGCCATAGCAGTAATCAGTTCCCTTTAGGGCTTCAACATCACCTCCCAAATAAACTATTTGTATTCAGATCCTTGTCTCTGGGAAAATCCAACCTAAGAATACAATCAAATGCTTTTCCTGTGACTACTGAGACTATGTGATTTTCTTTGTCAACACAGTGTCTTACTTTAGTAGCTTTTGTTTCTGGATAGAACCATTCTTTTATTCCTGGATAAAACTTTCTTGGTAATGGTGTTTTTATTCACCTTGGGTTTCATCTAGCTAGTATTTTGTTGTTGTTGTTTAATTTATTTGTTTTAATTGGGGGATAATTGCTTTGCAGTACTGTGATGGGTTTTGCCATACATCAGTATGAATCAATCATGGGCATACATGTGTCCCCTCCTGCTAGTATCTTTTTTAATCCATCTATTACCTAAGGGAAAGTAGCCTACAATTTTCTTTTACTATCTCTACTTAGTTGTAGTAAAACTCATCTTGGAAAAATGAAATATTTCCTTTTTCTATCTTCCTAAAGTATTTATATAAAAGGAGAAATTATTTGTAAAACCACATAACCTGATGTCTTTCAGTGGGGGCAGAGTTTAGATTTTCAATTCCTTTCTTTATTCATTATTAACTTATTTAGGCTTTTATTTCTTATTGAAATGATGTATCTTTTATATATCACTTATAATTTTGTATATCATTTGTTTATATCATTTATATTTTCTTCTACATGATTACCAATTTCATATTACCCATTTCATATAAATTATATTACATAAAATTGTTTAAAAAAAAACAATAACAACAACAAAAAAATGCATGTGGAACTCTTATAATACCCCCAATAGTCAAAGCAACCTTGAGAAAGAAGAACAAAGTTGGAGGCATCACACTTCATAATTTAAAATTAACATATAAAGCTTTAGTAATCAGAACAGTATGTTACTGGCATAAAAGCAGACATATACATAAAGAGATGGTTAATATCATCAAGAGAAAGGTTTGTCTTATAGGTACTTTTCTCTGAGTCTGGACAGTGGTGCCACTTCTCTTTTCCAATATTTATTACTCACAGGACCTAAAGTGACAAGACCTTCCCCATCTCAATTCTATCCAGGGAGATGCATCTAGATGCAGCTAGTTACCTAACAGTGAAAAATCAGAGATCTTGAAGGAGGGGGAGGAAGAGGGAGTGGGGGACCTGTACCCTAGAGGAAAGTGTAGAGAAATAATAAAAACCAATAAATTATGAGGAAGGAGGGAAAAAAGGAGGGAGAACAGGAAGGGTGTCTCCCTTCCCTGATGACCATCAGAAGTGTGCTGGGTAACTTGATAAATAACTGTTTTGGAAATATAAATAGTATTTTGTACCATTGTCTGTACTCTATATTTAAGCTTGATCATCTAAAAACAAGGTTTTCTACCTGGTAACAAACTGTATTTTAATAACCTTCCCAAGCACTGATTACATAATTACATAACTCAGAGATTGTAACTGACCCTGGAGGGGTGCGGAAGAATTGCTTGTCACATGGTATATCATGCTACCATTTACCTTCCTAACTGATTTCATGATGACTGAGTCAGCCTGCCAGTGTTAAGTTGTAGAAAACTATTGGACATCTAAATATAGGCAACTGACACTCAGGAAAGATGTCAAGTCTAAGAATATAAATTTTAGAGTCATCAGCATATGAATAGCATAAATTCATAAGAGTGCATGATATCACCAAGGAGGTGAGTGAAAGAGTAAAAAGAAATCTAAGGACTAAGTCCTGGGGTACTCCAATGTTAAGGAACAACCTGCAAAGAAAACAGAAAAGTGATGACTAAGTGAGTTGGATAAAATGCAAGAGTGTGGTGGTCTGGAAACCAAGGAAAGAAATTGTTTTAAGGAGGAATGAGTGATTAACTTATATGTCGCCAATAGTTTAAGATGACAAATAATAAATGGTTTTTGAACTTACAAACATAAAATCATTGATAACTCTGACAAAAACAGTTTTAGTGGAGTGGTGTAAGTGAAATCCCACTTTCAATGGTATATTAGTTTCCTAGGGATGCCATAACAAATTGCTACAACTGGGTGGCTTAAAACAACCAGATAAAGGATAAAGTGAGAAATTTATCCTCTCACTGCTCTGGAGGATAGAAGTATGAAATCCAAGTGTTGGCAAAGTTCAATCCTCCTGTTCTGAGGGAGAAACAAGTTACTACCCATCTCCTAGCTTTTGGTGATTTCTGGCAATCCTTGGTGCTCCTTGGCTTATAGGTACAGCACTCCAATCTCTATCTTTGTCTTCACACGGCGTTCTCCCTGTGTCATCTGTCATCTTAACCATGGTACATCTATCTCTCTGTTTCTTCTCATCTTATAAGGACTCATGTCATATTAGAGTAGGGTGCACCCTGATCTCCTTACCTAAAATTGACTATATATGCAAAAATAACTATTTCCAAATAAGATCACTAACAGAGGTACCAGGGACTAGAACTTCGACATGTCTTTTTTGAGGGGTGTATTTCAACTCATAGCAAGTGTGTTCATAAAAGTATAGGAAGATGAGAATTTGAAACATGGATTAGCCACAAGTGGGAATAGAGGGGCAAATGGGAACAGAAGAGTGTTTTTGTTGTTATTATTCTCTAAAGGAAATCAACACTGAATATTCACTGGAAGGACTGCTGCTGAAGCTGAAGCTCTGATACTTTGGCCACCTGATGCGTAGAGCCAAATCATTGGAAAAGACTCTGATGCTGGGAAAGATTGAAGGCAAAAGGACGAGAGGGTGGCAGAAGATCAGATGGTTAGATAGCATCACTGACTCAGTAGACATGAATTTGAGCACTCTGGGGGACAGTGAAGGACAGAAGAGCCTGGCATGTTGTAGTCCATGGGGTCGCAAAGAGTCAGACATAACTTATCAACTTAAAAACAAGAACAACAATTCACTTGTGTTTTTACTCTTTGTTTTTAGGATGGTAAAAGTAACATATTTAAATGTTGATAGAAATAATCTGATAAAGTGAGAAAATAGTGGTATAGGAGAGAGGAAGGAGAATTATTAGATCAATGCTTTTGAGTAAATGAGGGAGGATGGGATCTCATGAAAGAGTGCAAAGATTGGCCTTTGCTCGGAATTTATATATAGTAATAGCAAGAAAGGCTGGGTGCATGTGTGCGTACTAATTTGCTTCAGTCGTGTCTGACTCTTTGTGACCCTATGGACCGTAGTCCACCAGGCTTCTCTGTCTATGGGATTCTCCAGGCAAGAATACTGGAGTGGTTTGCCATACTCTCCTCCAGGGGATGGATCTTCCTGGTCAAAAGATCGAACCTGTATCTCTTCCATCTCCTGCATTAGCAGGTGGGTTCTTTACCACTAGCACCACCTGGGAAACCCCAAGAAAGGCTGGGTATATGCTGAATATTGCTGGTAGGTAGGTGCATTTCATATTGGAAGCTTTTGAAAGATCTCTTCTCATTGCCTAAAATTAATTTTTATTATATTATTTATCTATTGCTCTGTGACAATTCTTTTCAGTTCATGTGGGTTAAGATTTCTCACAAGGCTTAAATCAAGTTGTTGGCTCAGGCTTGGCTGGTAAAGGATCACTTAGTAATATTTGGTAGGTTTCCGTCTTTTGCAGGTTGTTGGACTGAGGGCCTCAGTTTCTCACAAGCTGTTGATCAGAGTCTGTCTTAAGTTCCTTCGCATTTGGGTATTTGTTTCATCAAAGCATGTAGGCCAAGGAGATGATAATGGCCTACTGGCAGGATAAAAGTCAATCTTTTAAAAACTCACTCAGAGAAGTAACATCCCATCATCTTTTTCTATTTGTTACAAGCACCCTCAATGGGAGGGAATGACACAAGAGCACAAATACCAGGAGGCAAGAGTCATGGGGTTACTCAGCCATAAAAAAGAATGAAATTGGGTCATTTGTAGTGATGTGGATGAACCTAGAGTCTGTCACACAGAGTGAAGTAAGTCAGAAAGAGAAAAACAAATATCATATATTAGTGCATAAATATGGAATCTAGAAAAATGGTACCGATGAACCTATTTGCAGGGCAGGAATAGAGACGAAGATGTAGAGAATGGACTTGTGGCACAGAAGGGGAAGGAGTGGATGGGATGAATTGAGATAGTACCATTAACATATATACACTGCCGTGTGTAAAATGGCAGAAAGTGAAGAACTAAAGAACCTCTTGATGAAAGTGAAGGAGGAGAGTGAAAAAGCTGGCTTAAAATTCAATATTCAAAAAATGAAGATCATGGCATCTGGTCCCATCACTCATGGCAAATAGATGGGGAAACAATGGAAACAGTGACAGACTTTATTTTCTTGGGCTCCGAAATCACTGCAGACATGACTATAGCCATGAAATTCAAAGACACTTGCTCCTTGGAAGAAAAACTATGGCCAACCTAGACAGCATATTAAAAGAGCAGAGGTGTTACTTTGTCGACAAAGGTCCATCTAGTCAAAGCTATGGTTTTTCCACTAGTCATGTATGAATGTGAGAATTGGACTATAAAGAAAGCTGAGCGCTGAAGAATTGATACTTTTGAAATGTGGTGTTGGAGAAGACTCTTGAGAGTCCTTTGGACTGCAAGGAAATCCAACCAGTCCATCCTAAAGGAAATCAGTCCTGAATGTTCATTGGAAGGACTGATGCTGAAGCTGAAACTCCAATACTTTGGCCACCTGATGCGAAGAACTGACTCACTTGGAAAAGCCCCTGATGCTGGGAAAGATTGAAGGTGGGAGGAGAAGGGGACGACAAGGATAAGATGGTTGGATGGCATCACCGACTCAATGAACATGAGTTTGAGCAAGCTCCAGGAGCTGGTGATGGACAGGAAAGCCTGGTATGCTGCAGTCCATGGGGTTGCAAAGAGTCAGACAGGACTGAGCGACTGAACTGAACTGATGTGTAAAATAGGTAGCTAGTGGGAAGTTGCTGTATAACACAGGAAGCTCAGCTTTGTGCTCTGTAATGACCTAGAGGGCTGAGATGGGGGGGGGGCCAGTAAGAGGGAGGTCCAAGAGGGAGGGGATGTGTGTGTGTGTGTGTGTGTGTGTGTGTGTGTGTGTGTGTTCACTTTGTTGTACAGGAGAAACTTACACAGTGTTGTAAAGCAATTATCCTCCAATTTAAGAAAAAGTCGTGGGGGCCATCTTGAAATGTCTGCCTACCCTAATCCTAACGGTTCCTTTTCTTTGTTAATATTTTCCCCCTGACTTCTTTTCTTCCTTTCTGCCTAGTTTCCAGGCAACAGCACGGTTTTACTGTAAGTTCTGAGTTGTGTTGACTGTTGTCTAGAGAAGTAATATTTCTAGACTCACTCAAGTGGGTCAGCAGATGAACCAAAGTGGACAGTATGTTTGGAAACAACCTAATCAACTTAGCAATATACTATTTAGATTTGCTAAAGTGCTACCAAAGTCTTCAAATTAACCTAATTTGGAGACATTCTTATGTGGTCTCTTCTATTTTTTTCCCCTCAAACTCCTATCAATTCTAAAGAATTTCTACACAAAAGTGAAGAAACATGGATTAAATAGGATTTTCTTCCAGGAGCTGACCTTGTGCTTTTCACAAGCTAAGTTAAATAGATAAGAAGGTTAATTTTTCTTTTGCAGATAAGGTGTTTGTCACAGCAGTTTCCAGGAGAAATAACGTGATTTGACTGCAGGAAAAACTCATTCTGATCAGTCAGACTATATCTTTTAACGCATCAGGACTGAGCCCCAATCAGTACATAAGAACTCTGTTTCCTGCAGACTCCTTTTTGTCCCCCAGAGAAAAGATTTTACTTAGTATTCATTCTCATTTTTCATTATCTAAACATTAACGGTTTGTTTTTACATTCTTTTCTTAATGCTGATAAGTAATTCAAATAGAACGTTATTGCATGTGTGGAAGAAAATATAAATAAAATGTCAGGAAGCTTGTAATTTTTATAAATACCACCTTGTAAAGCAAATCTTGTCCTTAACCTCAATGGTTCATTGATTATAAAAGTACCTTCTAGTTCCCTTCAGGCTAGGCATATGGAAAATAGTCTGTTATTTCTTCTCTTAAAGGAATTTATTTTTTCTCTCATCTCCTCTTAAATAGTGTCTTGAAACTTTCACAAAAATGTGAATATTGTAGCCTGGTATGTATATTTTTGTGTTTGACTTTTAGATCTTCTATTAATTAGATTAAAAGGCAAAGTCTATTAGCTATATATATATATATTTTTCTGTTCATATTTCTTTCTTTTTGTTCATTTATTTTTTATTAGTTGGAGGCTAATTACTTTACAATATTGTAGTGGTTTTTGTCATACATTGACATGAATCAGCCATGGATTTTTTTAGGCTAGGTTTTATAATCATAGCAGTTGACCTTTTAGCTATTTAAAAGTTCTGTAAAGAACAATGAGAGTATAGTAAATCTAGAAGATATTTTCATAAAAAGTAGAATAAAATCAAACATATCAGGCTCTATCATAAAATGTGGGTTCTTACTCAGTGAAAATGAGAGGTTTTTAAGAAGAGGACAACTAATGGAACTATGCTTAGTCTTTTATACTTTCCATGTTTGTGACATACATTGAGTCTAACTCACAGAAGCCATGATACTATTCCTTAAGAAAAAGGTAGTTCAGTAACTGTTTAGCTGTTTATCTTTCTTTAAAAAAAGGTGTCAGGGGAATTCCCTGGTGGTCCAGTGGTTAGGTTAGGGCTCTGGGCTTCCACTGCAGGGGGCACAAGTTTGATCTCTGGTCAGGGGCTATCAATAAAATCTTGCATGTTGCATGGCACAGCCCCCCCCCAAAAAAAATAGTCAAAAATGCCAACTAAACTAAAAGTTAGGACCATAGGCTGTGTTTCTAGGGGCCTCTGCTCAAAGCTTTATCACTTACAAATTCTGTAATTGAAAAAGTTGCTTAATCTCTTTGAGCGTTTTTTTTTTTTTTTTCCCCTTCATTATTTGATGCTGTGTCATATGTTCAGATTCGGTGGGAAAGAAATCTGGAGTTGTAAAACTGCATTCAGGCATGGGAGTAAGGGTCAGGCAATGTTAGTGGGAAATGATGTAGTTGTTCAATATAGACCTGCTCTGTTGCTAATAAGTCAATTTCCTTTGTAGAAAGCAAGTCATATGAATGCAGGTTTGGCCTAGAGAATGGAACAGACCCAAGTTCAGAAATTTTGTCATGGTGAATGTATGAAATATATCTATACTCCTCTATACTTCCCTGAAGTCCTATTCTCAGTTCCAGATGTAATCATCCTTAAAACTTTTGGTATTTTCTCTAGACATTTCTTATTTATTTGGCTCTTGGAAAAGCCTTCTTATTATTTGTGGTATACAACCATGATTCCTTACTGAAATTATTAAAGACAGTACTCAGTATAAGCGGATTAAGATGTCATCATTCCATCATTATCCGTTTTCTTAATTCATTATCTACAAAACTCCTACTTAATTTAGGATGGTAAAAATCCCTAGCTTGAACCATTTGACTTCTCATGTTCCCTTGTGGTTATCACTGGCTATGACTCAGTTCCAGTCTAGGAGATATATTTGGGCCTTTTCTTGGTTGGGGATCCCAATAAAAGTGTAGTTTTTATGATGAAAAGGTCTGACTCAATTGGCATGTGTCTTTTGCCATTCCTCCTTTTCCCTTTTCCTACAGCCATTTGATAAACACTATAATAGAAGTTTGAATCCCTAATGATGCTACAACAGTTCTTGATAGCTACTTCTAGAACTTTTATTACATGAGAAAAAGAAACTTTTGTATTTATGCATGTTATTTGGATGTTCTGGTTCATAAAGCTTAGCACTATTAGCTGATATAGAAACCATTTTCCTTTGTGTGACTTGCAAAGTTCTGGAAACTCCTCACATGGAAACTACACATATTTAGACTCTGAAGGCTTAGATATGATCCTTATGGGAAAGATTTTATAACTCCAATGACAAATCCATATGGCAAGACAAGAAGGGGCTGACAAGGAGATGTTGATTTTGGATCTACATAAACTGATGGGAGATTCCTGAAATATTTCTGATCATAGGCAAATCTGTGGAGGAAAGGAAGGGTGCCTTTTCTTCTTCACTTACCACACAACAGAGCCAGTCCTTAGGCTACAGTACCAAGATAAAGTAAATTTGATGAACAAATTCATTCCAAAGTTTGCTTATGACTAGGCTTTCTCTTCCTTTTCTGAGAAAGTATTTCTAGGAAAGATACGGCTTAATCCATTGATATGAATTTCTCCTGGTACAAGTATAGAGGTCTGTGTCACCCTGGTACAAGTGCAGAGGGCTATTCTAGATCAAAGGACAGAGGACATTTTTTGTGATGGACAACAGTCACAATATCTTAATCTACCTATACCTACTATTATCTTTAACAATATGGAAGGAGAAAAGAATTTTACTTTGTTTTGTTGGATTTTTTGTTTTGAATTTTTAAGGATTAAAAACATATTTGCTAGCAAACATTTTCCTTTCAGCCTTCTAGCCTTTTCAGCCTTCATTTTGAGATAAATGAACTTAAATTCTGGAAATGTATGGTTTCTAATTTCTGCTAGACCCTCACATTGCTTAGTAATTATTATACTCATCCCTAGTCAACCTTATGATAGCTTACATAACTGTTCCAAACTTTACTATTTTCCATGACCCTATATAATGTCTCCTTCCTTGCCTCAAACTTGCTGATTTCAAAATATGTTACAAAGCTACCATAATTGGAACAGTTTGGTACTGGTATGCTGCTGCTGCTGCTGCTAAGTCGCTTCAGTCGTGTCCGACTCTGTGCGACCCCACAGACGGCAACCCACCAAGGCTCCCCGATCCCTGGGATTCTCCAGGCAAGAACACTGGAATGGGTTGCCATTTCCTTCTCCAATGCATGAAAGTGAAAAGTGAAAGTGAAGTTGCTTAGTCGTGTCCGACTCTTAGTGACCCCATGGACTGCAGCCTACCAGGCTCCTCCATCCATGAGATTTTCCAGGCAAGAGTACTGGAGTGGGGTGCCATTGCCTTCTCTGTTGGTACTGGTATACTAACAGACAAAAAGACCAACAGAATAGAATAGTGAGTTCAAAAATAAATCCATACACTTACAGTCAACAATTTCTGCCAAGGGTGTCAAGAACACACAAAGAAAAAAAGAATGATCTCTTCAACAAATAATGTTGGCAAAACTGGATATCTACATGCAGAAAAATGAAGTTGGACCCTTATCTCCCCCATATTAAAAAATTCAAAACTAATTAAATATTTAAACATAAAACCTGAAACCTTAAAAATACTAGAATAAAACATAGGCAAAAGCATCTTGCTACTTGTCTAGGCATTTAAAAAAATATGACCCAAAAATCATATTCAGCAAAAGCAAAGATAGACAAGTAGGATTACATCATACTAAGAAGTTGTATATAACAAAGGAAATATTGAGCAGAGTGAAAGGGAAAACCACAGATTGAGAGAAAACATTTGCAACCTAAATATCTAATATTAATAAATGGTTAATATCAAAAATATTTTGGGAACTTAGAAAATGTGTGCTCAGTTGTTAACTCAATAGCAAAAAAGCTAAAAATCCACAATCAAATAACCCTATTTAAAAAATGAACAAAGAAACTGAATAGACATTTCTCAAGAAAAAAGATAACAATGACCAACATGAATATGAAAAAGTGCTAAACACAACTAATTATCAGGAAAATGTAAATCAAAACCATAATAAGATATTATTTCACACATATTAAAATGGCTATTATCAAAAAGACAAATAACAAATGTTAGCCAGATGGAGAAATTGGGACCTTTGTTCACTGTTGGTAGTAATGAAAACTGGTACAGTTATTATAGAAAACAGTGGAGATTTTTTTTTCAAAAAATTAAATATACAACTGCCATATGTTCCAGCAGTCTCACTTCTAGGCATTTATCCAAAAGAATTGAAATCAGAATCTTGAAGAAATATCTGTACTCCCACATACATTGTATAATAGCAATATTTTAACAACAATAGTCAAGGTGGGAAAACTATCTAAATGTCCATTGAAAGATGAATGAGCAAAGAAAGTTGGTATATGCATACAGTGGAATACTAGTCAGATTTTTTTAAATGGAAATTCTGCTATATATGATAATATGAATGAACCTGGAGGACATTATATTAAATGAAATCAATCAGACTCAGAAAGAAATACTGCATGATCTCACTCATATGTGGAATCTAAAAAGAAGTCAGACTCAGAGAAGTAGATAGCTGAATGTTGGTTGCAGGGAGCTGAGGGGAGAGGGAAATTGGGAGCTGTTAATCAAGCAGTACAAAGTTTCATTTATGCAGGATAATAATTTCTGATGATTTAATATACAGCAGGTACCTGATGTAACAATAATACTGTATGGTATATTTATAATTGGCTATGAGAGTTACTTCTACATGTTGTCACCACAGCAAAAAAAAAAAAAAAATAGTACCTATGTGATGTGGTAGGTATATTAATTAGTTTAAGTGTGATGATCATTTCACAATGTATAGGTATATCAAAACATTATATTATATACCTTAAATATATACATTTTTAATGTATAAATCACACCTCACTAAAACTAGGGGAAGAGAAGAAAATTAAGCCCATATTAACAAAGATTAGTAAAATCTAGAAGCTGTTGATTAAAGAAACTATGTATGGACATCCTTTTGCACACTTGATTTATTTTAAACATCTCTGTAAACTTTGGAAAACCATACAACAGCACAAAAGTGTTACTTTTTCATCAAAATCCATTGAGGTATTTTAGAACAAGAACTGGCAAGGTTTTTTGTTTTTTTTTTGTAAAGGGTTGGGCAGTAAATTTTTTCAACTTTTGGGCTGGTCTCTGCCACTGTAGTTGGACAACAGTCATAGACATTATGCAAACTAATAGGTATGACTGTGTTCCAATAAAACACTAAAATTTGAATTTCATATAACTCCTCCATGTCACAAAATATTTTCTTTAAAAATTGCAGTAAGCCTTAAAATGATACAGCTTGAAAATGATTTCTTAGCTTAAAATAAAGATCTATATAATTTTCCTAGATGTATATAATTAACATACTGTTCATGGGGTTCTCAAAGCAAGAACCGAAGTGGTTTGCCATTCCCTTCTCCAGTGGACCACATTTTGTCAGAACTCTCCACCATGACCCGTCCGTCTTGGGTGGCCCTACACGCATGGCTCATAGTTTCATTGAGTTAGACAAGGCTGTGGTCCATGTGATCACAGTTTCTGTGATTGTGGTTTTTGGTCTTTCTGACCTCTGATGAAGAAGGAAAAGAGGCTTATGGAAGCTTCCTGATGGGAGAGACTGACTGAGGGGGAAACTGGGTCTTATTCTGATGAGCTGGGCCATGCACAGTAAATCTTTAATCCAATTTTCTGTTGAAGGGCAGGGCTGTATTCCCTCCCTGTTATTTGACCTGAGGCCAAACTATGGTGGAGGTACTGAGGGTATCCTTCAAAAGGTCCCATGCACACACTGCTACACTCAGTGCCCCCAAATCTGCAGCAGGCCACTGCCAACCCATGCCTCCACTGGAGACTCCTGAACCCTCACAGGCAAGTCTGGATCAGCCTCTTGTGGGGGTCACTGCTTTTTTCTCCTGGGTCCTGGTGCACACAAGGTTCTGTTTGTGACCTCCAAGAATCTGTTTCCCGAGTCCTATGTAAGTTCTGGTGGCTCTATGGTGGGGTTAATGGTGACCTTCTCCAAGATGGCTTATGCCATATCCAGGTCTACTGCACCCAGAGCCCATATCCCTGCAGCAGTATACTGCTGACCCGTACCTCCTCAGGAGACACTCAAACACAGTTCTGTCTCAGTCTCTGTGGGGTCTCTGGGTTCTGGTGCACACAAGGTATGTTTGAACCCTCTGAGCATCTCTGGCGGGTATGGGGTTTGATTCTAAACGTGATTTTGCCCCTCCTACAGTCTTGCTGGCGCTTCTCTGCCCTTGGATGTGGGGTATCTCCTCACAGTTGCTCCAGTGCCAGGTTCAAGAATCAAGGAAAATTGGAAGTGGTCGAACAGGAGATGGCAAGAGTGAACATCAACATTTTAGGAATCAGCAAACTAAAATGGACTGGAATGGGTGAATTTAACTCAGATGACCATTATATCTACTACTGTGGGCAAGAATCCTGTAGAAGAAATGGAGTAGCCATCATAGTCAATGAAGATTCTGAAATGCAGTACTTGGATGCAGTCTCAAAAATGACAGAATGATCTCTGTTCATTTCCAAGGCAAACCATTCAATATCACAGTAATCCAAGCCTATGCCCTGACCAGTAGTGCAGAAGAAGCTGAAGTTGAATGGTTCTATGAAGACTTACAAGACCTTCTAGAACTAACACCAAAAAAAAAAAAAAAAAAGTCATTTTCATAATAGGGGACTGGAATGCAAAAGTAGGAAGTCAAGAGATACCTGCCATAACAGGCAAATTTGGCCTTGGAGTACGGAATGAAGCAGGGCAAAGGCTAATGGAGTTTTGCCAAGAGAATGCACTGGTCATAGCAAACACTCACTTCAAACAACACAAGACTCTACACATGGACATCACCAGATGATCAACACCAAAATCAGATTGATTATATTCTTGCAGGCAAAGATGGAGAAGCTCTATACAGTCAGCAAAAACAAGACCAGAAGCTGACTGTGGCTCAGATCATGAACTCCTTATTGTCAAATTCAGACTTAAATTGAAGAAACTAGGGAAACCACTAGACCATTCATGTATGACCTAAATCAAGTCCTTTTTGATTATACAGTGGAAGTGATAAATAGATTCAAAGGATTAGATCTGATAGACAGACTGCCTGAAAAAATATGGACAGATATTCCTGACATTGTACAGGAGGCAGGGATCAATACCAGCTTCAAGAAAAAGAAATGCAAAAAGGCAAAATGACTGTCTAAGGGGGCCTTACAAATAGCTATGAAAAGAAGAGAAGCAAAAGGCAAAAGAGAAAAGGAAAGATATACCCATTTGAACGCAGAGTTCCAAAGAATAGCCAGGAGAGATAAGAAAGCCTTCCTCAGTGATCAATGCAAATAACTAGAGGAAAACAACAGAATGGGAAAGTCTAGAGATTTCTTCAAGAAAATTAGAGCTACCAAGGGAACATTTTATGCAAAGATGGGCACAATAAAGGACAGAAACAGTATGGACTTAGCAGAAGCAGAAGATATTAAGAAGAGGTGGCAAGAATACACAGAAGAACTATACAAAAGAGATGTTCACAACCCAGATAATCACGATGGTGTGATCACTCATCTAGAGCCAGACATCCTGGAATGTGAAATCAAGGGGGCCTTAGGAAGCATCACTATGAACAAAGCTAGTGGAGGTGATGGAATTCCAGTTGAGCCATTTCAAATCCTAAAAGATGATGCTGTGAAAGTGCTGCACTCAATATGCCAGCAAATCTGGAAAACTCAGCAGTGGCCACAGGACTGGAAAAGGTCAGTTTTCATTCCAATTCCAAAGAAAGGCAATGCCAAAGAAGGCTCAAACTACCGCACAGTTGCATTCATCTCACATGCTAGCAAAGTAATGCTCAAAATTCTGTAAGCCAGGCTTCAACAGTACATGAGCTGTGAATTTCCAGATGTTCAAGCTGGATTTAGAAAAGGCAGAGAAACCAGAGATTAAATTGCCAACATCCATTGGATCATTGAAAAAGCAAAAGAATACCAGAAAAACATCTAATTCTTCTTTATTGACTATGCCAAAGCTGTGACTGTGTGGATTACAGCAAACTGTGGAACATTCTCAAAGAGATGTGAACATCAGACCATCTTATCTGCCTCCTGAGAAACCTGTATGCAGGTCAAGATGCAACAGTTAGAACTGGACATGGAACAACAGAATGGCTCCAAATGGGGAAAGGAGTATGTCAAGGCTGTATATTGTCACCCTGCTTATTTAACTTATATGCAGAGTACATCATGAGAAACGCTGGGCTGGATGAAGCACAAGCTGGAATTAAGATTGCCAGGAGAAATATCAATAACCTCAGATATGCAGATGACACCACCTTTATGGCAGAAATGGAAGAAGAACTAAAGATCTTCTGGATGAAAGTGAAAGAGGAGAGGGAAAAAGTTGCCTTAAAGCTTAACATTCAGAAAACTAAGATCATGGCATCTGATCCTATCACTTCATGGCAAATAGATGGGGAAACAGTGAGAGACTTTATTTTTTGGGGCTCCAAAATCACTGCAGATGGTGACTGCAGCCATGAAATTAAAAGACGTTTGCTCCTTTGAAGGAAAGTTATGACCAAACTAGACAGCATTTTTTAAAAAAAGACATTACTTTACCAACAAAGGTCCATCTAGTCAAAGCTATGGTTCTTCCAGTAGTGATGTATGGATGTGAGAGTTGGATTATAAAGAAAGCTGAGTGCCGAAGAATTGATGCCTTTGAACTTGGTGTTGGAGAAGACTCTTGAGAGTCCCTGTACAGCAAGGAGATCCAGCCAGTCCACCCTAAAGGAAATCAGTCCTGAATATTCATTGGAAGGAATGATGCTGAAGCTGAAACGCCAGTACTTTGGCCACCTGCTGTGAAGAACTGACTCATTTGAAAAGACCCTGATGCTGAGAAAGATGAAGGCGGGAGGAGAAGGGGACGACAAGGATGAGATGTTTGGATGACATCACCGACTCAATGGACAGGATTTTAGGTAAACTCCGGGAGTTGATGATGATGGACAGGGAGGCCTGGCTTGCTGCAGTCCATGGGGTTGCAAAGAGTGGGACACAGCTGAAGGACTGAACTGAACTGATGTAATTAACATAATTGTTTTCAGTAATTGAGTAATTTTAAAAGGACGTGAAACAATTAGACATGCAAAATGAGCTTTTCAGAAGAAGAGAAAATAATGGATTAACAGTTATTATATAATCTCTCAAATGAGTTTTTCATTTATAGGAACATATTTACCATTTCTCTTTACTTCTCTTTTGTACATACATCTTTGGAGATGCTCTTCAAGGCAAAAGTCCTATCCTATCCATGTTTTGATATTCAGCACTTGTCAGGTCCCTGGTGCATAGTAGGATCTTAAAATATACTTGTTGAATTGAAAAAAAACTAGTAAAATTAATCCAGTTTATGGCTATACTTCTAAAATTTAATTTTTTGTGGAAATGTAAAAATTTACTTATATATATATATGGAGTTTAAAAAAAATGTTCCATTTGGAATTCTGAAAGTATCTAATTTTGATACTGATTAGATACTAGTATCTAATTAGTCATTTTACAGAAAAAAAACAAATTAAATAGAATAAAATAATAGAAAATAAAATCTTATGCCTTAATAAAGTAAAAACCAAGCCATGGTTAAAATACAGGGGGATTTCCAAGTAGGGACACCACCAAGGTAGTAATATGCTTAGTGTGTTCAGAGACCAGAAAGAAGGCCACAGTAGCTGAGGCAGAGAGGGAGAAGAGAGGAATAGTTGGACATTTGGAGAGATATCCAGAGTCTCAATCATGTAGGGCCATGTCGAAGTCTTTGTATTTTATTCTTAAAGTTATGGGATGGCATTTGAAAGGCTTTAGCAGTGGAGTGGCATGGTTGGATTTATGTTTTAAATGGAACATGCTGGCTGTTGTGTGGATGCTGGTAGAAACAAGAATGGGAAAAGGGAAAAAAGTAAAGAAGCCAGTGTTATAGTTCAGACCAGAAATAATGGTGATCAGAAATAGGGTGGAAATAATAGATTTAGTGAAAAGTATTTGGATGCAGCATAGATTTCAGAGAGATAATAGACTGCATTTGATAGTGGACTATATATGAAATATGAGAAAGAGAAAAGTCAAGGATGTTGCTAAGGTTGTTGCCATGAGCAACTACGTGAATGGTGGTCTTATGTAGTAAGATGAGAACCACTGTAGTATTTACAAATTCTAGAGGCAGGGATTAACAGTTCTGTTTTGTATGTGTTATATTTCAAATTCATACTAGACATCCAAGTGCAAATAAAGCGTAAGTGGTTGGATATGAGAATCTGAATTTCAGAGGTGAGATTAGAGTTGATGATACATATTTGGCAGTTTTGGATACATGATTGGCAAAGCTAATCATCAGCTCCATTTCCTTCCCTTTTTACTTGAAGTTGTTCATTACTCTGAGGTTGGTGTGTATCCTTCCTCTACATGTTGTTGTTGTTAATTTTTCATTTTTTATATAGCCATATTGATGTGTGGTATTCTGAATGTTTTCAGAATGAAAAGACATTCTGTATATATGTATATATATATATTCAAATTTCTTCTGCAGATCAGTTTTGTTTTTGAGATTTACTTAGTTGATCCAAGTATCTATAGTTGATTAGCTGTTCAATTTACTATATGACTAAATAAGATTTTAATTAACATTCCTTTTCTGAAAGAGTTAATTTCTGATTTTTCTTAATACAATCAATGTGGCAATGAATATCCTTTTACTTTTATTCATGTACCCATATGCAAAAGTTTCTCTTGGGAATATAAATAGAAATACAATTGCTGGGAAATAGGATATTCACATATTCAGCTTTATAAGATGTTTTCAAATTTATCTTAGCAGCATAGCAACTTACACTTTGACAGGACTCTAGAGTTCCTTCTCCCAATATCTGAAATTAGAGTGTGATTAAGTATAATATGTACATTATGCTTTGTTAGATACATTTTATCTAGTAAAGAATGTAAAAGTAAAAAGAATAACTTTTTCCAATAAAGCAGTTTTTGGTTTTGCTGATCCTTTCTATGATTTCTTTGCTTTTCTATTTCATTAATTTCAGCTTTATTTGTTATTTACTTATCTTTGTGTTTATTTTTTAAAATTAAGTTGAATGGTTAGCTTACCAATATTATATTTTTGCAACATTTGATATATTCATATATAATATTTATAAGAATATTTTAAATATATGTGTGAATTATAAATCATAGCAATAATAAAATGAATATATGTGGATATGCTAGCCAAACAAATAAATAGAAATAATGTTGAAAATCATTTCTAACCTGTTTTTATCTCCATAACTCTTTAAGCATTTATTAGGAAATATTTCAAACATGCAAAGATATAGATTTGTTTATTTTTTCCCAGGTTTATTGAGACATAATTGGCATATAACATTATGTAAGTTTAAGGTGTACCACGTGATGATTTAACATAAGTATGTATTGTGAAATGTTTATCAAAATAAGGTTAGTCTATCCTTCACCTTACCTAATTGCCATTTTTTATTGTTGCTATGGTGGGAGCATTAAAGGACTACTCTCTTAGCAGCTTTCAAGTGTACAATACAGTATACTTAACTATAGTCAGCATGTTGTTCCTTAGATCCCCAGAACTTATTATATAATTGAATGTTTGTAACCTCTGACCAATATCTCCCCATTACCTTCATCCCTCAGTCCCTGCAAACCACTATTCTATGGTCTCTTTCTGTGAGTTTGATATTTATAGATTCCACATATAAGTGAGGTCATGCAGTATTTGTCTTTGTCTATCTGACATGTTTCACTTAGCGTAATGCTCTCAATATATGTCCATGTTGTCACAAATGGCAGAATTTTCTTTCTTTTTAGGGATGAATAATATTCCATTGTATACATATGTATATACCACATATTCTTGATCCGTTCATCTATCAGTGGACATTTAGGATGTTTCCATGTTTTGTATTGTGAATAATGCTGCAATGACCATAGGAATGCAGATGTCCCTTTGAGATAGTGATTTTATTTCCTTAGCATATATACCCAGAAATGAAATTGCCAAATAATGAGTTGTATTTTTAGTTTTTTGAGGAACCTCCATAATGTTTTCCAAAGTGGCTGAACCGATTTACATTCCCACCAACATTGCATTGGGGTTCCCTCTTCTCTACATCCTTGCCAGAAGTTGTTATCTCTTGTTTCTTTTTAAATAATGGACATTCTAACAGGTGTGAAAGATAGCTTATTTGGTCTTAATTTGCATTTGCCTAGTATTAGTGATGTTGTGCATTATTTTATGTACTTGCTGGCCATTTGTATGTGTCTTTAGGAGAAATGTCTATTCAAGTCCTTTGCCTGTTTTTCAACTGAATTTTTTTTGCAGTTGAGTTGAGTTCCTTATATGTTTTGGATAGTAGCCCCTTATTACTTATATGAATTGCAAATATTTTCTCCCATTCTGTAAGTTACCTCTTTATTTTGTTAGATGTTTCTTTTGCTGTATAGAAGATTTTAGTGTGATATAGTCTCACTTGTTGATTTTTGTTTTAATTTTGTTTTTGGTGTCTTATCCAAAAAGTCATATCAAAGACGATATGAAGGAGATTTTCTAATTTTCTTCCAGAAGTTTTATTGTTTCCTGTCTTATGCTTAAATGCTTAATACATTCTTAGTTAATTTTTGTGAGTGGTATAAGATAGTCCAACTTCTTTTTTTTTCTATGTGATTATCCAGTTTTCCCAACATTCTGTTTTTTAACTTTATTTTTAAATTTTTTAAACTGAAGTATAGTTGATTTACAATACTGTATTAATTTATGCTGTACAGCAAAGTCATCCAGTCATACACACACATATGTATATATATATACACACATACACACACACACACACACACACACACATATATATATATATATATATATATTTAGAGAGAGAGAGAGAGACACTTTTCCATACTCTTTTCCATTATGGTTTATCACTGGATATTGAATATAGTTTCCTGTGCTATACAGTAGGACCTTGTTGTTTACCCATTCTATGTATAATAGTTTACATTTGCTAATCTCAAACTCCAAATCTATCCCTCCCCCACTCTCTTTGCCCTTGGCAACCAGGAGTCTGTTCTCTCTGTGAGTCTGCTTCTGTTTCACAGATAGGTTCATTTGTGTCATATTTTATATTCTACATATAAGTGATAGCATACCCAATGTCCTTTGTTGATGAGATTATCCATTCCCTGTTGAGTATCCGTAGCTCCCTTTTCAAAATTAGTTGTTCATATAGCTGTTGGTTTATTTTGGTGCTCTTAACTCTGTTCCTTTGGTCAATGTTGACTTTTTATACAAGTATGATGCAGTTTTGATTTCTACAACTTTGTAAAATATTTGAAGTCTGGAAGCATAATGTCAGCAGCTTTGTTCTTTCTCAAGATCGCTTTGGCTATTCAAAGTCTTTTGTGATCCCATAAAAATTTCAGGATTTTTTTTTTCTATGACATGCCATTGGAATTTTGATACTGACTGTGCTGGATCTGATAGACAGAGAGCCTGATGAACTATGGGTGGAGGTTCATGACATTGTACAGGAGACAGGGATCAAGACCATCCCCATGGAAAAGAAATGCAAAAAGGCCAAATGGTTGTCTGAGGAGGCCTTACAAATAGCTGTGAAAAGAAGAGAAGCAAAAAGCAAAGGAGAAAAGGAAAGATATTCTCATTTGAATGCAGAGTTCCAAAGAATAGCCAGGAGAGATAAGAAAGCCTTCCTCAGCGATCAATGCAAAGAAATAGAGGAAAACAACAGAATGGGAAAGACT